>NC_091145.1:32772370-33096537 GCF_041381155.1 Argopecten irradians | reverse complement strand
AACCATTCAATGTGACGTTCATACTAAAATTACTGCAGTTAACCTACCTGTCACTCGTAATCCTGCTGAATCTGTCAGTTTAGTTCATTGAAACCGTGTATATCCTCTATCGGTTTGTTTACATCTGGTTGTGCAATTTACCTCGTGACAGGACTTGTTTACATCACGTGACTTCCACACCGGGTATATACAAAATGTATACACAATGATCTAGTACAGGTAAATTCATTCGTATGATAAAGAAAGTTGTCAAATAAACCCGGTAATGCGGTTGATATACCTGTCAAACTCAATAATGAAATACAATTTTGGGCATTAAATAGATGGAATTATCATTGAGATTCGTCTGAAACTGGATAATAAAATGAAGCAATAATTATCCCTAATTACCAGGACATACATGTATAATGGTCTTACAGTTATTTTTTGTATATGTTGGTATCAGATAATATATACCGTATATTAAAGTTTTCAAAATGACAATTCCTTTTGAAATATTTTGTAAAAATGTCCGGTCATTCGCATTTATTTACATAAATTAATTATAAGTCTATATTTCATGTCATAATTCATTCAACCCCAATTCTAACCAACCCTCATTCTTTCACTGTACATGTATTAGACATGATTTGAACGCACTATAATGTGACCGAGTGTCTTCGGAGAAATAGGTCAGTGATATAGCATTATAAAAAAAGGACAAGAGTTCCACTATACAGGAAGACACAACACGATATACCACAGTCTCCCAAAACACACATCTGCACTTCAAGCACGCAACACCTCGAAATCACCTTAAATAACCCTGACTGTTAATAGGGCGTTATTTTAATCAAACAAACAAACACATCCAAATCTCTGATATTTCTTGTGTGTATAGCAACACCTTTCCGGTATCGACCTTATCATCGATCAGTACGATGAAATAGGTCGATTATTTTGGTAGCAAGATATATAGTGATAAATTTCATTTTTACCGTGTATTAGGTTTCTAGATATTGACAGAACGATGTTTACACCGCTGGCTACCAACACTGAGGATTGGATGTATAATGACAAATGTGACCATGCGATCAAGCTTATGAAAATCCTAGTAAGGTAAGTGCCCATAATTAAATTACATTCATTAATTCTATAAATACATTGTGCATTGGCCTACTAAATGTTTCCACATCCATGACTTGTCTTAAAAATATCCTGTTATGATGCATATGCATAAACACAAATCAATACATGATGCATACTCAAAATTGCTTAGGCGATGTAATGTGTATCTAAAAACTATGCATACTTCGCTTGATGTACCAAAATCGTAGTACATCTATAAGCTGTACACAATAATATAAGGAATACTAAGTACATCGGACTTATGCCTCAAAATATATATATATCTTGTATAGGTAATTGATCATTGAGGTGTTTTACGTGACCTCTGGTGATAGAATATTAAACATCACATTTATACATTATTACTTTGTAGAATAAACATGATCATCTTATTAGTAGTCCTGGCAATCCTGCGGCCAGCCTCTGGACTCGAGAACGGGTTGGCTAGAACACCTCCAATGGGTTGGTTGTCATGGCAACGATTTCGTTGTAATACGGATTGTGAAAACGACCCCAAAAACTGTATCAGGTAATGTTTAAGTCTTTTGACTTTGCAGTGTGGTTTTTACTATATCGCACTGCATATGTTACACTTTGATTATTTCTATTGATAAATAGTTATAAATGCAAGTTATGCAAATATGTTTCTTAATAATTTGGAAGGATGACGTCTAATAGTAGTGCATATTTAGTCACACATAATGTATCTGTTGAAAAGTGAATGGCTGTACAAGGAAATGGCGGACCGACTGGTTGCCGACGGCTACGCAGCCCTGGGATATCGGTATGTCAACATTGACGACTGCTGGTTGTCAAGGGAACGCGATGCACAGGGACGTCTACAGGCCGATCCGAAAAGATTTCCAAGTGGAATTAAGGCTCTTGCAGATTATGTAAGCGAATTGATATAATTTTAATAAACACATATATATTTCCTCCAAACGTTCCATTACACGTATAAATACAAAAGAAGCCCTAACATTTTTTTTTTTTTATTTAAGAATTTTTTATCCCAATTTAAAAAACAGAATTTAGAAAATGTAGCTGATATTTTGGAGGGACACAATATTTGTTTTACTTTTTACCTTTACTTTTAACAAACTGTAATTCTCTTATTCAGACAACGAATTATATACAGTTATACATTTGTATCCAAATATTGTAAACCAACATTCATCGCGCATGATTAACTTTGCGAATTTTGCGATAAAAGTAAAAGAAAGTTGTCTTTGCGAATGAATTATTCCCAAAATGTCCCCAAAATCAATTACATAAAAACATTACTCCGCTAAAGTTAATTTGTGCGATGTTATTTTGATACGGAGATTGCGAAATTTAGTCATCGCAAAAGAAAGTTGGTTTACAGTGGCCTTGTATGCTACGTTGAATTTTGTGTCCTTTTCACATGAGGGATTCAATGCAGTATGTGTTCTTTTTATATGTGTCATAAGTTGTCTATGCTGTTCAGTTTAGGATTCGTTATTTACAATTTTCTTTTTATATGTGTCATTAGTTGTCTATGCTGTTCAGTTTAGGATTTATTATTTACAATTTCCTTTTTAGATGTGTCATAAGTTGTCTATGCTGTTCAGTTTAGGATTTATTATTTACAATTTCTTTTTTAGATGTGGCATAAGTTGGCTATGCTGTTCAGTTAGGATTTATTATTTACAATTTCCTTTTTAGATGTGTCATAAGTTGTCTATGCTGTTCAGTTAGGATTTTATTATTTACAATTTCCTTTTTAGATGTGTCATTAGTTGTCTATGCTGTTCAGTTTAGGATTTATTATTTACAATTTCCTTTTTAGATGTGTCATAAGTTGTCTATGCTGTTCAGTTTAGGATTTATTATTTACAATTTCTTTTTTAGATGTGGCATAAGTTGGCTATGCTGTTCAGTTTAGGATTTATTACTTACAATTTCCTTTTTAGATGTGTCATAAGTTGTCTATGCTGTTCAGTTAGGATTTATTATTTACAATTTCCTTTTTAGATGTGTCATTATAGTTGTCTATGCTGTTCAGTTTAGGATTTATTATTTACAATTTCCTTTTTAGATGTGTCATAAATTGTCTATGCTGTTCAGTTTAGGATTTATTATTTACAATTTCCTTTTTAGATGTGTCATAAGTTGTCTATGCTGTTCAGTTAGGATTTATTATTTACAATTTCCTTTTTAGATGTGTCATAAGTTGGCTATGCTGTTCAGTTAGGAATTATTATTTACAATTTCCTTTTTAGATGTGTCATAAGTTGTCTATGCTGTTCCGTTTAGGATTTATTATTTACAATTTCCTTTTTAGATGTGTCATAAGTTGTCTATGCTGTTCAATTTAGGATTTATTATTTACAATTTCCTTTTTAGATGTGTCATAAGTTGGCTATGCTGTTCAGTTTAGGATTTATTATTTACAATTTCCTTTTTAGATGTGTCATAAGTTGTCTATGCTGTTCAGTTAGGATTTATTATTTACAATTTCCTTTTTAGATGTGTCATAAGTTGTCTATGCTGTTCAGTTAGGATTTATTATTTACAATTTCCTTTTTAGATGTGTCATTAGTTGTCTATGCTGTTCAGTTTAGGATTTATTATTTACAATTTCCTTTTTAGATGTGTCATAAGTTGTCTATGCTGTTCAGTTAGGATTTATTATTTACAATTTCCTTTTTAGATGTGTCATTAGTTGTCTATGCTGTTCAGTTTAGGATTTATTATTTACAATTTCTTTTTTAGATGTGGCATAAGTTGGCTATGCTGTTCAGTTTAGGATTTATTACTTACAATTTCCTTTTTAGATGTGTCATAAGTTGTCTATGCTGTTCAGTTAGGATTTATTATTTACAATTTCCTTTTTAGATGTGTCATAAGTTGTCTATGCTGTTCAATTTAGGATTTATTATTTACAATTTCCTTTTTAGATGTGTCATAAGTTGTCTATGCTGTTCAGTTTAGGATTTATTATTTACAATTTCCTTTTTAGATGTGTCATAAGTTGTCTAAGCTGTTCAGTTTAGGATTTATTATTTACAATTTCCTTTTTAGATGTGTCATAAGTTGTCTATGCTGTTCAGTTTAGGATTTATTACTTACAATTTCCTTTTTAGATGTGTCATAAGTTGTCTATGCTGTTCAGTTTAGGATTTATTATTTACAATTTCTTTTTTAGATGTGTCATAAGTTGGCTATACTGTTCAGTTTAGGATTTATTACTTACAATTTCCTTTTTAGATGTGTCATTAGTTGTCTATGCTGTTCAGTTTAGGATTTATTATTTACAATTTCCTTTTTAGATGTGTCATTAGTTGTCTATGCTGTTCAGTTTAGGATTTATTATTTACAATTTCCTTTTTAGATGTGTCATAAGTTGTCTATGCTGTTCAGTTTAGGATTTATTATTTACAATTTCCTTTTTAGATGTGTCATAAGTTGTCTATGCTGTTCAGTTTAGGATTTATTATCTACAATTTCCTTTTTAGATGTGTCATAAGTTGGCTATGCTGTTCAGTTTAGGATTTATTATTTACAATTTCCTTTTTAGATGTGTCATTAGTTGTCTATGCTGTTCAGTTTAGAATTTATTACTTACAATTTCCTTTTTAGAAGTGTCATTAGTTGTCTATGCTGTTCAGTTTAGGATTTATTACTTACAATTTCCTTTTTAGATGTGTCATAAGTTGTCTATGCTGTTCAGTTTAGGATTTATTACTTACAATTTCCTTTTTAGATGCACAGTAAGTCACTAAAGCTTGGCATTTACGAGGATTTCGGAACATCCACATGTGCCGGATACCCTGGGAGTGAGTTCTACATACAACAAGATGCCGAGACATTTGCCTCTTGGGGAGTCGACAGTCTGAAGTTTGACGGTTGTTACTCAGCCAGAGAGGACATTCCTATCGGTAGGTTGCTATAGCAATACTCATTTTAGGTATCCGTCAATAAATGGCGGTTTCTATGAAGTTGGCAATGATAATCTGGTCTTTACTTCTGTCAACAGAAGAAGTGCCTCTTACGGAACGTCTGGGTATCCTTCGGATGTCTCCCAACTGACGTATACAATATTCATTTTGTTTTTGAGTTCTTTTGTCATTTACATATGGCAATGTTGTTGTATTTCCCTTATTACGACACGATTTTTCTAATTACATCTATCTTTGCATTCTCTGTGTCAGTAACTTAATTCTCAAAAAAATATGCGCATTTTCCATATCATAGCAAAATATTTTGCATTGTTTCTCTATCATTTCTACTGATAGTGTCATCTGTACAATACATTGTTTTAGGCTACCCAGTCATGCGGAAGTTTCTGAATATGACCGGAAGGCCAATCCTGTACACATGTGAGTGGCCATTACAACTGAAGAAAGTAAGTGTGGATAGAAACTTGTAGCTACACATTTGTCCATGCCTAACAGAGTATGTATGCTTCTTCGAATCAACACATCAATTACAATTATAAGTAATTTGTACAGTGTTACATAATTGCTATTCAGACAATGATTTAATCGACCTATATGGATTTATCGTCCACATCTAATCTGTGACAGTTTGCTAATATCTACAGAATTTTCTAGAACCTCAATCATAAAAAAGTATTAGTTGATTGGTTGGTTGGTTTGTTAATGTCATATTATCTGTTTGTGTTAATGTCTGTGTAATTTGGAAGGTTGTGGTATGTTCGTGTGGTGTCTCTTTGCAATAGTGGAAACTCATTTTATAGTGCTACATATGTATATAAAGTATTCCGCCAGGGATTATACTGAGAATGAGCAAACCTCTTGTCTTTATGATGAAAGCAAAGCAGGAGTAAACTACCACTTTTGTAGACTTTGGTGTGCCTCGGCCAGCGGACAGAACATAAAGCCTTCCTCACAGGGGCGAGCGCTCAGCTGAAGGCCAAAATTTAGGAAGAAAGAAAATATAAGATCCTAAATTTAGTCGCCTTTACGATCACACAATAGGAGCTACAGGCAAATTTCTAACGTCCTTCCCATAGAAAAATTATTTCAAACAGTATTTTATACGGTGGTTGATTTATGTCATTTCGTCTCTTCGCCCCGAAAATTAAACATCTTAATTCTCGTCTTTTCGTCTTTTCTCCCCGAAAAGCCGAAAATTAACAAATATTAATGTTCGTCTTTTAACCGCGAAAAGACGAGATTTTTGAAGGCAAAAAGACGAAAATTATTTTTTTTTTATTAATTTTCGTCTTTTCGCCTCGAAAACACGAGATAAAGAAATGGTTAATTTTCGTCTTTTCGCCCCAATGGCACAAATCAGCCACCGTAATTTCATCATATGTATAAGGTCGTCGTTTTTGTTTGCTTGTTTGTTTTTCAATAATAGCCGGACTATAAAGCCGTTGCTGAGAACTGTAACATCTTCAGGATTTATGATGACATTCAGGATTCGTGGGATAGCGTCACGTCAATCATCAATTTTTACGCTGAAGATAAATACAACTTCAGCAGTGTGGCTGGACCTGGTAATTTCAACGACCCTGACATGGTAAGTCCAAAATGGTAAACACACTGACCCCTGAAGACCCATTTAGATTATCTAGATCAAAGGCTGGAATAGCCCATTTTATAATTTTGGGTTGAGTGAGATGATCAGTTCCGTCTGTGGTTTTTTTCATTGTTTCAGAATGACATTAGGTTCGTAACATAGTAATGCTATATGTAAACATTGGTTTCTAGATTATTTGACCCGAAATAAATACTATATAAATTACAATGATACTGCACCGGGCAGTCAAAGAAGCAAAATAATGTGATATGGTAATCATTAGCATAGCAATCAGTAAAATTTATAAATTCTCAAAATGCCTTCACATCACTATTGATTTTTCTTTAATGGCATTTTATCCCATTTGCAACACAAACTATATTTTAAACTCTCTTTAAAACTATACTAGCTCTCTAAATCTGAAAAAGGTAACTCACATAAAAAGGCTTTCACGCCACAGATTATAGTCGGGAACTTTGGTTTGAGCGAGGAACAAGAGCGGGTACAAATGGCGATGTGGGCGATGTTTGCCGCTCCTCTCTTGATGTCCAACGACCTTAGGAACATACGGCCGGGGTCGAAGGCCATACTACAGAACAAACGTGTCATCTCCATCAACCAGGACCCACTCGGAGTTCAGGGTAGATTGATATCAAAAGTATGTCAAACGAGATCCATATAATTCTTTAACTTCCAAAAAATATGTTTTGAACCAGTTTTATGTCGCCGTGTGATTCCCATACGTAACTTCATTCACAAGAACGATGAAGTGATGAAGAGGATATTGTTCACTTAAGCATTGAACGTCTTTCAGTTGGGATTCATAGCCGATATGAATGCAAACTGGACAGAGGCAAATTCCATGTTGAATTTGCTTATATTTAAATTTTTTACAATTTTATGATGAAATCCCAAGGGATTTTGCATCTTAATGAAATGATAATTCGTTATCGTCATGGAGGGAAAAGCCATTTGAACAGCGGCTTTTCCGGGATAGCTGACACGACAATTGTGACGTCACAATGATAATGACGTCATAATAAGCGCTTGAAGTTCATTGGCTATATGACTGCCAACTGCGTTTGGTAAAGTTACATAGTGGGACTGCAGTGAAAATGTAAACATAAATGTCTATGTATCTTTAGACGCAATTGCCTTTTTGGTCATTGCAGACTTTCAAAAAATGTTTTCTTCCTATGTTGATCGTCGTTCTCATTGTTTCCTCAACTTAACCTGTGCAACGTTCAAAATTGGTGTCTCCTTGATAAGCTCTACAAGAGAAAGAAACTGAATACTAATAGTTCAACGTGTCTGACAAAAGGTTTTTGTATTATTATTTTTTCTTCTTTACGTATGAAAAAAATATGCTAAATTCTATTTGTTGTTTACAGTCAGGGTCAATCCAAATATGGTCAAAACCACTCACGCCGAAAGGAAATTCTGCCTTTACGATACTGAACCTTGTCGACGGGGGATCAGGAACTCTGGTAATATTTTTGTTTCACAAAATCGCAATCATTGCCAATTTTATCATATCAGTGTGATTCAGTTATGAAGAAGTCTTACTGACTCGCGTTGTTTACAAAATCGATAGTAATTGTCATAGATGAATGTGATCACTGTATGTCACTGCCATTCTCGATACTCTGGTGGTTACTATCACTAGCGTTGTATCCACCCATGGACTATCTCAGAGTCAAACTGGAAACAGTTCAAAGGAGAAAAAAAACCTGACCAATCGCAGGCCTGCAGAGACTTACTTTGAAGATCACCAAGAAAAAAAACAGGATTTCAAAGCAACATAGCCAATCACACAGTGTACCGTCATACAATTTATTTGATGTACATCAAATTACCTGGGTCTTCTGTTGCATCCAGATAATCCAGGGGTGGATTTGATGTAAATGATAGTAACCCCTGGAATATCGAGAATGGTCACTGACAAGACGGATAAAAAAAATTGAAAACAGTTTTTGAAATTGGATTTCTTACGGAATAACTAGATTTTAACGTCACTGTAATCTCACTTGTGTTTTAGGTATCAGTGATGGGGTCTTCGTTGGGCTTATTGGACGCTCGTGGATATAACGTCACTGACGCATTCACTGGGGCATTCGTAGCATCAATACAACCCAACACTTACCTAAAATACAGAGTGGTACCGTCCGGCGTGTTCCTGGGGATAGCACACCTACTTGTATGATGTTGGACCAAGGTCATTAAAAGTTGTAGTTTCCCGAGCATCAATAACGTCAAATGCTGTCATATCATATTGTTATTAATTTAAGCAAATGCGCAGTGTATTTTGTTTTTCTTGTCAATTTCTTGATTCTTATAAGAACAGAGAACTACTAGGGGGTTTTGAACCCTTATAATCATAAGAGTATGCATACTATATTTATAAAAAAAAATAGTTTCTCTATCGGAGGACGAAATATTTGCATAATTTATGTACGCAGTCGGTTATAAAATAAGTTTGATCAGAGTTAATTATTCATAACATATGATTTAGATATGATTTCATATAGTCTTTATCCTATTGCTATTGCTTTGCATTGCTCATTGTTCTAATTTGCAATAAACTTTCTTTAGTTTTAATTTTAGAAATCGACCTCGCATGTAATGTTCTCTTTGAGCAGTAGTTCAGTGTTAACATCAACACATACAGTTGCTTAGTGTTACTGTCTTTGAGAGTCAATAAGTTCATTACGATGTTTTATCATGGTACATTTATATGTAACAATAATATTAAATTTAATTTGATAGTTTGATTTTGCGGTGTTTTTTTAAATTCTGCATCGCTTACTTACTTAGTTTCTGAAGTATGTGTGTACTATGTTTATTAAAATGATATGAAATAATTTCCATACAAAAAATTCAGAAATAATTAATTGGAACATTGGAATAGTATACACATGCATATATATAACTACCACTTTCCTAACCTGCATGCATCCTCGATACTCCAGGAGTAACCATTACTGACATTATATCCACCCCTGTACTATTTCTTAGTAAAATTGAAGGCAATTTATGAATCACAGTTAATTTGATTCTTTTATGTACATCAAAGGAATTGTATAACGGTACACTGTGGCTGACTGTATGGCTTTGAAGTCGAGCGTCTTCGCTCTCTCTGTAATTTTCAAAGAAAGTCTCTACAAGCCTGTAATTAGTCATATTTTTTCTCCTGAAGTGTCTCCAATTTTACTATGAGATAGTCCAGGGGTGGTTATAACGTCAGTGATAGTAACCCCTATCCTCATGTCCTGCATGAATGTCTTTAGAATTGTACCTGTTGTTTCTTCTATTCAATGGATAGTGACTATGACTGGAAGGGAAGATGTCAAAAGGGGACAACTCAACTGGCAGGGTTAGAACAAAATGTACTTGAACAGATTTGGCAATTCCAGGTGCTAAGCAATCTACGGAACGACCCATAGTTATCAACTAGTCTAAGGTCATTCGGCAGACTGTTCCACACCTGAGATGCCGCAAACCTAAAAGATCTTTTCCCATATGTTGCGGTGTTCACCTTTGGAATCTTCACAGTATTATCTTTCCTGGGGTTATAAAATATTTCTTTCTTATCAATTTAAATCATTAAAAATATATAGAGAAATACCATTTAAAAACTTGAAAACTTAAAAACTTCAGCAGGCATATATTTCACTCTAGTTTCTTGAAAAAATGTAAGTTTGTATTTATTCAAAATGTCTCTGACAGGGGAAATATAATCATTTTCAATAAAACGAACAGCTCTCTCTTGCATCTTTTCCATTTTCCTGGTGTTTGAGAGATTACAGATTATTAATGAAATGGGACTCCTGGTTCTCCCGTTTTCAGCATGATAATGTGACCGGGTGGGGTGTGTTGATTAGTCTCTTCGGCGGCATGCTTCAGTGATATACACTATAAAAACGGCAAGAGCTCCACTATACAAGAAGACACAACACGGATATACCACAGTCTCCCAAAACACGCACCACGCAGTTCATACACGCAGCACACCGCATACATGGGATGACGTCCTTACATGACCCTGGCTGTTAATAGAACGTTATTTTAATCAAACAAACAAAACTGCCCTTCCCATTGTATGAATGTATATATATAAAGGTGATAAAATTTGAAACCTCACGCTTCGTGTAATTTACAGTTGATGTAGGATCATTTTTGATTTGCTTGATATGTATGAATATGGAAAATGCGCATCTGTTTTTGAAAGATTCCTTAGTTTAGTTTTGTATTATCATAATAAAATACAAAATATAATGTTCAATGGCTAATATTCATGCAAAACAACATAACAATTTGTAGATTTAAAAAGTTGCATTAGTTACAATGTTGATAATAAAAGATACTTTTATGTCGGCAGCAATTAATGAATCTTATCAATGTTTCTGATTGTTTAGCGCATTCCATTGTCTTTGATTACAGAAGTTAATGACAAACAAGGAAACAAAAAATTGTTAAAATTAATTAATAATTGTGATATTATTTTTTGTTTACGAGTAATTAAAGTGTAAATGTTATGCTTACTTTCACTCTTTAGGAAGAGTACTTGCACATTTTTGTATACATGTACATGTATATATATGCAAAACATTCTTTTGCTGTTTTTGCGTCATAAATGTGTATGATTATGTATTTAAATGATCTTTATTGTTTGTTTTTTTACGTGTTTAGTACTTTTCATCAAATCGTATCATATCTACAAAGTGAATAAATAGATATCAGTGGTCCTCTTTTGTTTATGTATTGCGTTGATCTATACATCGGGCACTGGTCATGATAAAGCTAGATAAATTATGACGTGCAACCTTAAACCTGAAGTAATATATAAGTTGTCTCCCTTGAGGAGCACCCGCGCGGAAAACGTGTATGCGCATGTCACTACTAGTGGGATTCTTGGCGACAACAAAACATGGACAAAATATCAGTCACACACACGTTTTTGTGCTTTTACCAATGGTTGTGAAAAAACATTAATACGGAGTAGAAACAGCAATGGATTACGGGTAAGATAGGTTCACATTGAATGACAAAAGAAGTACCTTTTTACTCCCACTTTAGTTTCAAACACAAGTTCGGTTATTTTTGCGAAGCAATAAAATAACTGTCAAATCAACAGAAATGTCAAGATATTTCCAGTCTTTCTCGATCTGAATTTAGGATTTAAGTATTTGCTTTAATTTTTTTTGTCTTTTCGTCACTTGTCGCCAATCAGAAATAAATTGTATTTTTACCATATTTAATGTATGTACACACAGCCAGTAGCCATTTTGACATTTTTGTGCCACTGCCAGAAGTCTAAAATCAAAACCAAGGTGCGACTTAAATTAACTGTAATGTAAAGGTGTAATGGAACAGTTTATTTAAGTAATAAATCATTTAAAGAACTTTTATAATGTTGACTGTTCTTTAGACTTTTTGTCACTCAAAAGTAAAATATATATCACAGATAGTCATACACTATACAGCTGATCTCAGATATGTTTAGTCTTTTTAAAATCTAATGGAAAAATAATGGACGAAGGCTAAAAGCCTCTATGTCCATAATTTGATTAAAGGCAATTAAGGCCACAGCCAGGAGTTTCAGTAACCATTAATTATGCGATGTTAAAATAATGTAATTATGGAAGTAACGGAGCCAAATTTTCTGTTTATTTTTTATTCATATATTCACATTTTATCCTTGTCCCAAACCCCAATTTGAAAAGAAAGAAATATTATTTCCCTAATAGCAATTCTGCTTTTGGTCCAATCAATTTGAACAATTGCAAATAAAGAGCCATAGCACTGAACTTCTGCCGGCTGAAGATTACACTCGTCAGATCATAAGAGCGTTTGAACAGCTCAATTTTGAAGATTGGGTTTTTAGGGCGAGTGTACTCTCACCCTTATGTTTTCCTTGTTGGATGTGGGATCTGTGTACATCCACTATGTGTAGGTTCCAACTGCACACGTGATACCAGAAGTCACTGTATTATACTGTTTAATAGATTTTGTCGTGATTTAGTGACACCAACCTTTCAAAAATAACAGATATCTATCAGCGATGTTCTTCTGTAAATTAACAACAGTGACATTAAACAGTGCTAAACACATTCATTTTGTGTAAACTTCAAGCGGCGTATCGTACAAACTCTTGCATCAGTCACGATATTCTAAGCATCTGATCGGCTTTGGAAACCTCTGGAACAATGCAATGTGAATCAGGTTTATGTAGTCAATAAAAGAAAGTGATGAACGGATAACTTTTAGTTCCGGCCAAAGACATTTACAGTGTTACTCAGCAGATTTATTTAATTTATTTCACATCATCCTAGGCCCTAGGTATATATACATATATGTTGTGTACTATAGCTTACTAACCCCAGTGACCAGAGACCGTAATTGCTACGGTTCTAATAAATATTTATAAATCACCCAGCCTTGCGTAAGAGAAACAAAATAAATAAAAAAAAAAACATAATACAATATCAGTCTGGGTGCCTGAGCTCTAGATCTAATGTAACCAGAAAGGCATTCAAGCATGACACAGGTATAAGTCACCACTTGCACAGAGACTGGACAGTGCTGTAACAGACGACTATTTTGAACAGCGAAACAAGTCTATCAAATTGATATCAATAAGATAACAAACAAACTGCTATGTAACAAAGAACACAATTAACAAAGTTCAAAGTAATTTCACATTTAGGGTTCTGATGATGTAATTTAAAGGAAATTATTTATTGCAATACATCAAGAACATAAACCATCTCCCAAGGATAATGAGCAATAGTGCTATGTACGTACACCTGTTGCCGAGGATGATTTCGTATAGGCTTGTGAGTATAGATGTATATCTGCGGGTTATTTATAAATTAGGTGTTACAGTTTTGTACATGCAAAATATCTCACCACAGACGCCTTATGCATGTAGATTCATATCGTTCTGGAAATTAAGGTTTTAGGAAGAAGTTAGCGAGCACTTAATGTGTAACAGACATATTTCTAGTTTCTTATATTTTTATGTATGTGTTACCTTAGAAGTGCTTCACCCTTATCATGAAAATGTTAACAAACAATAGTATATACACATATGCGTTTGGCATATGTAATAAATATATAGACATAGCAGATTGTCTTAATGATCATAAATTATATCCTTAATAATAAAGTGGAATAGTGAATTGGTTGGTTAGGTTTAACCAAGTTGATATGTCCCATTAACACAGCCAATGTAATTAAGGATAATGTCCCCGGCATTGGTTGTATGTGTGTGAATGGATGCAGTGCTAACTGTATATCTGTGTTGCCCGCGTCTCCCTGAAATGGAACGTTGACCTTTTTATAGTGCTATCTCACTGAAGCTTGTCGCCAAAAACTTTGTTAACACATGTACACATGTACAGGGATGCAAAAATAGTTATCCCCTCATAAACGGCTGTAATCATACTTGTTGGAGAGTATTCCATATAGACTACACCATCGATTTAGAACATATATATCTTCCCTAACTATGAATGACTGCATATTTTCAATAAAAAGTACTAGACAGTGAAATGATGCCTAGTGAGGCCAGTCACTTAATCATTCCGCAAGGCCTTTCAAAATGTACTCAAACATGCATAAATATATATTTGGGGTTTAGCATAATGGAAAACGTGTAAACCATGGTACATGTACATTCATAATATAGTGTCTGACAGTTAGCACACATTATTTGTGAAAATGATTTGTATATATGATATATAGACCCCTCAATCATGACTTCTTGTATTTAGATTACCAATTCACTGGATTCAATGACTGGGTTTGAACTCAGAACTCGATCTCCAAACTCTGAGCAGATCATTAATGCTTTACCAATTCATTTGAGCTACAAATACCTCGACCTGGTTCAAATTAAATTAATAATTTGAACAATATAGTATTTTATGACAGTCTTGTATACATCTAGCTTAGAGATTGATTAAAAAAGGCATTTCCTTCGATGCATATTGTATGCTAGAACTGAAAATGATATTTATATATATAGAGCAATTAAGATGACCTTATATACTATCTGTCACCAGTAGAAGTAAATTAGATTGCTGCGTGAATAATAATAATTTGTTGGTTGTTTTTAATCCCTAAACATGTATGTCTATTTGCAGGTACTTGAAGTATAAAGCACAAAATGGAAAATCTGGAATATTTTGGGAAAAGGGTAAGTGAAATATGAAATGAAATCAACTTCAAGTGAAAATTGTTGTTGTTTTAAACACAATTTCTGCAATTTGAGTATTTACAACTGAAATTTTATAATTCAATCAATGTAGCTTGCAAAACGATGTGTAAATGTATACCATATAGTGAAACCTAAACAGGATAGATATGGGTTATTGAAATACGTTAAATTAATAAAATTCCCTTTTTCCTTTTTTCAGAAAAAAAGAAAACGGACAGAAAGGTAAAGGTAATAATGAAAATCATTAATTTAAAGATTCTGATTGATAATTACAGTATACATATTTATGAAAAATGGGACAGCTGATTTCTTTTAATTTTTTTTTCATTGTTGGTAATATCTTCACAAAAATGTAATAATGATTTTTTTTGCATCTTAATGTTGAAGTTTAGTGTATTTAGCATATATGTAAAATTTTGAATTGTGTTTAATTCCACAGTTTGGTTATAAGCAAAAGGACCAGCGGTTCTCTATTCGGACAAACCCAAGCAATACTGTAGAACTTGAACCAGAACCAATAAAGGATGATGACAGCACTCCAAAACCTAACTTCATAGAAAGGAACAGACAATTAGCTGCCGGCAAAAATAAAGGAAAAAAGCCAACACTACGCCCCCTAAAGAAATCGCCAACAGATACCGTGACATTAACTCAGGATCAGCTCAATGCCATCTTAGCCTCTGTGGGGAAAGTCGCTACAGGTGAAGAGGATAACTTACGCATTTCAATAGGTATGTATAAAGAATGGTCTAATTGTCAGAAAGGTTCTTATCATTTTAATATTCTGTATTGGCATATTACAGAGTTATCTGCCCTTATGGGTAGGTATTAATTATGACATTGTGTGTTTGTGATTGTAACGTCATACTTTTTAGGAAAAACAACTTGAGTTTCACTCACAAAATAATGACGTCACAATGGATACCTGTCTGCAAGGGAGCTAATTCTGTAATATGGAAAGAAAGAATATCTCTTAATTATAAGCAATAGGACTAATTCATGTACCATGTGATATCCCATAAAGTTTGTGCGATACTTATATAGCATCTCAAGTGGTGATGGAAGGAAATCCGTCGTGACCTTCCCACTGAAATGACGATTAGCGCTGGATATCATCTAGGCGTCATTCCGTCACCATGCAATAGAAACAATCGTCCCACACAAACCTTATTATGTATCACATGGTTCGTGAATTAGTCCCATTGTTTGTGTTGAAAACGATAACTGATAATTGTCTAAGCAGACAAGAGAAAAATAGTGATTAGTAATACAAAAGCAATACCAATAAAGTCAAACATTCTTAACTGGACCATCAAAGCACTTTGAACTTAACAGGAACTTAAAGACCAAGTTGAAAAGTTCAACTCTATATCATTAGAGATTATTTTCTAAAGAGGCTTTTTTTTTATCTCTAGATTCCAAGAAAAATGAAATAACCATCGAGTCACCAAGGAAAAGTCGAGATGGAGATTATCACGATCACAACTCCGCAGAAAGTGGCTATGATGATGATGATGATAAATACAACGATAACAAAAAGGACAGAGCGACAAAAAACAAAACTCGGGTGTACTCGCCACCAAACGAAGACACAACAACAACTATCTTTTCATTATTGGAGGAATTTAAACTAGATGACAAGGAAAAGAAACCTTCAAAGTCAAGTAAAAGGTAAGATTTTTTTTATTGATTTATTAACTCATTCACCCCTGAAGACACATTTAGACTCTTCTAAATAAAAGACTAGACCAGTTCATTATGAAATTTCTGGGGGGAAAGAGTTTATCCTGTATAGTATCTGTTTAATTATATCAGACCTTTGGTGTATGGTAATTCATTTTTTAATGCACTGTGATCTGTCTTTGTTTTAATATGTCTTTCTTTATGCAAGGTATGCATGATTTAGAACAACACTGTTAGTTCACTTCACCTATTCCTTCTGTATTTTTTTCAGGAATTAAATTTCTAACTTACAAAAAACCCTTTAATAAGTTCACATTTAACAAAAATGTTTGAAACTCACAAGGGAATAAGAATGAAATATAGACCAATATTTGTCAGTACTAAATCTATATGTATTTCTATAGTAAAGAGTCAGAGGATGAATTTTCCATAGACGGGTAAGAGATAATCCATAAATTTATATTATAATAGCTATAATTATAAATATATATGCATACTACCTGTTTTATTCAAGCTAGTATCATAAACCAGCTAGTAGATCACTGCACCAGAAATACCGCGATACACTTACATCACTATTTATACAAAAGCTAGTTAGTTTGTATAAAATGTACAATACAATCAAACCTCATTCATTTGAAGTCATTAGACCATGTGTGGTAAAACTGAATAATTTAACAGGGCATCCAGTTGACCCTTGATTTTTAGCAGTTTCAGACCGCCATTTCAGAGAAATCTGAATAGACAAAGCATATGACAAAAAGAAATAAGCTACAAACCCAAGAGTCAAATCTTATTTTTAAGAGTCAGAAACATACTCCAAGGGGTCTATAACTGGATGCCCTCGTATTTAATATGATTTTAAAATAACAAAAATTTCGCCAGGAGTCAGCAAGTTAGTCAAGCTTGAGATAATGAGGTTTCACTGTATATACATTAACATCGTTTGCTATTAGCTGACGTTTTAACCTGTATAAAGACCACCTGCTTAATAACACCACGTTCTCAGGATCCAATATAATTAATTTCAACACCATTTTACCTGTGGCCATAAATAACAAAAATACCAATTGTGTTTGGTCCCTTAGGTGGTCTTTATAGACAGGTTTGAACTGTATAACAATTTTCTTGTCTCCTTTATCTGCCATGACATTGTAAAACATCAGTAAACTCCCTACATGTAATACACATATCCTAAAATTACTTGTTTTCCTGATAAGTGAGTAAGATGTGAGAGAGACTGTTTCATGTAAATCATAACAAACACTGTCATTTAATTTGAAAGCTAGTCAACTTCATGTACATACTTCTAAGTCAAACTCTAGAATAAAACATGTAGACATGGATTTGATAATTGTATAACATACAAACCATACATTTATAATAAATTGTATCATTGTATACAACCACTGTACATGTTCTATAATAAACCAGTGCTAAAATAATGCTTACCTTGAAATATGATGTATTTATTACCTGTATTCAAGAGTATGTCTTAGTGGGTAAGTGATTTGATTAAATACAGTATAAGGAATAGCTCATTACAATAAATTATTGTATAATTGACTATTTACATGTATACATGTATTCAATAGAATTTATTTTCTTGTATTTCAACATTAACTTAGAATGTTTAGAGTATAGATTAGAAGTAGATATTGATTGTAAGTTCTGGATGCAAGATCTAGAAGAAAAAAAACTACCAATATAGCCAGTGACGGCAATATATCGTAACATACTTGTAGTACAAAACGTCATCTTTATTTATTTAAAAATCATTTTAGTAGATGGAAATAGATTTGAACTAACTCTTCATTACTCTAACTAACATGCTTGAAACAGTTACCAATTAAATTCTTCTCTACCACTACTAGTACTTCTATTCTTATATTTTTCTGGTAAATTTCAATGCACGACTTTTCATTATAAGAAGTTAACGTAAGTAGATGTGATAGTTAAAATTTACTAGAGATGTTTACTCACTGTTGGCGTCTTATTGTGTTTTCAATTTGATGGTGAAAATATTCAAATGAAAATTTTTTTAAATTCAGTCACATCATATATACAGTTGCCAATTTGGAACAAACAGTGATTTTTTTTCAAAATTGAAAGAAAGGAGATTTTTTCTTAGTTTTTCAAAGTTTATATTACATAGTAAAGTAAATTATTTTGGTTTTCAATAGGGATCTAACAGAAGACAAATCTAAGAAAAGGGACAGGAAGAATAAATTAGATGATGAGAAAGATAATGATTCTGATAGAGAGAGGAGAGAAAGAAAAAAAGATAGAAGTAGAGAAACAAAACGTGACCGCAAAAACAGAGACTTAAGTAGTGAAAGAGATAGGAAGCGAGAGGGCAGTAAAGATCGTGATAGGAGACGCAGAAGGAATGACAGTGAAAATGAAAAAGATGATAGAAATATTTCACCAGAAAGGAAAAATAAGAGTTACAGAGAAAAGAATGAATCATATGAAAACAGAAAAAATAAGTCTAAAGACAATGAAAATGATAGATATACGAACAATGAGAATGAGAGTGATAGAAGAGAGGAAAGTCCTGAGAAAAAAGTTATCACTCCGAGGGAAATAGCTGGTATACCCATGTCGTTACCATGGAAACACATGACCTTGGGAGAACGGCGAAGGTTAATGGTAGCCAGGATTGAGGCTGAAGCTGCAATGTAAGTCATGGTGTGATGATGACTTTGATGTAAAACGTTTCTCAGATTATTTTGATTGCATTTGTCCTCAGATCTATCTTATTGCTTTTGATCAATATACAAAGGTTTATGACTGAAATCAATGACTGAACTGCCCATTAAAAATATGAGATTGAATTTTGCAAATATTTGTTTATAAGCATGTTTAGATGTTGTGCATGAATTATAAATAACAGCAATTAATGTTTTTCACAATTCCACCTCTTGCTTTTCTGCCACATTTTTTACAAATTGTTGCATTGCATGCTTTAATTTGAATAATTTGAATTATTTTCACATATTAGAGCTTAGACAACAAAATTAGATTAAATACCAAAGATATGATAAATAAAAAAATGTAAAAGTAAGTGATTTGATAACATACAGGATATTAGCTATTTGAACTAATTATGATATTAATGTCAGATTCTTTTGAATAGAGTTTTAAATATTCAAGTGTTAGTTTAACTGCACTAACATTCAATACTCAGAGGAGAAGAATATATATACAACCATAGATTTTAAATGAGAAATCCTGCATATTACATACAATGTTTGGTTTAAAAAAATATTTACCACTTATTTGAGTTATTTCCCCTTTCTCCTCGATAGCCAATGCAATTGCAAGGTGTTTTGTTTTTTCTGGTGGCAATTGCAGCGTCAACATGTAATTGCATTTAAGTCGACTTTTGATAAAGTTAATCACATCCAATTGAACTAAAACTTGGTCAAGTTGCTGTTTCCATGAGTCAGAACTCAGTGACAAAAATTCTAAAGATAACAAAATTGCCCTGTTCTGATATTTGGGGTACTAGAAACTTAGTTTTAGTAGATTTTGATAATTTATGTTATGTTAATAAATTTCCTTTATAGTAGAAATTCACACGGTTCTAGAACTTTGGGGCTAAATAGTCAGAATTTTGGTGAATTTTGAGAATTAGTGTTTAAGTGTAATTTTTCACAAATTTACTGAAATATGACCTTAATTACTGAGACTTCATATACATGGGATTAATGTGGAGAAATTTTTTCCTATTTGTCTTTTGCCATATAGAGATGGGCTTACTGTTTATTAAAAACAGGAAAGACGAGGCAGATAATAACGTGTAACTCGGTCTTTTGTCCAGTGATATGTATCTCACTACGAAACTGTTTTATTACCAGGCTTCAGTTTGCTTGGTTTTCTGTTGTGCAAAATATTAGAAGCACTGCTTAATTCAATGTTGTTTTACACAAATAAAAGAAAAGCTGAATGCCACATATATACACTAATGTAATATCAATATAACTTTTTGATTCTTTCAGAAAAGAACTAAAGAAAAAGAAATAGGAGTAGCAGAAAATGATTTTGTTATAATATAACCAATTATGTTGTTTTAATTCTTTCAGAAAAGAAATAGAGAAAAAGAAATTTGAATTGGAGGAGCTGAAAAAAAGGGAAGATGTTGAAAGTGATAAGAAAGAAAGAGATGATCGTGATAGAGAAAAGAAGGACCGGTATAGAAAAAATCGTGATAGTGAGCACAAGGATAGAAATAATCATCATGATGATCGGGACGATTACAAAAGTAGGCGAAGAGATAAGGAAAGGGACAGAAACAATCATCGTGATGATGATGATGATGATCATGATTATCGCAGTAGTAGACATAAAAAGAAAACTAGTCGAGAACGAAGATCACGACGGTACAGCCCAGAACAGCAAGACAGTGAGGATGATTATGATGATCATAGGAAAAAAGGTAATCGCTCACATCGACGAAACGATAGTCCCGAGCCACGGGAAAAGACGCACAGAGATCGTCGAAGGGAGAGAACTCCCTCTGATGACGAACAGAGGAATCATAAGTCACCGGAAAGATCAGACTCTAAACCTCCTACAGGCCGGTCTCCAGCACCAAAAACTCTCACACTGGCCGAACGGAAGAAACTTCAATGGGAAAAAGACAGAAGTAGGTGTATTTCATGAGGCGTTATTGAGAAAATTGGAAAAAAAAAATTGTTGGTGTTTGAGCTGGTATTTAAATCTCAAAATTTCTCTAACAAAGATAAGAAAATTTAATATATTGATGAACTTTCTGGGCTTCGTAGTGATGAAAAGCCAGGTATCGTGAATTGAAGGTCCTGTTTTTAGAATAAATACAGAAGTATAAGTTTGTACTCTGGTTCATACCTGGTATTTTAAAAAGCTTGTAATATCATTTTAGAACAAAAAAAAAAGATAAATAACTTATGTATACAGTTCTGATTTGAACTTCCTCCACTTCCTGACCGTAGCAGCCTTTGCTATAATCTCCCTTTTCACTTTCACAGTTGAGCTGGCGAAGCAGTATGACCCTTGGGGACGACCAGGAGCCGGAGCCCCCATACGGACCAAGTCTGGGAACGTGGCAGCCGACTACAAAACTAGACAGGTGCCTACACGAGTAGTTCATGATCGTAACACCTTCCTCATAATGTAACGGGTGGTATTGTATGATGGGATTGGGGTAGAGTGGATAACAGGTTTAACTAACACGCTAAAGTGTTCAGTTTGTGATCACGTTAAGATTGGGCTAAAAAGTTTTGGGCATTTGTATTTCTGATATAATGAATTTTATTTTGAAATGAATCAGAGAGTGTGATCTCCATGGATTGGAGAAACACAATCGATATTGGGGTCTATCAGGGGGTGAGTTCCATCTGGAGTATCATAGATCGGCTATTCACTGATTTAAAAGACTTTGGCATGGTTATATATCATAGTATATAGTGCTAGAAATCTTAAAGTGTCAGGAACTACAACAGAGATAATGTATAGGATACAATTTAACAGAAGATGAATTTTGCAGTTATAGCTCTAGCAGTTAGAGTACAGATAATGTTAAACTACATTTAACAGAGATAACTACTAACTGACAGGGTGTAGAGTACAAGATAATGAAGATGTAGGATAAGGTTGCTCAATGTTCTAATGTATACATACGATTCTATAATAATTGCCATGTAAATAGTATTGAAAATAAAATTTTTAAGTAGTTTTTATATAGGTACTAATTAATCTCCTAATTAATACAGATGCTATGTTTATGTTCAGATTGATTTGGTCCCATTTGTTATTTGAGTCCGTGTTCTGTGATTATTAATTCCGTCCTCAAAAATGTATTGTAATCCTACAAAGCAGTCAAAGATATTCACCAGTTAAAACAGTTTTCTGATAATCTGTAACTTATTAAGTAATTCAATGATATGTGAACTGACTACAACATTTGTTTAAAGTTAGACTACACTGTTATGTACTTTTTGATGCTGGACATGCAGGTTACATGTTTTTGTCTGTGTGTTCTGGTGATCCTTTTGGACATTAATGGTTAATTGTTGGGATAGTTCCTTATTTATTTGTTGTCCTAATGTGTTTATATGTATATCATTTACGAGTTCTATGATTTAAAAGCTTGTTGATCAGTAGGTTGGACATTCTGGTCTAAATGAAGCTTGTCTCAGATTGGTGTTTGTAGGAATACAGATTTATCTGCTCTTGTACTCAATGTATTGATTGCTGTAATTTCAGTTGTAAATTAATGAGAAAAATTGTTAGTTCTCTTGCACAATGAGAATACAATACCAGCTCCCGGAACCAGATAACTCTGTAGTATACAAACAGTACCAAAACCCTGGGAACTCAAATGTGGGATAGACATTTCTCGGAAAGTGATGCTCAAACTCAGGAGAAGGTATTCCGTCTTTGTATATTACAGAGTTATCTCCCTTGCAGGTTGGAATGATTGTGATGTCATTATTTTGTTAACAAAACTCAAATCGTTCTTACAAAAATAAATGTGATGTTATGGTCGCAAACACATGACATCACAATCAATTCCTTTCCACAAGGGCAATTTACTTTTAGATTTATATGCTAAGATGGAATAAGAACAGGTACTTATTTACTATAAATTTGTATAAAAAGCAGATAATTTAATAGATATTTTTTGATAAAATATGGTTTAGTGTGTATATAGTAATCAAAGAGTTGATATATAATCGGAGCTGGATTAAGGAGTCTGAGACAATATTGATGTATTTGAATGTATTTAAGAGGGGATATTTGTCAAGTGTTCAGTCTTTAGAAAATGGATGATATTTCCAAGAAAGATATTTCAAGCTGCAAGGTGTTCAGGACAGAGGTCTTGTGGTATAGTTTGTATATATATATATATAAAGTGTTCAGGACAAGTTTATCACTTGTAGAGATAGCTTAATTTGTTTCTTCACCAAATTTTCCCCGTATATTTAATGATGATTTGGCCATGACTTTTTGTTCAGTGTTGTATTTGTTGGTCAATTTAAAATTCCTTTTGTTGAAATAATGGATGTTTAATTTGTCTTCAAATCAAAATATTTAACAGCAGTATTATTTTCTTAATTCATATTTAGAAATGAATAGCATAAAATCAAGTGTTTAACGTTTTACAAACACATGAAGATGTCACACAGTTTCTCCTTGAAAAAATACTATCAGAACTAAATAGCAAAGAAAATGAAAAGAAACATAGCTTTGTTGGATTTATAAAGGAGAGACTTATGTGAGTGCAATTGTCTCATTAAAATAGATAGAATATTTATTTAACTGGTTAATGGGTTTTATAGTTTTGTATATTATTTATCTTTTAGATGGATAGGCTTTTTCATGCAGAATTTCTAGTCTAGTATAACATAATAACCATATATATCATTTATGATATAATTTAACAAGATAAAGTAAATAGTTTTGATATACAATGTATATATATACATGTACTGATATGCATAGCTAGTTCACTAAATGAAATATGTATCATAATAAAAACCGTATTTCTAGTTCCTTTTAAACATTTTCATGTTTAAAGAAATAATCCTTTATTTTGATTTTCCCTTTGTTAAAAAAATTCTCAAATTTTGATAAAAAAGGCCTTTAGCTTTAAAAGTGCCTTTTAGATGGATAAATAATTTATTTTTACTAATACTCAGTATATTTTGTATTATCTAAAGCTTCTAGATGTTAAAATGAATTATTTCTATAAATAGTAATGATTCACTAAACTGAATATTACTTTTGATAAATACTCCTTGAGAATACGTCAATGAAATTTTGGTACACATGTACGTGTAAAATATATTTTGAAATTACATTTATCTACGAAATCTTGTTTGTTTTACTGGGTATCCACAAATGAAATAACCACCAGTAATTTTAGCCAAATGTAGATTAAGATTACAGGGGTTATCAAACATTTCATCCACCAAGAGTTATGTACTAAATGGCACTGTAGCACAAAGAGAGATTTATCAATCAAATAAGATATATTGATTATAATTATCTACTATGTAATGATAAAAATTACTGTATAGAAACAAGTGGAGATCAACCTCAAGTTTTTTAGTGCAGATATACCAATACATTAATGTTACAGGTCTCTTGGGCCTTTTGGATCTCAAATATTCATTCCTTTGTTTTAATTAGTCCAGAGTGATCTTATATTTTAATCGATAGTATAAGTACTAGTTCAGATGCTGTCTTTGGGTACTGTTTAGGAAATTGAAAGTGTAGGTGGCTGCTCATTATGCTATATCGGTTTGATGTTTATAGATCATTTTGGTCCCTTTAGTCATTGAATTTTTTATAAAGTTTATTAGGTTTTATCATAAGCAACAAAAACAAAGAGCATATACACATAAACAACCAAGAAAATGGGGGGGAAATCATTGACAAAAATTACCGTAGATAAAATAATACTGGATGGGTTCTACACAGATTCCTTTAGGGTGTTAAGTCAAGAGTTAGTTTGTTTAGCTAATAGAGTCTATATAGGATATGGAAATGAACTGTAAATAAAGTAGCTGTACCTTACCAGCCACTAAGTTTATAGTAAATGTTTGATCAGAGTAAAGGAAGCCATATTCGAATTCTCTTGGAGTTTACTTGGAGTTGATTTTGTATTGATTCTTCACATTGTAAACATTAATCAAAATTTTAGAATACATTTTTATTTTGGTAATAGAATAAAAAAAAATGTGATGCAAACAAAATTCAAGATTCACTCGTTTATGGATGACAGTTCTAAATTATCTAATGAAGTGCTAGTCATTATGAAAGGATTTCAGGTTTTAGAAATTGTATAGATATGGTGAAAATTAAGCTTTCTTTGGAGGAAACTGGTTTAGAATGTTTTGGAGACAATGACTTCCTGATTAATTATTAGATCTTAATTAGTTAACTGAAATTTAGATTGATGAAGAGGAAATTGGGACATGGTTAATTAATGTAATCAATGCATTTTAAAATAATAATTCAATTAGTGTCTAACAGAATGTACCTATATAATCATCATTATCATTTAAGGTGGTTGTTATTTAGATAAAGTATGGTATTCAATTTTGCTCAATGTGTTTCAAAGAGATTAAATAAAGACCACTAGATAGGTGTGGAGTGAGGTACTGGGTTCTACATAGTCTTTCTATATAAATTCTGGGTTCTACATAGTCTTTCTATATAAATTGAGTACCAGCTAGCACCTGTTATTAAAGAAAAGTAAATGATGGAATATTTAGCATAATTGAAGGGTTAATTCAAGGTAGAAATTCATCTTTAGCTCTTCTTAATATATAATAAATTAATGTAAAATCTTGGTCACTCATATAACTAAAGCATGTAGTTCTGATATAATGTAATAAGATTGGATTTGATGGTGGATCGCATGTTTTAAATTGTGTTTTTGTGTTCTAATATTTTGGTGATCTATTATATGAAATTGACTGTTGTAAATGATTCTAATAATTCTGACCCAGTTGACTGTTTGGTAAAATGTTCTTTCTAGGATCATTAAAATACTACTACACGTAGAAAACTAATTTGTCTAGCCATGAAACCAGAATCCCCTTTAGTGCTCATTAGAGAATGCAAATTTATAATTTATGAATATTTTCAGTACTTTTCCTCCATTTTGTCACTATTGACTGTCATAATGTCATTATACAAATATACTTACGGAAGTTTAGGGAAGTAACTCTGATTATTTTGAATACATTTTTCTTCAAAAACATAAAAGTAGTTAATGCTAAATATCCCATTCAATAGTGCTAAATCATGTAGTTGTTATTTATTGCTTTATATATATGTTTGTTTATTGTTATATCTGCAGTTTTTCCATGTATATAGGAATAATTATTAGTTTGTGTTCATGTTCTAACTACCATGGTATACACGATGTTTACTATTTATCATCCCTGCATACTGTCAAACCTGGTGTTTTGGATTTTGATACAAGTTTTGAAAGTTATTACCTCAATCTGTTAAATCATGATTAGTATGGGACAATGCTGTCATATAATAAGCCATATTTATGCAGATTTGTAAACTTTCTAATGCATCCCTGAGGTCAAAGTTTAGCACGATAAAAGCTGTACTGAATTATTATCATAATTTATTTGTCTTTGTTGTATTCAAAGCTTGGTTTGACTGTATGTTATTTTATGTTTCCCCTGTGTGTAGTTCTGTAATCTATATATAATATGTACCTACATAATGTAGGATTATAAGTACCAAGATATTTCCCGCGTCCTCACACACACACAAACCAATCAGTCAGAGTTCACCTGTAGGTCAAAGTTGAAAGGTCAGACTTATTAGAATCATTCATCACTTGTTACTCCCATTCACTATGATTTATTTATTTGTTAACTACGATAAATTTATCTGTAAATCGTTATGATCCATTTCAGTTGTTAGATTCACCAACATTGAATATTCTGTCAATAAGGAAGTTTATAAATAATTTGTGTCTCTTTATGTCGGGATTATGATGACCTATATATGATTCTGTTTCAATAGATCGTATCAGTTGTATGATCGCAGAGGTGTTCAAGTAGCCGTCCATAATTTTAATGTAATTTTTGGGTTACATTATTTGTTTATGTAAAAGCATGCCTTTATATTCACATTTCTTTTCTTTTTGGCATTAAAATTTATTTAGGTCTTATTTATTTTGTCTGTTATTTATTTGCTTCCATAAGTTTTGTTAAAATGTGAACTCTGACTGGGAAAATGTGTATGTGTGTGTCCACTTCCCTACCATTTTAGTATACCATACTATAATCTATAGTGTACTCCCAATCATTTACATTGATGATCAGAAAATTAATTTAGAATAAAAAAGATGGCATCATAATATAAATTTCATTCTACTGAAGTTCTCCTTACAAAAATAAATGCACAATACTGTTGTGTTTACTGATCACAAGAAAATTAAAACATATATTGACAAAACAGTCAAGTACAATACAGTATAATATAAAGCAATTTCTGAAACATGATATTGATAATGGCCATGGTAGAAAAGTTTTATTTCAATTTTTAGATACCGATATTTGGCAAGGCTAGTGGATCAACAAAAATCCACCAATTATCAACACATTATGATGATATATATGAGTTACTTCCCTTTGTTCCTTCCCTCTGATGGTATACAATCTTAAGTTTTTACGCAAAATGGGGGCTGGACCTACGTGATCACTTAAGTACTGAATACAATTGAACATCCTGAAAACAAACAGGGCAGGGCCACAGTAAAAGTTTATTAATGGGAGAACTTGGATGGATTTATTGATGAAAAATATGTTTATTCTACATTTTCTATACAATTAGCTAAGTCAGCTTCTTTAAACTAACCTAGAATTGAAATTATATTCAGTAAGGATATTTGTAATTTGGCAAAGTTTTCAAATCAGTCAAATTTCAAAGATGGCTTTCTTGGTGTTTCTCTGTTCCTAGCAAAGTTATTTTAAACATTAAGCAATATAAAGTCAGTAACATTGCGTACCAATCTTTGAAAACAATCTATATTACCACAAAATAAATATTTGATATTTTCATGACCTCAAGTCTATTTTAACATTGTTGGCCTTGGAAAAAATAAACATACATATCAAATGGCCCAGATGACAGCTCATTATACCTTTTATGGTGACAACAAAATACTACAAGTTGATATTGAAAACAAAGAAAATTAATATTAAAATAATGAAGTTGTTTTATAACAAAGTGTTATAGATAAAGAATAGTACATATACAAACTAATTTGCTACAAAGGACAGACATATCAACCCTATTTTCTTGAATTAACTATATAATTGGCCTACACCAGTCTATAAAGGACATTTCTGCTATGTCCCCGACGTCATTTATAGGCAGGTTTGGATTGTAAAGTATTTAGGACTATACAAACAATACTGTTCGATCACACAGTATAAATATGTTATTATCTCACTATTGATTTACCAGGATAGAGACCAAATATTAATTTGTCAGTGTGCCATCACATCCCTATATAGCTAAATATTGAAAACAATGCTGTTAAACTTTAGTACTTTTTTTTCCACTGTAAATTATTCATGGACATTTCCATTAGGTTAGTGTCTGTTGTGTATGGTTGCTAATGGTAACCATGCAACCAAGTGCCATTTACACACTAATATTCTGACTGTACCAAGGGGGATAACTACAGGTGAGATTAATGTTTTATGAAAATAAGTCTACAGATCTAAAGCCAGTATTTAAAAATCTGGAGAAGAAAAGTCATTTGTGATTGATATGATGAAGAAAAGTGTTTACCACAGATTGAATTTTGAAAAGCAAGCAGGTTTTTTTCTCAGTAGCTTACACTTGATCTGTTCAGAAAGTATAAATATAAAAATGTCTTCTCATACAGATGTTGAAGAAATGATAATAAAAAAAAGTTAACGGGAAAACAAATTCATATAATTGTATAATTGTACACTCTATGTAGTTCTGGATTGACTTTGTTAAGAGCGTAAAAGACAGCATAGGCTGAAACATAGGCAGGTTTGACTGTACCTGATTGTAAACTGAAAATTTTTAGGGTTCATGAGCTTTAAAGATTCTCCCTGCAACAAGCCTCCATCAACGTAAGAGTGAAACCTGCCTTAGCGACCACCTCTTTATAAAGACCACCTGTTTATTAGGACCACTTTCTTGGGGTCCTTAATGGTCAATGTCCATTTATGATACAATTTAATTAATGAAGACTACTTGGCTGTAGAGACAACTTGTTCTTTGGTGGTCTTAATAGACAGGTTTGACTACTGTTAAATGATACTGAACTGTAATAGGCTGGGTTGATACATTATAATTGACTTGATTTCAATCTAATTAAAATCAGATTTGTTATTCGCGCTTCTACAATACGTTCCAATACAAGATCTAACAACACCCAGTTCGGCGTCACCTCAGCATGACTCCTGGCTAAGAATCAGAACATCTCCAGATGTACTATTAGCCGTTTACACTTCCCAGAGAATCAACCAAACTGAAGATTTTGTAGGCAATACACTGATTGATTAACCATAGGGGTCGTGCTGAGGTGACCTGGAACAGGGTGTTGTTACTGGGGTATATCTTGTATTAGAGCATAGCGGAGCGGAATTACACGTCTGAGGATGACTTGATCTGAGATTACAGCACTGGGTAGATAGACTATAGAATGATTATGTTAGCTAGAAAAGTTACAGCACTTTCTAGATTGACTATAGAATCATTATATTGGCTATAAAACAATGATTGCTGTGTATCTGGATTACAGCACTTTCTAGATAGACTATAGAATCATTATATTGGCTATAAAATAATGATTGCTGTGTATCTTGTCTACAGCACTATCTAGATAGACTATAGAATCATTATATTGGCTATAAAACAATGATTGCTGTGTATCTGGATTACATCACTATGTAGATAGACTATAGAATCATTATATTGACTTTAAAATAATGATTGCTGTGTATCTGGATTACAGCACTATGTAGATAGACTATAGAATCATTATATTGGCTATAAAACAATGATTGCTGTGTATCTGGATTACAGCACTATGTAGATAGACTATAGAATCATTATATTGGCTATAAAACAATGATTGCTGTGTATCTGGATTACAGCACTATGTAGATAGACTATAGAATCATTATATTGGCTATAAAACAATGATTGCTGTGTATCTGGATTACAGCACTATGTAGATAGACTATAGAATCATTATATTGGCTATAAAACAATGATTGCTGTGTATCTGGATTACAGCACTATCTAGATAGACTATAGAATCATTATATTGGCTATAAAACAATGATTACTGTGTATCTGGATTACAGCACTATGTAGATAGACTATAGAATCATTATATTGGCTATAAAACAATGATTGCTGTGTATCTGGATTACAGCACTATGTAGATAGACTATAGAATCATTATATTGGCTATAAAACAATGATTACTGTGTATCTGGATTACAGCACTATGTAGAAATAGATCATATATTGGCTATAAAACAATGATTGCTGTGTATCTGGATTACAGCACTATGTAGAAACATAGAATCATTATATTGGCTATAAAACAATGATTGCTGTGTATCTGGATTACAGCACTATGTAGATAGACTATAGAATCATTATATTGGCTATAAAACAATGATTGCTGTGTATCTGGATTACAGCACTATGTAGATAGACTATAGAATCATTATATTGGCTATAAAACAATGATTGTTGTGTATCTGGATTACAGCACTATGTAGACAAACAATAGAATCATTATATTGGCTATAAAACAATGATTGCTGTGTATCTGGATTACATCACTATGTAGATAGACTATAGAATCATTATATTGGCTATAAAACAATGATTGCTGTGTATCTGGATTACAGCACTATGTAGATAGACTATAGAATCATTATATTGGCTATAAAACAATGATTGCTGTGTATCTGGATTACAGCACTATGTAGATAGACTATAGAATCATTATATTGGCTATAAACAATGATTGTTGTGTACCTGGATTACAGCACTATGTAGACAAACAATAGAATCATTATATTGGCTATAAAACAATGATTGCTGTGTACCTGGATTACAGCACTATGTAGATAGACTATAGAATCATTATATTGGCTATAAAACAATGATTGCTGTGTATCTGGATTACAGCACTATCTAGATAGACTATAGAATCATTATATTGGCTATAAAACAATGATTGCTGTGTATCTGGATTACAGCACTATCTAGATAGACTATAGAATCATTATATTGGCTATAGAATCATTATATTGGCTATAAAACAATGATTGCTGTATATCTGGATTACAGCACTATCTAGATAGACTATAGAATCATTATATTGGCTATAAAACAATGATTGTTGTGTACCTGGAATGCTGACCCTTACCTTATTACCAGGAGGAGACACTGAGAGCATCCTATGAGGAGATAGAGAAGAAGAAAAATGAACAGAAAGAAGCCCTGATCCGTGAGATGGAGAAAGTTGACTCCCAACCCAAGGTCAACACTTCAAGTCAGAATGTTCCACATGCAATGAGGAGTTCCTTTATGTTTGGGGTAAATTCTCTTACTTGTTCAGTTCAATTCCTTGCAAATCTATGAAAATATACACTACCCTCCAAAAGTTTCACATAAATATTTATAAATATACATAAAATATAGAAATATGTAATCTTTGTTAATACAGAAATCGGTGTATATTATTTATCAACTAATTTATATTCTCTATCTCCATAGTTCATTTTTCAAGAGTTTTCTTTGAAATAAATTGTCAGCAAAGTTTTACATATGCAATAAAACTTTTGGAGGGCAGTGTATCTTGGTATGAGCCAATATTAGATGAAAACATAAGTAAGTGGTAAACTTTAGTCGCCTGGTTTTGATTTCTCCTGAATAGTTTATACATGTGTGTTTTTGGAGGCTGAAGTATGTCTGTATTACGTCTCCTTATAATGGTTGAAACATTTGGTTGGTCTGGTACCACTATTAAATTATTAATGTATTTCTGATTGTTACTGTGCATAAATAGAAAACCTAGTTCTGTTGTTTACAATTAACATTTTATGAAAAAAGAATAGCACTTATTATGTTGTACTCTAACAATGTTTAAAACAAAAGTAATATTTTGTAGCAAGCCGCTCCAGATTCAGACCAGTTTGAAAATACGAAGGAGATAGAAAGACGGAAATGGCTTGAGGAATTGGGTAAGTCAAAATATTGTAAAAATTGATACGCTGATAAGAAGTTAAGAACATTTTCTGTTGTAGCCTGCCTCTGTACATCTCATTAATTAATAACAATATGGTGTACAATAATTAGTTACTTATTTTCTGTGCAATTAGTACATAAAAATTATTATGATGCGACTATAGTGTTCAAGATTTTCATTTTTAATGGAGTCTGATTATACATGGATAACAATACATATGAGAAAGAAAAGAATTAATAATTGATAAAACATATATAGTGTTAGAGGGATTGTGGATAATATATTTATAGGCTTCTTAAGCTGATGGTTTTTTTTTAAGGTTTGTCGATGTTGAGTTCCTCCATCTGCATTATTTACATTTTTGATTACAGATAAACAGAAAGAAGAAAAGCGATTGAGACAACTGAACAGCAAGGCTAATTATGCCACTCAAGAAACTTGGGCAGACAAGTTCACATCCAATTACAAGCCAGCAGGGATACAAGATCAGCTAAAAGAGACACCTGGTGGTCAGAATCTGTATTCACCAAGGGACAAAACTCTGGATAATGGGAGAGTGAACAGCGCTCCAACACATGTACCAGACAACAAGGATGAGGATGATAAGTAAGTCAATTAGGTTAACGACAAATAAAGCCTTTATTTACTGTTGTCTCTAGTTATTTACTATAGTCATGGTATTAACGTTTAACGTGTTCTTCAACCAATTTTAAATCAACAACTTATAGGAACTGCACTGTTAAGAAAAAAGGAAACTTATTTGACTATTCTTTTATAAATTTATGGTAATGTTTATTTTACTGTCTTTTTGTATTCAGGGATTGTTTTTCAAAGCTCAAGAATTACAATAGTTTTACTGAAAAAACACATGTGATAACCAAAATTATCAATACAAATTAAAATAAAAGATTTATAAAATTTCTGTTGCTTTACAGGACACACATACGAGGCCAAAATGTGTTCATAGACCCTGTCACCAAACGCGAGTTGGAGGAGAAAAGGAAGCGCCTGCTTGAACACCAGGTAAGCTTAATACAAGAAGAAAAAGGTACTTTGTAAACTTTACTCAAAATTAAACTTTAAAAAAAATTGATAAGCTACCTGGAAATTGATTAATGTATGAATGCATAGAATAAACTTATTGAACTTTCTTCTTAAGATTATTATGAGAATATTTGGCCAGTGCTCTGTATTTTTGATCTGTTACATGGCAGCAAGCGGTGATGGAGCAGGTTCAGCAGAAACAGCGAGAGAAACAGCGGGAACGTGAGCTGAAGATGCAGGAAGACATGGAGGAGGAGAGAAAACTACAGGCCGAGCGTGATCGTATTCAGCGACAATTCGAACAGGAGCAAAATAAAATAAAAATGAAAGAGGTATGTAGATGGTAGATGCTGTATAGTTCTGGAACTAAAGGATTTGTACTTCAATTAAATTTCAAACAATCAGTTTGACATAATTATTATTTTATCATTGTTTGTAATCAGCTTTCTGCTAGACAGTTTACAGTCAGCTCAAAGTGACTAGAGAATGTTTTGTAAACACATGAACTCTATCATATGTTTTAGCTTTCAAAATAAATAACACATTAATATGAAGGTAATTTAAATTCTAATCTATAGTTTGAACCTATGTATTCACGAAGAAACAATTATTGGCATTGTACCGTACTAATTTACTGAACACAAGACATTTTCATATATAACTCAAAATGAAAATTGATTTTTAGCTCGCCTATTCGAAGAATAGGGGGAGCTAATGTTGTCACCCGTCACCCCGGCGTCGGCGTCAGTGTTGGCGTCCCATTTCACGTTAAAGTTTTTGAGCAAGTTTCTGTTTCATCAATTGTTTAAGCTTAAGTCATCATAAATGTTTATGATTTGTCATCATAAATGTTTATGATTTTATTTTCCTAATGTGTATGGATGCTGAACGTGATAATACAACCAATTTGGGGACCTTTAGGGGTTTTTTGAGTCTGTTAATTTGTCATATTTCCATGTTAAAGTTTTTGAGCAAGTTTCTATTTTGTCTATTGTTTAAGCTTAAGTCATCATAAATGTTTATGATTTTATTTTCCTAATGTGTATGGATGCTGAACGTGATAATACAACCAATTTTGGGCCCTTTAGGGCTTTTTTGAGTCTGTTAATTTGTCATATTTCCATGTTTAAATAGTAAATACTTGAACATCAACTTCTTCTGAATAGGCGAGCTTTGCTGTTCTCCAACAGCTCTTGTATATTTAAGGACTTTCTTTGCCTTATTGATAGACTCACTGTAGCAATATTGATTTATACAATAAAATGTTGGTTATGACATTCTATATAAGTACAGTTATCTCCCCTCAACCCTAAAGGTTTTGTTACCTAAGATAATCCTCTATCCTAAATTTAATACTTTTTACATTTTTACCTTTACATAATAAAATTATATTATTCATGTGAATATAATTAGTTATAACAGGCATGTAATGGCTCGGATTGACTTAATCAAAACAATTGTTCATTAACACAGGCCCGGAGACAGCAGGAAGTGGACAAGCTGAAAATGGCTATGGATGAGGCGCATGAGACGGCTCTTCGCGATAAAATCTCGCGACGTCTGCAGCATTTAGATGAGGGTGGTCACGATACCTCACACCTCAAGGCTAATTTACAAGGTAAGTTTTACTCACATTGATATAAAATATTTTTACTCTAAATATTTATATTTTTTCTCTGAAGACACATATCTGGATTACTCTACTTCAAATACTGGTTTCCCAACCACGACATGAATATTTTTAGTATAGAAGCTAACCAGGCTTTCACAGTTAAATTTTCCATGCGGGATCTTATAGAGGTTCCTATGCATGTGTATCTGTAAATGTAGTTTGTTGTCACCTTTACATCTATATGGAATGGTAGATCAGAATCTCTAGAGAGTTGATATTGTAATTCTGTTTCTGCATGATACATTGGCTAGGCATGGTCACTTCTCTTATGTATAGTTATTGTCAGTCACAGACATGCATTATACACACCTAGTTGTAAAATGTGTTTTCTTATTTCAATTATTTTAGAACAAGGACTGATCAATTAGATTAATCATTGGGTGTAATTGAGCTAACTTCTTTGGTCAATTCTGTATTTGTCTATTACATAGTTATCTTCCCTTGCTGGTGTTAGGAGTATTACATCATATATTAGTTTTTTCCACAAAATAATGATAATCAATACGTACCCAAATGGGCAGATAACTCTGTTATATGATATGCATGTAAATAACACTACGAAAGAGTTCAATATTTACCTGTACCTCATGAAGGCGATAGCAAATTCACTGGGAGTGACAAAAGGAAGTTTCTCCATCCCCTAGCCCCAGATGTGGGGATGTATTGACACATCATGGTAAATTGTTCTGTATAAGTCAATTTGGATGTACTGGATACTTAAATTTTGATACAGGCATTTTGTGACTTGGATGGTCCATAGACTATATCTATTCCTTTTCTTGAGTATAACACCTGTAATGTGATATATACTTAAAAAGACTAGAAGTTCAGGATCTATCCCACATGGTGACACCCCTAGTTTAGGATGTGATTTTGTCTAGGTTTAGTCCTATCAGTGATCTATCCCACACCCCTGTGATTTTGTCTAGGTTTAGTCCTATCAGTGATGTCTCTTTTATCTCAGTTGTGTACGTAGTCTGTCATCAGATGAACCAGTATCTTGTTTTGATATCTTTAATCGCCCACATATACAAGAATGTATTTTATAAAACATTTCTACTCTTACAATTTATTTTAGCCTTATCATAAGCAGTATATTTATGCATGCATAATATGCCATTTCCGGAATACAACATTCAGTCAGTTTAGTCATGTGACTTTCATCACCACGTGCCTTAATTTAGGGCGCATTTGAAACAAAATGGCGGCATATGTAATGATTGTACACGGATGGAAAGTTACATATCATGACAGAATATTTAACATAAATTATCAGAACATATTGTATTTAATATAATCTAAATATAATCGAAAATTGAATTTAGACACTTTATTAGGAAATGACATGTAAATTATGGCATCAAATGGAGCTGTCGCCTAGCAGTTTGAAATCAACGGTATATGACGTCTCGCTCACAAATATTTCATAACTTACCTGGGTGCATTTTCCCAAAAGTCAATAACAAATAAGAAACACAAAACATAACAGTTTATCTTAGTTCGTTATCGACAAGTATGACCAACAATGACCTTTACCTGGACATTGGTATTCTCTGTCACCACCATGAGGGAAAAATGTGCCCTAAATTTTTCGCGGTCACATGACCAAATTAACGTTTTCTACCTCCTACCCAGAAGAATTCCTTGTATCCCGGAATTGGCGTATTCATTAAAGGCATGCTCCAGGTAGTTTGGCAACAAAGCTGATATACATGTACAGTCAAACCTGCCTATGCGTCACCCTGTATATTAAGTCATCCTGTCTAATGCATCACATCCAAAGTCCTCCCGCGAGATTTCCTATATATTTCACCTTTATAATGCGTCAACCTGTCTAACGCGTCTGCGTCACCCATTTTTTGCACATATTTCGTACAAGACCTGTATACTGTGTCACTAAATTGCCGATCCTAGTCTTGCCTACATACCAGGCAGTGGGGTACTGGCTTGATTATTAAACAAACAAAAGGGATGTGAACACTCCTTGATCGGCACCCCACTGATCCTAATTAATTAGCAGCCTGGGCTGAATTTTCTAATTTGGCTTGGCAATGTCAATTTCATGTGTGTATAAGGCTAATGTGTATTATGGCCTATTAGGAAACAATATTTTGACCTTTCGATAAATTTTGTGATAACAGGTAGTGAGCATTACATCAAATACTGCTTAAAACTGTAAATTATTTACTCACGTTTTTAATGTCTAATAGGCCTAACACTCAGGTGTAAGTCACAAGCTTTGCAATCGTAATTTACTTTTGTTTTCTCTCTCTCTAAAATACATTTTAACTACTACTGTAACATATTAAGAATATTTTAGTTATTAGTAAGTTCTTCTGTTGTGATGAAAATTAAGAACATTCATAATTATGAAACATTTAAAACTAATTTGATTAAGCCCTAATTAAGGTAGGTCCATACTTTTGAAAATCGCGCCAATTCATATGACGCTATACCGGAAGTTGCGGAGGTTGTTTTGAATTCCAGAATGGTTTCCGATACGCCACGACATCACACTTGGATATTTTTTCAATAGGTGAAAATTGTCTACATATAATATTGAATGTTTAAAATCATTAAATAAAAATCAAATAAAAGCAGTGAAGTGAAAATTATATGCTATCTCTGAGGTTTTTGCGGTCCCTGTCGTAAATGGGAATGGATTTTTAAACACTGGAAGTGCCGTTCGTCGCTATAAATCATAAGAGGGGACCCGGCCCGACCGAAATTCCGGAATTCTAAAAAAAATCGCATACGGATTTCCTTTAAACACACAATTTGGAGAAAATCATAAAAACAAACAGACATAAACCAGATATAATATCACAAAAACGTATGAACTGATGTGGAATGTTTTTTTGCGGCATGATTTTCAAAAAATAGTCAAATATAACCCATCTTAGCACTGGATGAAATGGGGGTAGGTTTGCGAGTTACAAATTTCAAGCTTACAAAATTGTGAAATTTTGATCGAGGACCCCGTGTTTTTATATGATATTTGAAAAACATATTACCTTGGGCATATCATATACAAATATTGTGAAATTGACATGGGTTTTCTTTTCCTTTTTGACCTATTCATTGATTTTTTACGGGCGAAAATATGGCAAAACATGATAATTACGTATAGAAACGGTCCTGGGAAATAACAAAAATTAGTTAGCATTTGTAAAAATAAAATAGTTTTGTATATTGTTCTATCGTAAGAAATTTAGGACAAAAAAATCAACAGGATCGAGACTACATTCACCCTAATATTACAGAAAACATAATTTTATGAATTTTTCTATTTTCGGTCAGCAAATTTGCATGGATGGTATATTTCAAGCTCAAATATCTCAAAAAGTAGTTCGAGAACACCCATTTATCTTTACAGATTTGAAATCTACATGAAAAATGCAAGAAAATAAGACCTGTTAGAAAAAAATGACATGGGTTTTCCCAAAAGTATGGAGCTACCTTAATGCAGTATTTTTTTCCAATATTTCATAGTATATGTTATACATATATAATATGGTGTCGCGATCCTTCGGTAACCTGTATATTAAGACACCTGTCTAATAAGACACATTTTTGTCTGTCCCTTGGGGTGTCTCATTACACAGGTTTGACTGTATATGTTTTCTTTCAGAAAAAAATACAAAATTATGAGCTTGTCAATTAGAACATTAAAGCTTATATGTAAATATTAAATTTGTTGGCTGCATGGAAACCTTCAATCTTCTAGACAATCCTCACAGTGGCCGTAACCTAGCAACTGACAGAGATCAAGATCACAACAAGTCTAGGGGTATGAATCGGGAGATCTCTCCTCGGACACTCGTGTTTTTACTTGCACTCTGTTTGTTTCATTCCATCCACTTTGTGTTCTTCTTACTTTTTTGCAAATTCAGATGGTTGATGACATTTCCATATTCATTAATTTCATTATTAATGAGTGTTGAATATTCATTAGAATGCTGCATTTACTATAAATTACAGTTCTCTCCTAGCTGCCTGTGTAATTTAATATGTCATTTTAGTATGTTTAATATATAATGAAGTCAAATCTTACTTCCTTAAATCCTCATAATGCAAAAGATTCAAAATGGGGGATCCGACTTTTGTGATATCTATTTGGGTTGATGGATTGATTTAATGTTTTGCGTGTCTACTAAAATCTTTTTGATTCAAGTATAGTGTACAATGTTGAGTGAACAGTTCATTCAGTTAAAAGAAAAGTGCAATTTATATCCTGTTCACCAGTCGTGAGTGCTTTATAACGGACATGTTTGTTTTCCTGTAGTTAGAAATCTAAATACAAATGTCCTTTATCATTGTAGATAATATCATAGGTCCTTTAACCGACAAATATTCAATTATACTGGCAGTGCTAGGGAGAAACAAGTCACCTTCACTTGTAACGGTTATGTTAACCGAAGTATATTCTTATTTCCTTTTTCTGATGTTTTGGACTCAATAGCTACTTAAATACATCAAATCAGGACATATGAAAACTTCCCATATGCACTGTTGCCTATGGAGGGTGTTAGTATAGCCTATAGTCCGCTCTCGATCTCCAGGAGCTATGATCACACATGAAGAGAGCATTTGTGATCATAACCCCTGGATTTCAAGCATATGTGTACAATTATCAAGTCTATACAGCATTCTTTATTAAATTTTAGTTCATCACCTCACTCTTTGTCGCATTTTCATCACATTTCTGTTCCTCCTTTTGTTCTTGTCAGACATTTTGCCAAATACAGCAGGTATGTAGAATCCATGGTGCAGTGAGAGGGTGTAACTTTGGGTATATTTACATTTTATTGTAATATATATCTGTTATGATTTACTTAACATTTACCAGTAAATTTCATTAGGCACTTTTAATATCACTTGAAGGAATTAATTTGATTTCAAGGCTGGAATATTTCATTCCCCTGCTTTAGCACCATTTTGTAGACTTTAAGATATTTTGTGTACATTTTTGTACCAGGTTAAGGTTTTTCATCAATTTTCTTTAAGTTGGAATTTTCGCTGTCATCATTTTACTAGGTATCAAGTAAAACGTTAGTAACTGGGATAATCTATAGAGTTGTAAGGCATGATATTTCTCATTTCATATATACTGTATTGGTAATTCTAAAATATCAAGAGTTGTTATACAACATATTTCTCATTACAATTCTTCATTTATAATTGTAAAAAACAAAGAGACTTATAATCATTTGGGTGTATTACTATTTACAATGTGTGTTACTAGTGATTGAAATGTTCTAATAGGCCCTAATCTGATTAAAGTACAGATTCTTGTGCTTGCTTCACTTCATACAGGATCTGACAACATCCCATAAGGGGTCACTTGCTGATGACTTTATACTTCTTGAACCACCTAGGTACATTATGTACCTCAACTGAAAAGGATGTTCTGTCACAACATGAATTTCCACATAGTTACAATTGTTCGCATCTTTTGCTCTTTGCGTAAAACTACTGCAAACATGAAAATTATTTAACAGCTCTTGCAAAAACTATTTTGATTGGTCAATTTCCAGAGAGTGACCCCTTATGGGATATTGTCAGACCCTCTATGAAGCAAATTGAGATTAAAGATCTGTATATTAATCAGGTTTCAGTATACCCGTCCTTAGCTTTCCCACTCATTATCATCTCACTGCTTTATACCCTGATGCACCAATTGATACATGGAGAGTGAAGTAACTAAGATTTCTTGACAACTATCAACATTTTAAGTGATTTAAACACATACTGTATTATGGAATTTCAATAGCACTAAAACCATATACCATATGAAGACTGTGGCAATACTTTCTTTATCAAGCATGAATGAAAATTGGAAAATTATAAAAAAAATAGTGTGATTCTGATAAGTTTGAAATGTTGATCCTTGTCTGGTTTGCTGTGTTTTCCTCCTTTGAGAATCATTGGAATAACATTATGTTGTGTTTAACAGTATTGTCAAAAGGTGCGAGTACTGTCGTTAGTTTGTTATCATTAGTTTAATTAAAAGGTGCGAGTACTGTCTTAGTTTTTATCATTAGTTTAATTAAAAGGTGCGAGTACGTTTTAGTTTTTACATTAGTTTAATTAAAAGCTGTGAGTACTGTCGTTAGTTTGTTATCATTAGTTTAATTAAAAGGTGCGAGTACTGTCGTTAGTTGTTATCATTAGTTTAATTAAAAGGTGCGAGTACTGTCGTTAGTTTGTTATCATTAGTTTAATTAAAAGCTGTGAGTACGTCGTGTTGTTTGTTATCATTAGTTTAATTAAAAGCTGTGAGTACTGTCGTTAGTTTATTATCATTAGTTTAATTAAAAGGTGCGAGTACTGTCGTTAGTTTATTATCATTAGTTTAATTAAAAGCTGTGAGTACTGTCGTTAGTTTTATCATTATTTATTAAAAGTGCGTACTCGTAGTTTTAGTTTTAATTAAAAGGTGCGAGTACTGTCGTTAGTTGTTATCATTAGTTTATTAAAAGTAGTTTAGTTTCATAGTTTAGTTATATCATTAGTTTAATTAAAAGGTGTGAGTACTGTCGTTAGTTTATTATCATTAGTTTAATTAAAAGCTGTGAGTACTGTCGTTAGTTTATTATCATTAGTTTAATTAAAAGGTGCGAGTACTGTCGTTAGTTTATTATCATTAGTTTAATTAAAAGGTGCGAGTACTGTCGTTAGTTTATTATCATTAGTTTAATTAAAAGGTGCGAGTACTGTCGTTAGTTTATTATCATTAGTTTAATTAAAAGGTGCGAGTACTGTCGTTAGTTTATTATCATTAGTTTAATTAAAAGCTGTGAGTACTGTCGTTAGTTTATTATCATTAGTTTAATTAAAAGCTGTGAGTACTGTCATTAGTAAATTATCATTAGTTTAATTACCAGTGTTACTTCCTGTATGAGAAGTAGATACTCCCTTTGAGTATTGTTTCAGTTACCCTCGATTTGATGTTTGATTGTTAAAATAGCCACCAGACCTTAAGTTGTTAAAGTTGAAATTTCTCTGCAGAATTGTAACACTAGATAATCTCCCCCTAGATTGAAACTTCATCACGTCAACTGTTAGACTGATATCAAGTAATTCTAATATTATGGAGACTGGTGGCAAGACAATAATTACGACATTGTAGTCTCTTGTGAAATATAACTGCGGCTACCACAAAACAATATAATGCAGTGAAATACAACTCCGAAGAACTGAAGAAAAAAATCAATTATATTAAAAGAAAAATACTAATTGAAGAGAATAGCTATATAATATACATTTTGTATATGATATGATTTTGAATATATATATTTCCAATTTACCATTTCTTAATCGCTTCAAATTATTTACTGCAGGTTTTAAATATAAAACTTTCAATAATATGTGCTGTGCCAACTGACTCAGATTACCTTCCATTTTGTAACATATATGACTAATGTATAGATTTATGACAGTTTTTGTATACTGTTATACAAAAAATTCTCAGAATCGTATTTCAGTAATACATTCATAACATCAAATGGCTGATGTTTTAAGATGGAATGTATCCTGTATACAAATAACCTTTCATATTTTGAGTGAATCCGATATAATATTTCAATAAATCTAACATATTATCTGTTAGATTTGATCGGCGTATTGATTTTGAGCCTGGTGAGACTATACCAGGGCCATACAACATGTGGTCCTGTTACTAGATTCTGGTATATTTGACAGCAAATTGTGACAAGCTGTAGAGATTTATGGAAATGCTATGGGAATGTCATGGTAGGCAGCATTTACCCAGCTGAAATATGATATGTTGGAACCGTTTTGGTTAACTTTGTCAGCAGATGAATTTTTCTATGGATTCATCTGGGTGTTAAATTTGGATAAACTTAAAGCTCATTGTGATATTGTACAAACTAGTAAAAGAAGAGTTTTTTGTTGTTTTTTTTTGCTTTATTCTGTAATGATTCTTTCTTTTGATGGATTTGTTTAAAAACCACATTGCATTAACAAAAATTCAAAATCAGTGACCCCCTATAAAACAATGATCAACTGATAAAAGTTGATTGACCGATCTGTCTATAAATAGATAGGGATTTCCTGATTCAGTGCATCAAAGCGTCAAAGTCATTTAGCGTTTGAATGCGACACTCATTATTACTTTGATAACTTAAGCGTTTCTTGGTCGACAATTTTTCTTTGGTCAATAAAAATATGCATTGACCTCATCAAAATGCTATAATTGTATATTGATTCTGGTTGGAACAAAATTCTTTTGGGACGTTTGATTATTGTTTCTCTGTCATAAATTTTTAACCCAAAAGAAAATATGACAAAGCTGGTACTAATTTGTTTGATAAAAAACTATAAGCATTTCCTGCTATGGTTTCAAAATAAATCTATCAAAAAAAATTTATGAAACATCTCTTCTCTTGTACATCACCATAAGCTCTTACTTAATTTTATTTGATTCTTGAGGGTTCCTTCTTTATCTTATACTGATAAAGATATTGGAGTTTTGAGATTATGAAATGACGTGGTCAAGTAAGATTACTTGTGTGATTTCTGGTGAAAGTAACATTACAAAATCAGGTAAAAATTTTACAATCGCCTGAAAGGTAGGAATAACTGGTGGTGAATCCTACTTTACCAGTGTCATTTTGGTATCTTGAAAGTGATGTATTGACCTTATTGACTTTGGCTCTCTCACTGTTAGTCAGATATTTCATTAATTCTGCTTCTCACATTCTGCTTTCAGGTCAATAGGTTATCTTATACATTTTTTTTCTAACAAAATTTCACTTTTTTCTGTCATTGCTTTAAATGTTTTTTTCTTTACAGCCAAATTAACGCCCCGAAATAATAACCCTGGTACTCTCGTCCAACCTGAGTATGTACCAGGCCTGAACTTGGAGTTATCTCCCCGTACGGGGCCCACCCACAGGTCACACAGAGAGGCCCTGATCATGGATAACCAACCCTATATAGAAAACCGCATCCTGACCCCGAGTCAGTTTCGCCATGGTAACGAGGCTTCCAGAGAATTCGGCACTCAAACTGGTATGGGACGTTATACTCCACCCCTCGAATATGATGATAAAACGGTCAATGATACCGACTTATATGACAAGGGTTGGTATAGAATTCAGTCATAAGCATGGGCATGGTCAATATGAATAAGGCTTTCGCATGGTCAGTATCGATAAAGTATGTGGTCTGTATCCATAAAATATATATGGTCAGTATCCATAAAGCATGGTCACTATCAGTAAAGCATGGTCAGTATCTAAGCATTAATGTGGTCAGTGTATGTTATGACATAGTATATGGTCAGTTTAAATGTGGCATGTTCAGTATACATAAGACATGGCCCGTATGAGTAAGGCATGTCAGCCATTGTAATCTTTTATGCATGGGTATGATCACAAAGTATAGATATTCACATTTATTTGTAGATTTTCACCAGCCAATTTATAACATCATTGTCTGCTTTCTAAGTTAATTGTCTGCATGTCTCCACATATAAGTATCTAGGGACCTTAGCGGCACAAACCTTGCATGCAGCACCATTTTGTAGCTTGTTATATTATACTCACTACAGAGATGTATTGATTTGGCTAAACTCGGTGTACTCCAAACAAGCACCATGCTAGTTGATCACACACAATTATTACTGTATTTTAATGTTTTGTGAAATGTACATATTATATCTACACTACTCCCTTGATATTTTTTGGTAATGGTAAAAATGAATAGACATGCATGTTAACTAGATGTATAACCATTTTCTGCCTCTGGCTCAATGGTATCAGGCACTACCAAAACAGTATACAGAGCATTGTAGGTAATAAACAAATTCCTTGGGGTAATCTCCAACATTTTTTAGATCAGTCCATCAATAATTACTTCTGTATAACTTAGCAATGGATTCTTGAGGGGTTAAGCATGGTAAAAATATTATAAGCAGATTTACATTATGGAATGATCAAATACTGCATTTAACCTAATAAGCACTCCAGCCCTCTTCCTTAGGCCTCAATTTTACTTACCACGAATTACATGAGATGACAACATGAAAGCCTTTAGTTTCTGTACTGCTTTGTTTAACTAACTTATTTATGGCTTACTTTTCAGAATCATTTTATGAAAGTCTAGTCCAAATTTGGTTACATTAAGCCGCCCACCCTATTTGTTTCAAATTCTTAAAGCACTTATTCGGCCAAATACTGTATTTCTATTGGAAGGACTGGTCATAGTTGTTTAACAATAATCAATATAAAACTTACAGAAAGAAAAATGACTATATGTGCTAAATTAGCCTCATCCTGATAATGTATACCTAATGTATTGTGTAACTCAACAATTCAGGTATAACTCCTAGAATATGAAAATTAAACCGCAGAGGAAATAGGTTATACAAAGTACATGTATGAGACATGCAATTTTAAATGTTTGGCCTGTATGGATCAGAAATATGGGGACTTGTTTACTGTTAAAGCATATATATTGATTCTTGTCAACATAAATATAGAATATTAACAGTCAAAGATACAGAAATGTTGATGATTGTTTCTTTTAACTACAGTCGAGTTTGGTACAAACACAGACTTTGGGACAAATCGAGAGGAAAGTGAGGTCCACATAATGTATAATGCACAGGGGAAGAGAGTACGAGTAAAAAGTGCAGCAAAGGAAGAAACCAAAAAATATCAACGAAAACCAGAACCCCCTGCAGAAAAGAAATCAAAATCCAGGGTGAAAGAGGAAAAAGAAAAAGAAAAACCAAAATGGAACTTTCAGAATAAAAGACGTAAAAAGCCAGTGAAACAGTCAGAAAAAGATCCTTATTTTGCCGAGAAAAGAAAGCAAAGTGAAATTAGAAGGCTAAAACGAGAACAGGAGTTATTGAACTTGGTGAACATGAATCGTGATCGTATACCTACAGAGCGACCAAAGGGGTGTTCCTCGCGTGGCCACTCACCTGTGTCTGATCACGAAGGTCATAGGTCAAGGAGTATTGAAAGGTTAAATGCTAGTCGTAGGTCAAAGTCACATTCACCTGAAAACGTCAGTGCGCGCAGGCAACAGACATACAGGGCACACTCACCCAATGTGACACAGCGTACGTCTTCGCCTGGGGCTGGACAAAAAGTGATTGGACATATTGAGAGCAGTTACAACACAGTCAGGGGGAGATCACCCCCAGTCCCCGCCCTAAGAATTAAAAAAGACAATGCGTATGACGTACACCTAGCAGATAAACAATCTGCTCGTAAGTATGGTGATAGTGATCCCTTAGATATACCACTGACCGACGGCGAGTTTGTGCCATTCATGAGAACTGTTGAAGTGCTAGATCCGGCTCGAGCGGGTTCTCCGCTACAAATATCTAGGGAGCCCACGGCTATCATCAATGCCCGCAAGGCCTATATCAAAGGTTTAAGACCTGGCGACTATGGTAAAAAGTCTGAGCCGTATGAGGATAGATTAAAAATACCAGGAGAGGAGAAGTCTAAGGTAAGAATATTGTAAATAAATTTCTTGATCTTCAGTCACATTCTCCATGTTTTACTTAAATATTTATATTTGTGTTTATTATTGTAAAAAATTTCAATGTACAATAAACTTGTTGATACTTTTCGGGGTGGCACAAGTTTTAATCATTTCTCAAGTTTTAATCAAAGATTTGAAATATAACCTGGTGAAGATTTTTTTATTTGAAATAGATAGCACTTTTTCAAATATTAACAAATTAGATAAAATTTTGATGTTGCTAGGACCCCATTATGAACCCTGCCTTGGTAATGGACCATCCCACACACAGACAGGACGCCATTCTTCAACAACTCTCCTCACTCAAAATGGTAGGTACAGACTGTTAAAGTCTTCTTAGTGTGTATTATTGAGTCAGAAATATGAATACTATGTTAATTTGACTAATTTGTGGATTAGGGTAACCCTATTTTTGAATTTATGAAATTTAAAACCTTGCAAAATTGTTAAAAAATCATGGTACATGGTATTACATTTCACCTCATATCATATTAATGATGCTTTAATAGGCTACAAGTCTAATTAGTGAAAACAAACCCCTACAAATATATTACAAACAGTAAATCATGAAATTTTACTCCGGGGAATTTAACAATTATACTGAGTATTGTCCATGTCAGTATCTTTTCAGGTCTTGTTAGCCTCTTTGAAGTTTATTATTGAATACAAATCATAGCTAAAAGCTGACATAAAAAAATTAAATATATGTTAAATATGAAAGCTTTTACATATTATGTTATTCTGTTCTGTTTGATAATTGGCCATGTAAGCAAAGTTATCCCTTCAGGTCCTATGGGCCTCTACATTTATACAAAAATCGATTTACAACTTCGAAAATAATACTTGTGGTTCGTTTTAAGTGTAAATAATTTAGGTATTTATCAAGTAAACGAAACGATATCTATTTGCCTATTCACATACATATGTGTGGGGTCCAAACGGAGGTGCAAAATGTCATCTCCGCCTATTCGAAATACTCCGGTTATTTGCATATTTTTCTTCTGGAAAATGACCTATGCAAATATCCTCTGTACTTTCTGGATTCAATCAAAACAAAATTTAAGTGAAGAAATTGAAGTAATGTTTTCTGAGGAGTTAAGAGTAATATTCATGTGTATACTGATCTTGTTGAGATTAGATAACTTGATGGTATTTAAGTGGCTTGTGTTTACCATCAATCTTCATTCACAAATAAAAAAGACTGAAGCACCACCAAAGGAGCATTACAAACACAATGACACAGTCTGTATGTTTGAAGTTTTTCTCCAGCTTCTATGATAAAAACTCACTTGCTTAACTTTTATTATTTTTTTTTATTATTTTTTTTCATTTGAATTGTTCGTAACAAATCTGTTTTACACAGCATAGTGTTTGATGATTAAAGTGAGATCTGGAGAGCCCATTGATTTTCCTAGTTATGTGACACAGTCTATTATAACAGGGAGAATTCAATTTTGTCAGACATTCTGTTAAATTGTTTGGTGGCTAGATGTATGAATCCCTGGTGTACTTTTGTCCTGTGTTCTGATAAAGCATTATTGCTTTGAGTCTCAAATGTTCCACTTTTGTCACGAACATACTCAACTGAACATAAAACCATAGTCATTCTTATCTCTGATAGTTACTACAATAACTATTCATTGCTTCAAAATTGATAGAATTTTTAAAGATACCAATATATTCCATGAAAGTTTTGTTCTGCAATTTAGTTTAAAGTTCTTCAGAGGAATGAAGATGACGACAATATTCACTTGATCCACAGGATGTTAAAAGAATATGAAATTATAGATTTCTCAAACTGGTTTATATCTATTGTTAGGATATTTGTCCTAAAATTTACAAATTCTGTCATATTTGAATGATGGTCCTTGAATCACAGAAATTGAAAACCATTATTCTTTTTTTTTGTGAAATAAATGATAACTTGTCCATATATATCTGAGATATCATTTTGACATCAGTGACGTGTATCACATATATTTATATAGTGCTCTGGGATCTAGATATTCCTCTTTAAAAGATATTGAGATTTCTCCTTTTCCATGTTTAGTGTCAATCAAAGTATTGATCAGGTGTCACAAAGGGGTTGTAAACTATCAGTCCTGTTATGGTTGTGGGTCAAATGAGTAATATCAACTGCTCTAGGTAACACAGGATCCTTACACACGTATGTCTGTAAGATACAAAATACTTCAAACTGGAAATATGGAGCAGGGAAGGAATTCCAACTACTGTTATGGTTGGATTATTGAAATAACCATAGTCATTTAGGGACATGAACTTCAGAGAAACCATTAGGAATAAAGCATAAAGAATGGCTGAGGTGGTCCCGGGAGAGATAGATGTTGTTCACCATGTCTGTACTATATTCTGTCCTGTCACGTCACATCCCACTTTGATATACTTGTACATGCATAAATGGGGGTCTTTTTTATTAGGTTACCTGAGACGAAGTCTCAAGTGACCTATTCTAATCGCCTTTTGTCCGTCGTCGTGCGTCGTATGTCTGTAAACAACTTACATTTTCGTCTTCTTCTCCAAAACTTCTGAAGCAATTTCAATGAAATTTTGCACAAACCTTCTTAGGCATAAGGCCAATCAAAATTGTGAATTATATGGTCCCCACCCCCCAGGGGGCTGTGGGAGGGGCCAAAAGGGGTAAAATTGAATAAAATTTCAAAAATCTTCTTCTCTACTCACAGATGTGGTAGAATCAAATACTCTTCATAGATAAAAAAGGTCTTAAGGTCCTTTACAAAAATTGTGAATTATATGACCCTGGGGTCTCTAGTTTCCCCCTGGGGAGGGGGATAAGTTTACTATAGTTTATATTGGGAAAACACATTTTTGCTTATTATTTGGTCATTTGTAATAGGAAATGAGTCAAATGTTGTCAGAATTATCAGTATGAGATGGTCATTTAATCCTATTAACAAATTTTCTATGACTGACCCCCAGGGGCTTTAGGGGCGGGGTCGAAAGGGGTCAAATAGGCTAAAACTTCAAAAATCTTCTTCTGAAATTCTGGAAATGGTAGAATCAAATACTTTTAATAAATAGAAAGGTCTTAAGGTCCTTTACAAAAATTGTGAATTATATGACCCTGGGGTCTCACGTTTCCCCTTGGGGAGGGGGTCAAGTTTACTATAGTTTATATAGGGAAAACACATTTATGAGAATGTTTTGCTTAACTTTCATTGGAAACGAGTCAAACTTGGTTAGAATTATTAGTCTGAGATAGCATTTTAATATCATATCCACATTGGTCCTGGCCGACCCCCTGGGGGCAGAGGGGTGGGGCTAAAAAAGGGTCAAATAGGCTAAAACTTCAAAAATCTTCTTCTGCAATTCTGGAAATGGTAGAAACAAATACTTTTCATAAATGGAAAGGTCTTAAGGTGTTTTATAAAAATTGTGAATTATATGAGCTTTGGGTCTCACGTTTCCCCCTGGGGAGGGGGTCAAGTTTACTATAGTTTATATAGGGAAAACACATTTATGAGCATTTGTTGCTCAATTTTCATTGGAAACGAGTCAAACTTGGTTAGAATTATTAGTCTGAGATAGCATTTTAATATCATATCCATATTGGTCCAGGCCGACCCCCTGGGGGCAGAGGGGCGGGGCCAAAAAAGGTCAAATAGGCTAAAACTTCAAAAATATTCTTCTAAAATTCTGGAAATGGTATAATCAAATACACTTTATAGATGAAAAGGTCTTAAAGTTTGTTTATAAAAATTGTAAATTACATGACCCTGGGGTCTCCTGTTTCCCCTTGGGGAGGGGGTCAAGTTTACTATAGTTTATATAGGAAAAACACATTAATGAGCATTATTTGCTCAATTTTCATAGGAAATGTGTCAAACTTGGTTAGAATTATTAGCCTGAGATAGCATTTTAATATCATATCCACATGGGTCCTGGCCGACCCCCTGGGGGCAGAGGGCGGGGCAAAAAAAGGGTCAAATAGGCTAAAACTTCAAAAATCTTCTAAAATTCTGGATACAGTAGAATCAAATAATTATAGATGGAAAGGTCTTAAGGTGTTTTATAAAAATTGTGAATTATATGAGCTTTGGGTCTCACGTTACCCCCTGGGGAGGGGTCAAGTTTACTTTTGTTTATATAGGAAAAACATAATTGTGAACATTATTTGCCCAATCTTTGTAGGAATTAGTCAAACTTGATAAGAATTATTAGCCGAAGATATAGCATTTTAACATTCATATCGATCTGTCCTCGATGACCCCTTGGGGGACCAGAGGGGCAGGACCAAAAAGGGTCAAAATGATTAAAATTTCAAAAAATACCTCTAAGTTCACAGGTTTGATGGAAGCAAATACTCTTCATAGTCTAAAGAGTCAAATTTATAAATCACTGACCAACTTCAAGGCCCAGCATATAGTGTTTATATGTCTTTATTTTGTTTCATTATTTGTTTCATTATATATTCTAACTCAGGTGACCGTTAAGGCCCATGGGCCTCTTGTCTTATAGTAAACTGCCTACTAGTCTCTAGAATATTATAAACATCATTATAACTTAGCTTTATTATTTTTGTCACTCTGACATGTCTGATTCTACGTTTCAAACTAGGGGATAATCTTGTGCTAACTGATTTCCTGGGGATGGTATGTTGATGTGCTGTTCATGTTAAATAATGAAGCTTCAAATTATATACATTTAATGATTAGTAATTATATTCTGCGTTAATTTTAGAATCTGATGCAGAGGCGGAGGGAGTTAGAGACATTTTCTCCAACAGACTTTGAGTAACGGATCCAACCAATGATCTGTGGAGCCATTCTGTGATATTTTTCGAATTCCTTGGAAAACATGAACTTGTGTGCTTTTTTGCATATTTGAACTCAAAGTAAGTTTATCATTTGAAAACATGTACATTTGTTAGGAACTATTTTTATGTTTTTTTTATAACAAGTAAGATAGAAATTATTATTTTGAAATTAAAATTTATGTAAGAAGTATTTGTGACACTCTGAAGGAGACTTTATGATCCCTGAATAATGACTGAAATATCCTGCATCAGCCTACACGTGATGTCTTGTTTAGCATTTCAGTGTCTGTCTACATTTTGTTCATGGCTGCATACCATCAATTGTATAATTAAAAAATCTTTTCCTTAACAAGCAACGATGGAGTTAGTCTTCCACACCCAATGTGAATTAATTACCTTCTTGTCTTTTTACCAAAAAAAAGCTGTTGCTGCTTCACTTTCGCTTGATCAAAAAACTGAGAAAAAAATACTATCATCTCTTTAATTTGCAGTCATTGTTCACAAGATTTATACAATTCCATTTCTGTTTCATTTCTGTATCAAAATTTAATTTGCTAAGTATTTTTAACTTAAATTTTTATTTCATGGCAAATTGTTAAATGTTAGTGCTAGAAAAGTGTTCTTCATGTTGAATAGAATTAAGTGTTCATAATTATCTAAGGGTTCTCCTGTTCTTACCCTGCCATGATCTGTAAAGTCTAAATGATTCTCTCATTTCTAATGTGTCATACAAAGAAAGTGATGAAATGTAATGAAGGTTCCAATAGATTTTTATTATCTATTCTCCCAATTCATCAACACCATGTATCGCTTTCTGAGTTTGGTTGCTTGATGGTGCATGTATTTATTGACTGAGAAGATTTTTGACTCCTACACAGCATGTATACTGTGTATGAATATGGTGTTTGATAATGATGATCAGTAGTATCTATAAATACTGAAGTGGCCAAAGTTCACATATTGTTTGTATGTTTTGTTTTTTGCTGTAATATTATGCCAGTGACACTTATTTATTGTAAATTTTCTCCACATAGTAGAGAGATTCTGTGAAACATTTGTCTCATATATGTACAAGCGTATTGAGTCTTTTACAGAGTTATCTGCTCTTGAGAGTCAATACTGATTGTTATGTCATCAGTTTGTGTGGTACAAAAATTTTCCCTAAACTATGATGCCATGCTCAAAAACACATGACATCACAATAATTACCTACTCACAAGATCAGATAACTCTGTAGTATACAAATACAGAATTTACATTGGGGTCAACCACATTCTCAATTTTGCGTATCTGTATGGAGATTATTTTTGCATTGGAGGTATTTTTCTCTACACATGGTTCATTCCCATGCCCCTACATCACTACACAATTACACATAGGCGATATTTGTATCTATATTTCCCCCTCTGTGTTAAGTACAGTCAATTGATTTGATATGTCCTGTCTTATGTTGCTATACATATTACGTCTTTGTTATTTATCTGTTGTATATTCATTTTGAAGATTGAGATCTAACATAAACGAAATGAACAGTTGTGATAATTTATTTTTGACATTGTGAATTTCTGATAAAAGTGGTTCCCATCAATTGTCTCGCCAATTCTACATCAAAACACTTGCATTACATTGGTGCTATGTATAATCTTGTATGATTAGACAACCTTGTTTTACCTGCACAGGTAAATCTGTAATCAGAATTAGACAAGTTACATCTGTATACATGTCTTACCCGTATAACTGTAATCAGTGATTCTTTAACTTTTTCTTTCACTTCTTCGCTGTTTCCTGTAACATGATTTTTAGGAAATGATCATTTTCTTTAAGAAAAAGACTATAAAACTGTTAAAAAAACTTACATGTATGCAATGTCATGAAAGTAAGATACTTTTATATATACAAAGAAAACTTTACAAGAACAGACTATAAATGATCAATTTAAAAGGTACTGAAAATGTGATTTAAAAGTAATAATTTTTGTAAAACATGTACATGTATTAAATTTATTCATTCTCATTCCTGTGATATCTTCAGGTGTCCACCAATATTGAATTGTGTTGTAGTAATAGAAGCTAGTGGAAGAGAATCTGAGACAAGTTCTTTACAGAGTTAAGAACGCCTCATTCAAAAATTGCTGAAAAAAATTCTGTTGTGCTATTTGGTATCTTATTATCAGCATTGTTGTGAGTCAAATATAAGGTACTTCTTTTCCCGCTTTCTCTTTGTTGTATAAGAGAGGAACATTTTGTTCATAACTCATTACGCATTATTTGTTCAGTAGGGGCAGGCATTTGATGGGTAGCAGAGACACAACTCAACTAATATAACATGTTCAACAATGCGAAACATCTGACGTTTGATGATGTTTGTCCGAGGTTTCCGATTGTCTAAAATCTTACATTACATTTTTGGATTAAGCGTATCTTAGGAGAAGATCATAGTACTGTTTAACCCATTCATCCATGAAAATTTTCAGTGGACTGATCTCGTCTTTGATTTAGAAGAGTCCAAATGTGTCTTCAGGGGTTAATGAGTTAAAACAGACTTTGTAATCAATGTCTAAACAGACTGTCTATTGTTGATAAAAATAGAAAATTGTGTCCTTTTAGTGTTAGACAGTTACAGTAGTGAATGTTATTGTCAATAACAGACACAAACGTCATTCTTCTTAATTTTATAGAAAGGAATATTAATAAGTACATGTACATTGTGATTTCAGGGCAAACCTTTCATGTGACATTTAGGCAAAAATGCTTTTGTGTTTTAATCTTACAGGCAAAAAGTGCCAAACTTGAATGAGGTATTAATTGTAATGATATTAAAATAGAGAACTCTTCTTAGAGTTGTAATTTAAATAATTGTGATCTGAATGCCAATGAAATTGAATCTCGTTGATTTGTTAATGTTATGTAACCAGATACTACATATAGGAGTATCAGGTTCTGTGTACCTAATACATTTTGTATATGTAACAAACTAGGGACTTCTGCAGTATAATAGACAGTCGACCAACTTAACTGAAGACCACATTACTTCTAATTAAAGCCCTTGTCATAGGAGGCTGATTTTGTTAATTAGTATGGTATATATTGTATGACACCACAAGGTTATGATGTGTGTGTATGGTTTCCTTGTGGTCATACAGCTAGTCAGAATAGGCCTGCTTATTGTATGGACAGACATTGATCTTGGTTTTTTTACCCAAAATTGCCTAACTACTTCACCCCTGTACACTCATCTGACCTCTTCTAATTCAAAGGTGGAAACGGTCCATTATGAATTTCCAGGGGGAGCTAACCCTTTGTAAGAGATTGGCTGGCCATCAATGCTGAACTTTTACACTGGGCAGAGATGTCTGTGTTATGTAACTTACCCATTTGAAATTCTGTATTAATCATTCAGCTGTGACAGAGGGCTTTAATTAGAATGAATGTGTTTCTCAGTCTGTTTAACCTATAGCTAGTCTAATTAGGTAGAAACCTAACTTATTATGATGAAATGTACACAGGAGATCAACTTTGTACCAAAGACATCAAAATGATTAAAATGAATTTTACCTAACAAATTGTCTTCACTTATTAATTGGATCAGGGATGTGACAAAATCAGAACTAGGGATATGACATTATCAGAATCATAAATATGACATTATCCAAAATAGGGATGTGATGTTATCAGAAATTGGGACGTGATATTAGCAGAATCAGGGATGTGATATCAGAATCGGGGGTATCATCAGAACCAGATATGTGAAATAAACAGACTATATTGTGCGACATTTTCAGAAACAGGAACATGGTATTAGTGAAAATATGAGTATAATATCATGTAGGATTTAGGAGTATGATATTATCAGAAAAGTGGATGCTACATTATCAGAAATATGGATATGATAATATCAGGAATGTGTATATTTTATTGTCGGATAAAGGGGTGTGATATTATCTGAAGCAATAGTGTGATCGTAGTGGTGTTATATTATCAGAGATATGGATGTTACATTTTCGAAGTTAGTTAAATGTCATTTTAAGAGACAAGAATGTGATATCAGAATCGAGATTGTGGCATTGCCAGAAGCAAGAGACATGGATATTATATTGTCTTAATTAGAAATATGACAATATCAGAAACAAAATGTAGTATCAGAATCGAGGTGTGGCATTATCAGAATTAGGGGTATGTGGCAATAGGAAGATGTTTAATTGAAATAATCATCCAGGAGATCTATAAGGCCCTCTGGGCCTCTTGTTTGTAATGAATTAGGTTGATATGTTAATTAAACATCTGTAGAGAAATGTCACACTTACACTTTTAGTACGGAATGTCCAGTACGTTTGTACCGAGAGACCTTGCTGTATTTCGTCACAGCTAAAGCGATGTGTTCGGTAATTCGACTTGGCACCTCCATCTGTACAGGGAGGGGATAACATATCCATTGTTTGGCGTCACGCCATCCAAAAGATATATCTCAGAAACGGAACTTCACACACAGGCGAGGCGAGGCTATCTAAGTCAAAACAGACGCAGATTATACCGATACATTGTTAATGTCACCTCCATGTGAAATCCTTTCACGAGATTCGTCAGAATTCTATTTACAGAAAATCGTACATTTTGTTTGGTATGCGCAACATTGTACTCGCCCCTCTGTGTACTCATTATCTCGAATTCTTTTGGAACTGCGAAGTATATGCATATTCGAGATATAAGAGTCTTTTTATTAATGTGAAGTTTGCGCTGGACATAACATGTGTATTTAAAATCGATTTCCGTTATTTCTTTCTGAATGTAACGCTCTGAACAATTAAGGTAGTTTCGCAGATCAGATATGACGTGGTTATCCGCTAAAATTAATGCACACCTTAACAAATACTTTTACAGTATATTACACTCTTGTCAACTATGAACTTACCAAGATCTAAACTAATTAATTCAACATTATTTTTATTCTTATTTAAACGACATTGAAATATCAGTTCTCAATAGATGAGTAACATTAATATGACTACAAACCTATAAAATTATTGGCATTTTATTTTTTTGTGAAATCGACAGGATAATCATTTCTCCAATAGATTATTAACATAATAATTAAACTATAAATCTAATATTGTTATCGGCATTTTAACTTTTGATTACATATTTTTATTTCTTTTAACCTAGTATTATATTTTTGTTTACAAATTTCCGGCCTGTTAAACATGTGTTATTTGTGTTGCGTCAGAGTTGAGGGGGCTATGGGGTCATACAGAATGACGAGCGAACAATTAGAACTTCTACAACTGACAGACACAAAAATGCTTACTGTATGACAGATCCACGTGTATTTGGTATGAATGGATTTTAATAGTGGCAGAACAACGCTCAAAATCAGAAACGTGATACCAGAGAGGTCAAAGTAGGAATTTGTGTTTCGTTTTGTTGAGAGTTGATACGTAAATCGGTCGACTTTTCTTTATTTCGGATGAATTATATTTGTAAATAGGGATGGAAGTTTAATCTGAATTATCGGAGTTCAAATGGGGGAGGCGGAAGTTGAGTAATCAATTACAATTTTATCTATTTTATTGACAAATAGTGATTTATAACAAGCCTATGTACATAAACAAAATTCCTTAAACTTTCATTAAATAACAAATATTGTTTACAAATGTGACTCATTGACGGCGGACAAAGTAAGTACATTTTATTGATATTGATTTCAATGTTTATCTGTTCCTTACTGATACATGTATTGTCACATCATAATAATTAGTATCTTCAAAGATCTAAGTAATCACAATATTTACATCTATTTTATTCTAAATTATTTCAATTAACTCCACCCGGTTAATATCACATCATATTTACCAGTATAAAAGTCCATAATTGTATAATAAGCTTGCTTTCATCATGCATCCTCTATTCGACCTTTTTACTATAGTGTCAAATGTCGCGCAGTACAATTACGAACTTCTCTAAACTAAAAATGACATCATTTCTTATCTTTTGTTTTAGGGCGAGGTATATGTACTGTCAGTTATCAGAATTTTAACATTATTTTGTTTCCCAATCCCTGAATATCTTCTTAAGCAGAATTCGTCCTGGTTTCTGTTCCCGGAATTTCGGGATGGATAGCGATGATGGAGGTTTTCTCTCGGTGAGAATGACACAACATGGATATCACAGTACTGAATTATCTAACCGCCAGGTCGTATGTACTAGGAGTATACAGTTACTACATCGTAATCCACACTTGTTTGTTTGATTAAATTAACTTCCTAATATAACAGTCAGGGTCATTAAAGGACGGCTTCCCATGTATGCGATGTTTTGCGTGTGCGAAGTTCGTGGTGGGTGTTTTGGGAAGCTGCTGTGTCTTCTTGTATAGTAAAACTCTTTGTCTTTTCATAGTACTAAATCACTGAAGCATGCCGCTGAAGGTGACCGCCTTATATCCCTACAGCCCAATAGTCCGAAAGCCCGTTAGTCCGAAGGGCCGATAGTCCGAAGGCCCGTTAGTCCGAAGGCCCGATAGTCCGACAACAGATGATATAACTTGAATTTATATGCTAACAGTACCCGAAATGAAACAAACATTTATTACAGTGTTCGATACAAAAGACCCTGTATGTGACTCTGAAAATGATAATTAAGAACGAAATGTACAGTTAAAAAAAAAAAGAATTGTCCGATTTTTACATTATTTACGGGAAGAATGATGGCAACAGGACGTTACCCTGAAGAACTCAACGTTTGGGTAATGATGTCACAGAAGTTATATCAATTAACTCGAAGTTTCTAAAAATGCAAAACTTTGAGTCGATATGTTATAGTACATATCGATCCTCACCTGCCATGTATTAACCAATGCATAAAAGTCAATTTTTGTAAGATTTGATGATTTATATACATCATTCATTCATGGAGTAATGTCTATCCTTATACAATTAAATAACATTGCACATAAGGTTTACTTTCTTCGAACATCTTAAAGCTTGTATGTTTGTAAGAAAAATCATTGAAGGTATTAGGCCATGGGCTAGGAGGGTCCCACATGCACCACCCCCCCCCAAACCTCCGAACCAATATTTTTCTTAACCCTTATGACCCACTGATCACAAATCAAAATGTTAACATTGCATAAGTTGGGATGAACTTCCGGTTATGACGTCATCAAGATGGCCGCCATCTCAAATTTCACTAAAAAATGAAAAATAGTCATAACATTGCCATTTTTCAACCGAAGTAGACAAATGAGGTATCAAAATGACCACAATAGAACAAATTAAAAAACATATCAGGACCAAATAACCAAATATATGTAGTGATTTTTTAACGCAGGAAGTGAAAAAAATAGGATTTTAAGCTCAAAAATGGTATTTTTTTAGTAAATTTTTTTTTCATATTTTGCTTGACGCAACAAAAACGTTTTCCAACCGCAAACTATTATGTTCTAAATTAGTTTTGTGTCCACTTATAAATCAGTTTAAAACAAAAACAAGAAAAAAAAAACAATGTTAACATTGTATAAGTTCCGGTTATGACGTCATCAAGATGGCCGCATCACGAATTTCACTAACAAATGAAAAATATTCATAACATTGACATTTTTCAACTGAAGTAGACAAATGAGGTATCAAAATGACCCACAATAGAACAAACAAATACATATCAGGACCAAATCATCCAATATATGTAGCGATTTGTTACGTAGGAAATGAAAAAATAAGATTTTAAGTTTCAAAAATGATAATTTTTTCAGCAAAAATTTTTTCATATTTGTCTTCATGCAGCAAAAATATTTCCCAACAATTATTATTGATCGTAATCAGTTATTTGATCTCTTGTCAATCAGTAAAAACCAACAACACAAAATATATAGAAATGCAAAAGACAATTATTGTTATACCATCATTTGGTTTACAAAGCATCACCGTTTGCGTATACAGGTCATATGATAGTGTTTTTGTTCCCAAACCGTCGAGACTACAGTTTCCTGGTGTCTTAGAATTTCCTGAATATAACAGTGAAAATTTAAATCTTAACAAAGAATTTTGGGTTGGCTGAATATCTAAGTGGGACTCTTCAAATAATTCAACTTTCATGTTCGAAATGTTGTACACTAGTAGCGTCTCAAACTGAATTATTACAGCAAAATGCCAACTAATAGCTATATGGTATCAAATTAAAACTGAAGTAATTCTGTCATACCGCAAATACCATGACACTTTCCGAAACGTTTTTGTGCCTTTTAGAATGAGCACAAACCAGTGTTATTTCCTGTGTATTAAACGGTAAACGTCAGGAAATGTCATATGGTTACATAAACAGTGTCACATATTTCTTTCACTAGTTCTTTGTCTTTCGATAGCGATGAGCTGATGTGACATTACATTACCCGGTTGCCATCGTGGTTGTAGCTTGTCAACCGTCCATGGCCAGAGTTAACATAAGAAACATCAGTGTCAGGGATGTAGGAGCTCTTCCTGTTTCCAACCTAGTGATTCAAATATCGTATATGATGTTCCAGACTATCAGATCCACATTCTGCGAAGGTTTGAGCTGGTTTCCTTCCTATTTCGTATGAAGCACAATTCCTCATTCTTGTGAACCTTCAGTGACCATAGATGGCACAGGTGGATTCTTTTGAGGTCATAAATGAGGTCTGCAGTGAAGTTCCACTATTTGCCAAGTCTGAAAAGCACTGTAGAAAATTTTATTTCTGGAGAGTCTTCAATGGTCTCTTTACGCATACACCGAGATGTGACACAACCAGCACACTTCAAGGGAGTGGGAAAAGTCAGACCAATGAAAAACATTTAACATTAATGGCCTCATAAATGACCTCGATAATATCACCTGTGCCATTTATGGGCGCACGAGGGTCCACTAGATTAATGAATGGTACTTCATACAAATTATGGAGCTATGTGCTAAGGAGAACCAATTCCACCATTCGAATAATGTGGATCTGGTGTAGTTTCCATTATGCCGAAGAAGTCTGGAACAGTATATACGATATGTTAGAATCTGAGGGAGATCCCACATCTCTGAACCTATTGTTTCCTGATATGAACTGGCCAAGGATGGGTTATGAAAGATGACAGGCTAGAACAACATTGGTAATGTACTGTCACATCAGCTCTCATCGACATTGAAGACAACGCTATGGCTTTCGACGAATTTGATACTGATTATCTCGATTATTCTGATAATTTGGACTACCAGCTACCAGACATGCTGAGTCTCTTCAGTGGATGGAGCAGTGAGGCGAGAAAGTGTACGTACAAATGATAATGGTTATCATTAAGAACCAGTGAAAGAAATATGTGACACATGTAGTAACCATCTAACATTTTGCCTATGCTATGCATAGGAAATAAATAATGAATGTTCTCATTTTCAAAGACACAAACCGTTCTGGACATGATATAAAACAGAAACACAGGCAAAATATAGGTTAACATTTGTTACTCTACATCAGTAGGTGTTGTGCTGTGTAATAATTATTTTTTGAGACGATGTTCGATGGTCAGAAGGCGAAATCGTCAGCGGTTTCGAGTTCGAAAAAATAATAGAGCATATGCCCATTATAATAGACGCACCACACTGGTGATGGTTTTGTAAACCTAGATGAGGGTATAACAATAATGTTATATCTTTTTTGCATTTCTTATATATTTTAATAAAAAAAAATTTTTTGTTGGTGTGTTTTTTTTTTCACAATGGATTTAATTGATTTGATACTCAGAGATCAAATAAGTGATTACGAATAATGATTGTTGTTGGGAAACTTTTTCGCTGCATTGAATGACAACTATTAGAAAATATCTGTTCTTTTATGAGATATTTTTATACAATGTGAGACATTTTCTTATCGAAAACATACCAAACTATGAAAGTAACCGTGAATTATAACAACAGCATAACTTGTAATATTTACTGATTTTCGGACTAACGGGCCTTCGGACTATTGGGCCTTCGGAATATTGGGCCTTAGGACTATTGGACCTTCGGACTAACGGGCCTTCGGACTATTGGGCCGTAGGGATATAAGGGTGTCACCCCGCTGAAGACACCATACAAGCCCATTCTATCACAATAAACTGACAAGTGACAACGTTATAATGGATGTATGGATTACTTTTACTTATGCATAGTATAATTGATATATATTATAAGACTCTTTCATGAGTGGATATAAAGGACAGAATATTCTTCAAGGGTTTGACAAAATGTAGTAAAACTCCTGGCTTGCCGAGGGTTTACCAAGAGTACAATATCACTAGCCACATATAAGGCAAAAAATATATACATGTATGTTTCAGGTACCCCTATCTACCCTAGTGCCGACCCTAGCTAGTTTATGACACTTTTTTTTCAAAACAAAAATGTAGTGTGTGAAGTTTTCAGCTGAAATTTTCACACTTGCTTGAAGTATATCAAGATAAAGTTAAATTGCAGCAATAAGAGATAAAAGACTTCTAGTCAGCCTAAAGCCTGGAAGACAAATTACTTCATAATGTAGTAATAAAGCAACTGAGCTCCCCCTAAAAAATAAAAAACCAAATAAAAAAAATCCCGACCGACCTACCATATTTTTTTTCAGTCATGTAACCCGAAACATGCATACAATTTATTTTTGGCCTAAAAGAGTATCTCGACTTGAGCATTACAATTTCGCAATCGAAATGCCGCGCTATTTTTAAATCTACTTCAGCGAACGCGTGCAAATTGCATGGATTTTTTTTATGTAAATCTCTTTTTTTTTGGTCTTGCTCCAAAGTAAAACCGGTTTTATTTACTAGAAACGAGGCGCTTTTTACCGAGAAAAGTGACACCACGGGAGTGTCGCCATAATGATGTAATACTCATAAATAAATACTACACCCATAGGTATGAGAGTGAATCGCATGTGATAAAATAAACTTTATTTTATCGACTGCGAAACAAGTTATATAACTTTTGCAAATCACTTTCGATAGCCCAGATGTAAGCGCGCGAGGGTGTCTTATAGTGGGAGGAAACCAGAGTGGCCGTAAAAATCTAACGTTGGCACATCCGTGACGGGGATCGAACCCCGGCCGGCTAGGTGGAAGACGAGGCGGAGCGCCTTAACCACTGCAACCGATCACCCTATCGCATGTATTACACCAGTATTATAACTTACACAAATGGCTTTCAATGCCATTCCCAGTATGTATATTGTAATGTTGGGTTTTAGCAACCTAAGGTTGTTCTTACTGATCAATGTGAAAGTATTTTGTTTCAGTTTACCAAGATCCCCCCTCCCCCAACTTAGCATCCTACAATGGAGATATACATATACTATATCAGCATTTTGATACACCTGGAATATTTAATTCCATGATTTTTTGTAAATAAATAAACACAGTTAACTTCTGTATAATTTTAGTTTGGCGTAGTTTGGTTGGTTGGTTGGGCGAGTTTCGCTTTCACAAGATGCACAACGCGAATATACCAAAGTCTCCCAAAACGTAACACGCCGGAAAGGCAGTAGAAGTCCAATAAATGACAACTCCATTCGTGTTTTGATCAAGTGTATGTGGCTCTGAAACTGCACTGTACATCTCTCCACAGTATCAAGGCAGGTGAAGCAAAGGAATTCAGGTTCCCAGTCTTCAATAATGAACAGCTATTGAGCTTCCGGTCTACCTTTTTAGCAAATAACAATAATTATAGTTAAAATAAGATTGATTGACTTATTACAGTAAACCTTAGTTGATTCTATATCAAGAAACAACACATTAGATATTATACATTAAAATATCGTGGGGGCTATATTTTATTGATATGAAACTGGCGCATTGTTTGAAATCAGCTGACCGATGCACGAGAATCGTTGTATTCATAGTGTATTCATAGTGTTTTCATAGGCAAATGTTTGTTTTCGTCAGTTGGTTGATTCATATAGTGACGAAATACTCTGAATGTAAATATATGTATATGAAATAAACACTCATGTAAGATCCTCTACAAATGATTAGACGTTGCATATTGATATCTTAATTATATTAATTATATTGTAGATTGTAAGAATAACTTAATCTCGATAGTTGTATTGAAGATTGAGAATCTTAATTTTCTTTGCTTCACCTGCCTTGATACTGTGGAGGGATGTTTAATGCAATGTTAGAGCAACATAGACTTGTTCAAAACACGAATGGAGTTGTGTTTGGTAAAGACGAACGATTTAAATAATTTATATTTGTCTACGACAACTATTCGTGTTTTCCTATTATAAGTCCTTGATTCCATTCATTATCCAATATTTAGTGTGAACTTCCATGGATATTCTTGACCGTCCCGTAACAGTTAATTGTTGATGGTTTTATGACTTTTTCATGAGTCACCTCGGATACAGCACCAGCTGTTTACGACCTGATCAAGGTTTATGTCTCCGCTGTGGTCAGCGTTATCCTTCCTTTGTGGTCAGTTTAACACCATATCCTAATTGATATGTATTTACTGGGGCGATATTGTTGATTACATAAAACAGGTTGTGCTCTCAGGAGTCATAACCACATTCATACAGAGAGCGTATGGACTTTATAGTCATAGAAAATTATCGTATCAATATAGTGCTACTCAGCGGGAATCGATTTTTGTAAAACCGCACGGACCGATATTATTCAACTTACACGGAGTCTTCTGCAGGGATGTATACAAGATTATCAGCAGATTTCATGAGCAAATCAAATCGACAGAAAATTGGAAATGGTCAAAAATGATACTTAATCATTGAAATCTACATTACCCGTATCTGTTGCAGCTGGAAAAAATATTAAATGTGAAATAGAAATGAAATTTGATTAATGAAATATACATCATCCGTGTCTATTAAAACTGGAAGAAATTGATTTAAATGTACTATGAAGTTTGATTATTGAAATCTACGTTGCAACCGGAAGAAATCGATTAATGTGAAATAGACTGGTTAATATACATTAAGAATCTGAGAGGATACGAGATAAACACAACACTGACATGTATATATGAACCGGATGACCGATCTTTGACAACAGAAACTTGCCTGTGACTAAACTCCACCCCCGGTATAACCGAAGCCGTGAGCGCGGGTGTGAACGTGTGGAGGCGTTCTGTTTATTACAAATTATCGCAGTCCTGTTAATGGGGATTCATTTTACTTGTATTAGCCGCCGGTCAGTCGACATCTCGTTAACGGTTAACAGTGTTTGTGGTGAACAGATTTTATACTCTACAGTGGCTAGCCGCTATATATAATCCCGTCCACAATACATATCAACCATGCAGCTTACAAACTTCCACGTGATTTCTGTGATCTTAATTGTCATAATTATGGAATTTATACTCGTTGAAGGTAAGTGACTATATTGTGATTTTATATGGTATGTGTGTTATAATTTTCAGAATTTAAAATGGGAGCTGATGTATGATTGTGTGATGAGGACGTTTCCAGAATTTATCGCCCTATAGTCATTTTGAGATGGAATATCCCTACCAATGTGACATCCTTGATACTGTAGAAGTTACTATTACTGTCGTAATATCGAGGATGCCAATGTGAAAGTACATAGATGACATGTAACTTTCTGTTTTTATTTGTCCATCAGAAATCGATCTCTGACTTGAATAAAGTCACCCAAATGACAAATACTTTGAGGTATATGCACGATTCCCCAAACAGTTACAGTAGCTGGTGACTAACTTATAAAACGGATATGACACAAATCAGACTATAACATACGTCAGAACAGACCGGTCTGTTTCTCATCTGTGGAAACAAACGCCATCACTGCATGGATAAAAATTGGCACTACGGTATGGGAAATTAACAATTACGAAGACATTTGAATGTTGAAAACAATACAAAAAACGCCTACTGTTAAATAGAACACAGTGGAGACGAGGACACAAAACATCATTCTCCTCTACATCATCCTCGTCCCTCTCATCAATCATCATCACTACCACCACCACCACAGTGTATTACCCTCGACACACTGTTTGACGGCCATTATATACGGAGTTAATGCTATGTGTTACAGTATCAGTATATATCATCACTATCTGGGTTACAATGAAAACAGACTGTATATCAGATAAAATAACACTATAAAAGTATATAGTCCTTAGAGGTGATCGGTAGTGTGTTACTGACATAGCGACTCGTGTCGGGTAGTTTTTATGTCCCCCAAACAATAAACACTAACTTAAATATTCACACTGTAACAAGAACGTGAGTTTGCAATCTATTTGTAATGAAAAGTCAGTAACTTACACGCAGAAGAAAGTTCAGTCTATATGGTATACATTAGACTGGCTACCAGTCTCTAGAATATTAAACATATCACTAAAAAATGGCTTGATTATTTTTGTCTCTACTACATGCCTGATTCTAGATTTAAGTTTTAAACTAGGGGGAGAAAATCTAGTAAAGAACTCTGCTGAGAAAGTCTTATCAGCAACTTAGGGTCTGGTGGCCAGTCTAGGTATACATATTAACCTTTTCTATATTTCGATCTTTTTGTATGGCGTTCCTTGTCAACGTGATGCTGATTTTTAGACAGCTTATTCATTATTATGTAAGCCAATGAAACTGCAATGAGACACAAAATTGTGATTTGCCGAAAAAGTGATATATGGAAATATATCTCAAAAGGTGTCAATATAACAGAGAACATTAAAAACAAAATGCCGTTTTATGCATACACACATAATATATAAGGATGTGTGGTTTATTTCATACCATACCTACCCCCATCCGCCTGTATGACATCAAACCACACACGGGAATAAAGATGATCTATTAAACGAGACAGTTTATCCCAGGGTTAACAGAGATATTTGGTGGCGGGTAGGTGTTGAATGCTTTATAGAGGGGCTAGTCATTTGAGTACATACTAGATAAGCTTAGATAACTTCTGGATTATGTCTTCTGATACGATATGGACCCAGTTCATTGAAGGCCCACTTCCATTCCGAAAAGGCTTTTAATTTTTAAAATGGGAATGTAAACGAGATCGATAATTCTGTAGAGTCGCAAAAGTTAATAGCTTAATACTACACTCACCATCATCTTCTGAAAATATTAATTAAAATAAATAAAATGTTAATTTTCATAACGCGGGTCATCATATGTTTCCCGCCGTCGTCCTAAATACCGCGCGGTAGTTGAATATTACTGCGCCAGCGGCAAAACAGCGAAATGAATCTCCACAGTTATCATATATCACACAGGAAACCTTGTATTTGTTTAATGTTGTCATCTCATCTTAGGACATCGATATGTATTTTATTAGGTTATTAATGGTTTTAAGAAACCTGAAAATTTTGTTCCGGGAAGGTAGTGGGCCTTTAACTTAACTTTCCTCACATGAAAGCAATATAGAAGTTTGGAAAAAAGTCTTAAGTAAGGAACATTCCTTAAAATATGTAATGCTTTCCTATGGAAAATTTTAAGTTAAGAAATATTCGTGAAACTGGTTCCAGAAAAGAAAGCAAATGAGACATTCGCAGAAAGGACAATAAGTACATTGTACTATATTTCTGTGAAAAGTTCAGAACGACATGATGAATAAACTTTCTGGAAAATAGTTCCTTAGCGCAGCATATCACGCCATCACACTGGCAAACTCTGCCTGTTCGTCATTACGTCTGTATGTCGGCAACTATGTCAGGGCAAATCTCTATTGAATTGAGCAAAGAATATGTTTACAAACGCTTTCGTGTATAATATCAATTGAATTAGCCAAACCGAATTCCATGTCGATCTCTCGTTATTTCTTAAAGCGCGTGATAGGTCTTCTGTAATGACAAAACGAGATCGCAATTGAATGCTGCATGCACATAGAACTGCTTGTAACATGACGATGATCTGCAATCGATGAGTTGCGTGCAGATAGGTAAATAATTTTGTAAAGAATATGTTGCGACCTAGTCTTGTGAAAGCTTGTGATTCAGAGTGATCTACCTCTTACATTATGACCTATTACGTCACATCGACATACAAGTGTAAGAATATGGCCATTGTTATATAACACACAGGGACATGACTATATATAACTACTGTTGGTTAGAAATCCCTGCCAAGTCCCTGTGAGACAACACATTGTCGCTACAAATCTCTAATAGTATATTTAACAAATGCTGCCGTTTATAACAATTATCGAACTAGTCAAATTGAATGATCTATCGATTTCCAGAAGCGCGTGAAAGGTCTTCTGCAAAAACAAACAAAATCGCCACCATGAAAACCCCGCATGCACATAATCCTGTTGATTCGCGACAGTGGCAAATGTTACACCACAACACCAGCTTCGACTGGAATTATTGAATTTTACATTACATGCTTACAACATGACAACGACCTTATAATCGATGTGATTATCGGATGTTTCTATGTATGCGAGCCAAATTGATCACCGTGATTGGTCCGTCTGTCGTCTGCTCGAAATTGTCTCGTCGTCCAAAGTACACATCATGGCGGTAATTACCAGAACTAATGCAATATTGAAGCATCATAAAGTTGTTCGATGCCAAACAAGCAAACGTGATAGAGTTTCGTGTAATAGGAATGTAAGCATCATTACGATATCTTTTAGAGTCTATTTATATTAATAACCGATCGAACAGTGGATGTCTGACATAGGTCTTGTCCAATTAGATGTCAATATTGCCGAAAGTGTCGTTTAGTAACCATTTCAAAGAACATTCATTCTGAAATAAGTAGTTATTGATTCGCTACATCTAACATTATGTCATTTGGAGATAGTGTTTATGTTGGTATAGAGTTGGCACTGGTCTCTCTGTAAAACCGCGTCAAATCATGGGAAATGGTTTACAAAAACGTTTCGTTGATTACGCTCTTATGGATTTTTAAACATTTCCACAAAACTAAGATAAATCCCCAAAGCGTAAACTATATAGTGTTTATATTCCAATTGCCTGGAACATACAGATTGAATACAAAAAGTAAACTAAAGTATTGAGTTTGATAGGTTATTCAGATTGAGGCAGTTCCGAATCGAGATGAGTGGGCAAATACGCGCATCTGGTTTTATTTGACTGATAATGGCCCGTGATTTGAGTGGTAGTGTATTATGTATGACTTGATGTCGGACAGATAATTTGATTACCAGGATTGGGTTTTATTATCCGAACAAATTATACAATTTGTTAGCGTGGATGGAACTCCCTTGTGCATCAAACCAATCCACTCTTTTCGTGTATTCTAACGCTTTCCCAATCATATAAATGATAAGCTGTTACAATAGACTATTGTATGTCCATGATAAAGACTGCCTCGTCATGGAGAAATCTCCCCGTGATGGTAAAAGATGTCTGGCATCATTTTATCCGAAACAAACTATACGACGCAATTTGTGAAACAAATATCTGATTGTCGACTCTTTACTGAAAATGTTGTCATGGTAAACATAAAACAATGCTTGTCGAACAGTTTTATTCAGAATAAGCTTTTAGTAGCTCTTTTTTATTGGTCAAAGTTTTGGGTTGGTTGGTCATTTAAGGATTGCCAGATTAAGAGGAAAGTCACTCGGTTAGTACCTGGTAACTGATCCATGCGGGAATCGAACCCGAAACCAGGCGCATAGCTGCCATGTAAGCACATCAGCCTACTAAAACTCTTATTCTGAATAAAACTGTTCGACAAGCATTGTTTTATGTTTACCATGACAACAATTTTCAGCACAATCAGATATTTGTTTTCACATCGTATAGTTTGTTTCGGATAAAATGATGCCAGACATCTTTTACCATCACGGGGAGATTTCTCCATGACGAGGCAGTCTTTATCATGGACATACAATAGTCTATTGTAACAGTTATCATTTATATGATTGGGAAAGCGTTAGAATACACGAAAAGAGTGGATTGGTTTGATGCACAAGGGAGTTCCATCCACGCTAACAAATTGTATAATTTGTTTTCGGATAATAAAACCCAATCCTGGTAATCAAATTATCTGTGTCCGACATCAAGTCATACATAATACACTACCACTCAAATCACGGGCCATTATCAGTCAAATAAAACCAGATGCGCGTATTTGCCCACTCATCTCGATTCGGAACTGCCTCAATCTGAATAACCTATCAAACTCAATAAAAGTCGAGAAACTTTGGGTTGTATGCAAACTTTATCAGTTTCTGTTAAACTCGTTTTAGAATGAGTGCTACGTGTAATAGTGACCGTCTATAATTCCTATGACGTCACGTTACTATATTAATATACAGATGTATCAACGCGACTCACTAGGTGTTAACTATATTGCATAATGATAGATCACGCAAAAACTGCTAAAAGCTACAAAATTGCACCATTTGATATATAGATTTTCATTTTTTCCCAAGGGAGACTTCCTCGGACCCCCTTTTAAGCTTCTCGAAAAAATTGACAAAAGGTCATGTACAATGTCGTCGGGTCTACAACTGTAGCAATATGAAGGCCTTAAACATGCCATTGTGTCATTTGAAAACTTCAATAAGTTATTAACAGTGGCCAATGTAAACATGGCAAATCTAGTTTGTCAAAGGTCATAAGTTAAATCATTAGAACAAATACGTAATTACGTAATACAACTCTTTATAGCTGGAAGTGGAAAGGCTTTAGTCGGGAGAGAGCTTATTTAAGTCGGGAATGGAATGGTTTTAGTCGGGAGGGGAATTATCTTAGTCGGGAGAAGGCTGTTTTAAGTCAGGAGGGAAACGGTTTTAGTCGGGAGAGGGATAATTTTAGTCGGAAAAGGGATGGTTTTAGTCAGGAGGGAATTATTTTAGACGGGAGTGAAATTGTTTTAGTCGGGAAATGGATGGTTTTAGTATATATATGCTACATAAATATAGTCTTGAGGGTTTTATTCTGGATGGGAATGTTTTAGTTTAGCTGCACTAAAGCTGTTTTAATATCACGTAAGGAGTGGGTCTTATTCTTCACCTAGAATCACTGTCAAAATACCACAGTGATATTGGTCTATTTTCTTTCATAGATAAAGAGAGATATTTAACAGTTCTTCAACCACAAAGGAAGTGTAAATATGATTCATATACAGTTTATGTACCTACAGACCCTATCAGTAAAATGATATGATTATGGTTAGTTATTGTGATATAAAATACAAAGAAGGTTTGGCACTTGGAGGTTTGACAGTGAAAAATGAGAGGGCCCGACACAAAAGAATTTGGCGAAAAATACATTAATTGATGATTTGAATTTGGTAATATGCCGACAAACAAACGTTTGATACGCATTAGCCCTCTTATACACATGAATCATGAAAACATACAACGATAAACATATTCCAGGGGTTGCGTCGCGGTGGTCGTATTATGTCTATAATTTTTCTTTTTACCTTTTCTAGCCCCCTCTCCAACCACCACTTCCGAACACACAGGGGTTTTTGGGGTCGATAATTGGCCCCGTTCCCAATGGAAATTATTTCAAATAGTAAAATTCCCATTTTTCCAGGCTATTCCTTTCACCAATTTTATTCCCAATTTGAAGTAAAATGATCCTTTTCCAATCCAGACAGAAAAAAACCTGGCACACACAGACCTCGCGAGTCTAAGACACATAATTAACTAGTCGGTGGGTTTATTATCGGTACTCCAGATTTCTCCATTACAAAATATTGTTTAAAATCGTCCTTCTATGACCACAAATTATCATTAGAACAAAAGTAAACGTAAAACATAGATCCTATACTATCGCTCGGAGTCCATCGAATTAATCAAAAATAAAAGAAACAAAAACCGAGGTAGGAGAATGAAATTTCGAAACTTCCCCATTTCAAATTATCAACAAAATCGTCACCAAACCACAACCTAAAACGATAAACCTACTTTTGTGGACAGCACAGAAGGTGTCGAGTTTATACTACAAAAGCCAGGTATATACCAATGTTCTCGCCTGACAATGTCACCAAACGACTTGATGGAAAGGTATGATAATGTAGGAGGTCGATCTAATAACTGAATAATGTCATGGGTGTTGAGTTCATATCGATGTTCAACGTCCGTGTAGAGTTCCTCCTGGCTCCACTGTAATTTAGAGCCAGGTTGTGGTTTTCTAAATATAAGACCATGTCCGGAATAAGCTTACCTTGTGGTCACAATAACTGCAGAATTTGTAAACTTAACATCAGATGAAAGGTGTCGAACACATAATAGTTAATGAAGCAAAGGATTCAGCGCAATTTATGTGCAAATGGATTTATAGGCAAAGAGTCAGGGGTTTGTGTAGGTACATTGCTATTACGCAACTTAATGATACGAATATGTTTCGCAATGTATTTTTCTTACTTAAGCATTTAATTATGTAATAAGGACACATGTTGGAATCTAGCTCAGTATATCTAAAAAGCTAAAAAGGTGGTATTGCATTCTATATTTTGATTCGCCTTGGTCGAAGCTATGCATTTTTTAATTTAGGTTCGTTGCAAAACACAATATTGTTAACATATAGCTAGCTAGATTTTAATAATGACTGTTCCTTTTTAGGAAGCTTCCAGTGTTTCCGAAAACACCGGAAAGGCAGGCGGAAGGAGTACTGTAAAGGACCAATGAAAAACAAGCGGAAGTATGGATCGCCAGAAAAATGCTGCGCAAAAAGGGGACAGGGGTTTGCAACGAGATTAGTAAGTCGTTACATAAAGTCGCTATACATTCAAAATGAGATGGAAAATGAGATGGAAAATGAAGTCTTTATAATGTAAAAAGAGCGCGGTCCGCAAATTCCATATCAATAGTGGATATTTAAAGGTATAATATATTAAGAAGATGTTCTTTATCGAAGCCCTTTTTTGTTTTCCAGAAAAAGATAGGAAAGAACAAATACAAATGTTCGCCGTGTACTCTCCTACTGACCACAACTACACCCGTCACTACACGTAAGTATAAAGTGTAGACCACAAACTACACCCGTCACTACACGTAAGTATAAAGTGTAGACCACAACTACACCCGTCACTACACGTAAGTATAAAGTGTAGACCACAACTACACCCGTCACTACACGTAAGTATAAAGTGTAGACCACAACTACACCCGTCACATACACGTAAGTATAAAGTGTAGACCACAACTACACCCGTCACTACACGTAAGTATAAAGTGTAGACCACAACTACACCCGTCACTACACGTAAGTATAAAGTGTAGACCACAACTACACCCGTCACTACACGTAAGTATAAAGTGTAGACCACAACTACACCCGTCACTACACGTAAGTATAAAGTGTAGACCACAACTACACCCGTCACTACACGTAAGTATAAAAGTGTAGACCACAACTACACCCGTCACTACACGTAAGTATAAAGTGTAGACCACAACTACACCCGTCACTACACGTAAGTATAAAGTGTAGACCACAACTACACCCGTCACTACACGTAAGTATAAAGTGTAGACCACAACTACACCCGTCACTACACGTAAGTATAAAGTGTAGACCACAACTACACCCGTCACTACACGTAAGTATAAAGTGTAGACCACAACAACTACCCGTCACTACACGTAAGTATAAAGTGTAGACCACAACTACACCCGTCACTACACGTAAGTATAAAGTGTAGACCACAACTACACCCGTCACTACACGTAAGTATAAAGTGTAGACCACAACTACACCCGTCACTACACGTAAGTATAAAGTGTAGACCACAACTACATCCGTCACTACACGTAAGTATAAAGTGTAGACCACAACTACACCCGTCACTACACGTAAGTATAAAGTGTAGACCACAACTACACCCGTCACTACACGTAAGTATAAAGTGTAGACCACAACTCCCGTCAACTACACCCGTCACTACACGTAAGTATAAAGTGTAGACCACAACTACACCCGTCACTACACGTAAGTATAAAGTGTAGACCACAACTACACCCCGTCACTACACGTAAGTATAAAGTGTAGACCACAACTACACCCGTCACTACACGTAAGTATAAAGTGTAGACCACAACTACACCCGTCACTACACGTAAGTATAAAGTGTAGACCACAACTACACCCGTCACTACACGTAAGTATAAAGTGTAGACCACAACTACACCCGTCACTACACGTAAGTATAAAGTGTAGACCACAACTACACCCGTCACTACACGTAAGTATAAAGTGTAGACCACAACTACACCCGTCACTACACGTAAGTATAAAAGTGTAGACCACAACTACACCCGTCACTACACGTAAGTATAAAGTGTAGACCACAACTACACCCGTCACTACACGTAAGTATAAAGTGTAGACCCAACTACACCCGTCAAGTAAGTATAAAGTGTAGACCACAACTACACCCGTCACTACACTAAGTATAAAGTGTAGACCACAACTACACCCGTCACTACACGTAAGTATAAAGTGTAGACACAACTACACCCGTCACTACACGTAAGTATAAAGTGTAGACCACAACTACACCCGTCACTACACGTAAGTATAAAGTGTAGACCACAACTACACCCGTCACTACACGTAAGTATAAAGTGTAGACCACAACTACACCCGTCACTACACGTAAGTATAAAGTGTAGACCACAACTACACCCGTCACTACACGTAAGTATAAAGTGTAGACCACAACTACACCCGTCACTACACGTAAGTATAAAGTGTAGACCACAAACTACACCGTCACACTACACGTAAGTATAAAGTGTAGACCACAACTACACCCGTCACTACACGTAAGTCTAAAGTGTAGACCACAACTACACCCGTCACTACACGTAAGTATAAAGTGTAACCACAACTACACCCGTCACTACACGTAAGTATAAAGTGTAGACCACAACTACACCCGTCACTACACGTAAGTATAAAGTGTAGACCACAACTACACCCGTCACTACACGTAAGTATAAAGTGTAGACCACAACTACATCCGTCACTACACGTAAGTATAAAGTGTAGACCACAACTACACCCGTCACTACACGTAAGTATAAAGTGTAGACCACAACTACACCCGTCACTACACGTAAGTATAAAGTGTAGACCACAACTACACCCGTCACTACACGTAAGTATAAAGTGTAGACCACAACTACACCCGTCACTACACGTAAGTATAAAGTGTAGACCACAACTACACCCGTCACTACACGTAAGTATAAAGTGTAGACCACAACTACACCCGTCACTACACGTAAGTATAAAAGTGTAGACCACAACTACACCCGTCACTACCCGTAAGTATAAAGTGTAGACCACAACTACACCCGTCACTACACGTAAGTATAAAGTGTAGACCACAACTACACCCGTCACTACACGTAAGTATAAAGTGTAGACCACATAACACGTAAGTATAAAGTGTACAAACTACACCCGTCACTACACGTAAGTATAAAGTGTAGACCACAACTACACACCCGTCACACACGTAAGTCTACAAAACCAACTACACCCGTCACTACACGTAAGTATAAAGTGTAGACCACAACTACACCCGTCACTACACGTAAGTATAAAGTGTAGACCACAACTACCCACCCGTCACTACACGTATGTATTAAAGTGTCGACCAAGTGTAGACACAACTACACCGTCATACACGTGAAGTATATAACCGTGTTACCACACCGACTACACCCGTCACTACACGTAAGTATTAAAAGTTGTAAAATACACAACTGACACCCGTCACTACACGTACTGTATAAGTATAAAGTGTATGAAACCTCAACTACAACCCGATATTCACTACACGTAAGTATAAAGTGTAGAAAACTACAACAACCCCTCACTACACCCAAGTATAAGTGTAAAACACAACTACACCCGTCGCACTACTCGAAAGTATAAAGTGTCTAGACCACAAACTACACCCGTCACTACACGTACGTATAATGTAAAACACATACTACATCCGTCAGGCTACACGTAATGTATAAAGTGTAGACCACAACTACACCCGTCACTTCTTACACGTAAGTATAAAGTGTATACAATAGACACAACTACACCCGTCACTACACGTAAGTATAAAGTGTAGACAACACAACTACACCCGTAAATGTATTTGAAATTGTGAGAACTCTGTAATTTCATTGACGTAAAACTGGGTCCCAAGTTACGGCTGGACCGTTCATCTGCTTCCTGTGATGGTGGACAAGGAACCAAGAGAGAGAACGTGTAACTATCCCCCACACCACCCACGGGGGCCGGGACAGTCCCCGGGACACGGAGAGCTAACAGGAAAGTAACGAAGATCCATGTCCAAGAGGTTGAATGTGTACTGGTTAGAACGGTGGGTAGTCACGATACTCAAATTATGATAGTTCTAATGTTGAGTTTTGCATCTTTTCGAAGACTTTATAGTAAACCTACGACAATCTGAATATTTACTTCCAATCATCATGCATCACATCATCATCAACATTTATCAATTTGTTGTGCTTTGTGTCACTCTGAAAAATTAAAAGTGTCACCAATAACCAACATTTTTATTACACGTTGTCAAAGTGTAAAAAACAGACAATATCATCAGCTAAAAAATATATGTAAATTTCCAAAAAAGAACCCTTCGCGAAACAATAAAATAGACATCTAATCCCGACGGTAGATGTAAATAATGTACCACAATTTCACCACACATTAAAAAAAACACCAAAGCTATTTTTTACTGTTATGCAATTCGTCGTCCACTGGGCAATGTTCCTGATATTTGTATTCGTTCCGGTGAACATTCGGTGACTTGAGCGTTTATAAAGTGTGACCAGAAATAATTAGAGCCTTCTCCAGGGGTGTCTGATATTGCCATTTCTCTTGATTTAATTGGTGTCGCCCGTGGTATATACATGCTAGCCTTTCTTGTAATAAAACTTACCACGCGAATATCTTTTTGCACTATGCCTTCTTTACCAATATTAGGAATAACGTCAATTAAGAAAGTGGGAATAAATCAATTCCTGGTATCTGTGTATTGGGATCTGGCAGCGCAAAGTAGTTTGGGTTTCATTTTAATCGTGAGCTTTTCCCTTGTAAAGAACATTTCAAGGAACCATATTGGGAAATGTTCTAACTTCTTCGTGTACGTATGTTGAAGTGATTTTAGTTTTTCACCTCGAATAAATTCTTCGGGTTCAATGCATCGAGTAGTGTTCCTCCTCCCGTGTACGTCTCTCGAGCATCTTTTGGAAATCTTGTTTTGTACAGATAAATATAACCGAAACCACTGCTTCTAATGTTGTGTCTGGCGGCACTCGTTCTCTGGTGGACTGTCTATTTCCAGTGATCTTCCTTTGCTCTCTCATTCGATTCGTAACGAATCCCATGTCTATAAGAACGGACATGAAATCTTCTTCATGAGAACTATCCGATTCTGTATCGATAGTCACTAAGTGTTTTATTTAAATTATCTTGTTGATCAATACAGAGAAAATGACGACAAATTTCCGAGTCGGAATAACAAGATTTTACTCAAAGTTCACTTCGCTGCCATTAGACAATCATTTTGTGACGTGGTCTTTCTGGCAAAACGTCCCATTTGCTGAATTATCAACCCTATTCGAACATTTTTATTAATACCATTTCATGTGTTTTAGACCAGGAAACGACTTCTTTCAAGTAGTCTTCGCAAAGAACATTTCGCGAGTTTGTCATCTCCTCTGAATTTCACTGTATATTTCAATTTCCGTTTAAAAACACACTTGATCATCGTTTCTCTGTTTTGTGAATTCGTAATCCCCTGATAATATTAGGAATAACGTCAATTTCTAAGTGGGAATAAATCAATTCCTGGTACTCTGGTGTATTGGGATCTGGCAGCGCAAAGAGTTTGGGCTTCATTTTAATCGTGAGCTTTTCCCTTGTAAAGAACATTTCAAGGAACCATATTGGGAAATGTTCTAACTTCTTCGTGTACGTATGTTGAAGTGTGATTTTAGTTTTTCACCTCGAATAAATTCTTCGGGTTCAATGCATCGAGTAGTGTTCCTCCTCCCGTGACGTCTCTCGAGCATCTTTTGGAAATCTTGTTTTGTACAGATATATTTTGGAACCACTGCTTCTAATGTTGTGTCTGGCGGCACGTCGTTCTCTGGTGGACTGTCTATTTCCAGTTTCTTTGCTCTCTCATTCGCCCGTATTCTATATAGAACGGACATGAAATCTTCTTCATGTGAACTATCCGATTCTGTATCGGAGTCACCCTTTAAATTATCTTGTTGATCAATACAGAGACTGATTGAATCTTCCGAGTCGGAATAACAAGAACTTTTACTCTTGCACTTCGCTGCCATTAGAAAATCAGTTTTGTCACTTCTATCTGGCATCAACGTCCCATTTGCTGAATTATCAACCCTATTCGAACATTTTTCCAATACCATTTTTGTGTTTTCGACCAGGAAACGACTTCTTTCAAGTAGTCTTCGCAACTTCATTTCTTTGTCCTCTTCCTCTGAATCAACTGCATATTTTCCGTTTAAGTTTTGAACTTGATCATCGTTTCTCTGTTTGTGAAATATATCCCTATTGGTTTCGTGGGAACAGTACGAATCTTTCGGATCCAGTGCATGACCGTTTTCCTTGATCTTAGTTTTGTTCTCATCCTCTTCAAATTTTCCATGCAAGTATGTCCGCAAGGCTTTGTATCGAAAATTCCTTGGGACTGTCCTATCACGGTCCGTGTAATCTAGTTGGCTATAATAATCTGCCCATGCTGTGAAGGACTGTGGATCTATCCCTCTCGGCATCTTGGGTTTGCCCCAATGTTGCATTTGTATAACGATACCCTTCATTTTGGATCGATGGTTTTCCTAGATCACGCAAGTGCAACAAACACTGTTTACAGTGATCGAACTATTCCCGTAATGCAAATATTATCTTATGACGTAAAGGTTATTTTGATTATGACGTAACAATAGATATATTTTGCGCGTGACCCTTGCGTCCGTAAACTACGTGACACCTTTAAAACGTGTTTCTTTGAGAAGGCACACATGTCCGTTTCCAACGTCAAAATAGATCTATAGAGTTTCTTTGACCATGATTCGAACAAACTCATTTGAAACTACTGCAAGCTTTTTCTGACTGCTACTTTATTTGAAAAATATAATCATTTAATTTTGTATGTGTCTGTTGAATTTGCAGTGATCTATATTGATGACAAACTTATCCTTCTTTTCGATAGTTGACGGTGGTTTGGGTACGTGGTTCTAAAATTTCTGTACATTTTCTTTTCGATAGTTGACGGTTTTTGTGGTACGTGGTTCTAATATGTATGTACACATTCTTTTCGACAGTTGACGGTTTTTGTGGTACGTGGTTCTAATATGTATGTAAACACTTTTTTTCGATAGTTGACGGTTTTTTGGGTACGTGGTTCTAATATGTCTGTACATATTCTTTTCGATAGTTGACGGTATTTTGGGTACGTGGTTCTAATATGTATGTACATATTCTTTTCGATAGTTGACGGTATTTTGGGTACGTGGTTCTAATATGTATGTACATATTCTTTTCGATAGTTGACGGTTTTTGTGGTACGTGGTTCTAATATGTCTGTACATATTCTTTTCGATAGTTGACGGTGTTTTGGGTACGTGGTTCTAATATGTATGTACACATTCTTTTCGATAGTTGACGGTATTTTGGGTACGTGGTTCTAATATGTATGTACACATTCTTTTCGATAGTTGACGGTTTTTGTGGTACGTGGTTCTAATATGTCTGTACATATTATTTTCGATAGTTGACGGTGTTTTGGGTACGTGGTTCTAATATGTCTGTACATATTCTTTTCGATAGTTGACGGTGTTTGGGGTACGTGGTTCTAATATGTCTGTACATATTCTTTTCGATAGTTGACGGTGTTTGGGGTACGTGGTTCTAATATGTCTGTACATATTCTTTTCGATAGTTGACGGTGTTTGTACTATTTTCGATAGTTGGGTACGTGGTTCTAATATGTCTGTACATGTTCTTTTCGATAGTTGACGATGTTTGGGGTACGTGGTTCTAATATGTCTGTACATATTATTTTCGATAGTTGACGGTGGTTGGGGTGCGTGGTCCCACTACAGTCTATGTAGTGTAACTTGTGGGACGGGCACGATGACTAGGACACGGCAGTGCGATAATCCAAACCCCATGCACGGAGGAAAACCATGTCCCGGCTCCAGCAGGGATTCTAGGAGGTGTACCAACCGACAGTGTCCACGTAAGTGTATAAAACGATAAGTAACCACAGAAGTACTTGATTCTAGTAAATTGATTGCTTTAGTATGCTGAAAGACATCATTTTTGATGTGTAAGACTAACAGAACATTCCCGGTTTCTGATGTTTCCTGTTCCAACTTTGATAAAGAGTGGAACAGTTTCACTTTGTAATATATGGCAGTTGGAAAACAGTTAGCATGCATTAGCATGTTGCACTAACGCGTACTTCTTAGTTTCCGATGTTACCCAAAAGATATGAAACTTCCCTATTAAATAAAGTTTCCGATGTTACCCAAAAGATATGAAACTTTTCTATTAAATAAAGTAATAAAAATCTCTTTCTACAGAACATGGCGGATGGTCGCTATGGGGATCATGGAACAACTGTCCAGTAACGTGTGGGAGTGGCCTTAGGACCAGAAGGAGAGAGTGCAATAGTCCACGACCTCTGTTCGGGGGACGCGAGTGTCAAGGACGGGCGGAGGAAACACTACGTTGTGAAGCTGGTCGGCCGTGTCCAAGTACGTCTCTAAGGATTATATATGTAAAATATATGTGATCATATTTTTATAAAATTTTACCAAAATTAAGCAATTGCCATCGAATGTCGTCATCACCAAAACCTAAGTCATTAGAACAAAGGATACACTGCGTGCACATTCCAACCTAATGAAAAGCGTCTTTTGGTAGCATTGCTTATAACTTCATAGCATTGTTTCGACAGAAACATAACGAATGCAAGCGCAGAACAGTCAGTGCTAAGTTTTACAAATATTCTCTTTAAGGAATTATTTACGAATTCTTTATTCGTCCACATGAAAGCATTAATTACAGAAGCTAAGGAAACGAAAAATCTAAGTTAATGGACCTTCCTTAAAATCGGTGATGCCCTCATATGGAGAATGTGAAGTTAAGAAATTCCTTACATTTAGTCTCTAATCGATGCGAAGTGGCATTGACCCACACCCAAAACAGATTAGTTATGGCTAATGACTTGGGAAGACGTTTCGTTACAGGAAATGGTGGCTGGTCATCCTGGACAGACTTCGGACGGTGTAGGGCAGCCCGATGTCAGGAAGGTATACAAATCCGATCCCGGAGTTGTACAAGTCCCCGGCCCAAATACGGAGGGAGACCGTGTGTGGGGCGACACCATGAGGAACAAAGGTGTGTCAACACTATCAACTGTCCTAGTAAGTACTGAATTCTGATTTACACAGAAATATATCAAATTCTTCGTATGTTTTTTGGAACCCTGTATTGGAAGTTGTATTCTAATATTGAGAATATTGTGTAGAAGGATTAATAAATGTGTGGCTAATATAAGCGAATACCAGACGTGATAATGTTTTGTAAATTACACAGTAAAAAGAAACGGTCAAAAGGCACCGCCCTTGCGAACGCATGCGCGCCATCGCAACAAAAGGAAATGACTGAACATGCACGCACATGTTAGCGAATTCGAATGCACGTTTCATTACACGGCAACATGTTTTAAAACTTTGATGTACACATTCTGAAACTTATGATACCCACGGTCTAGTTAACAAATTCCTTGATGATTTTCCAGTCCAAGGAAATTGGTGTGACTGGTTAAGTTGGTCAGCTTGTACGGCCACGTGCACAGGATTGAGCTCCATGCAGGTGCGACAGCGGAAATGTGAATGTCCCGCGCCTAACACGGGAGGTCAAGGATGCTTAGGTACGTAACTATGATAACTCGCGTGTGTGTATGAAGAATGGGTGGTTTCTTCAGTTTTATATCTCTGTATTTGTTAGGTATGGAAAGACTGTTCAGTTCGTAATTCAGTGTGAACATACACGTGAGTATACATGTATTTTGTAATCTACCATTCCGTGGATAATTTTGACTACATATATCGTACGGGTAAACTATTTATGTTTCATCGTTAAAATGTTAGTGTTTAATGCCATGCATTTATATATAAATAAAGAATCAGCATTTTCTACATTTTTAAACTTAAGAACAATTACCTCACATCAAATTAACTTCATTTGGCGCCATGAAGAAAGGTAATATAATTTGTAAAGAAAATTCAGTTAATGTCATGTGTTGCAAAGTTCACCGTGTCTCATGACTAGTAAACCATTCCAATTGAGTTTTGATGAATTAGTTTAATACACGCAATCCTTTTGAGACGAGTGTTCGCTAATGCTTTATCTATCAAAAACTTGTCGTGTGGTAATAGAATTGTAAAAAAGTGGATGTTGACTTCAATACGTGTCCGCAGACACGCAACAAGTACATTCATTACATGGATGTTAAGTCCTTTTGGAGTCTAGCCCACACACGTTTTGATGAAGTAACTCTGTCCCCAATCCTTACATAATTCACTGTCCTTGTGATGTGGTGTCAATTTATTACTCAGTGTATATTCACCTTTATTTCAAATTTCCGGTTATCGGATTATATAGTCTGTGGTTTTAATGCATTTTAATGTATGTGCGATAAATAACATGTTATTAAAACTGTTAAGAAGTGTCTTTATTTTTCACAGGGGAAAGTTTTGAGGTTCGAGAATGTGTAAATGTTCCTCCATGTCGGGGATTGTCGGAGTTTTTGCCGGAAGGTAATATCTTATAAGCATGAGTGCGTCTTGACAGAGTATTCATTTCCATATCTCACAGCATTGCATACAATATGCGAGATGCACCATGTGAAAGTACATTTTATCTGTCGACACATAAAATTAAGATTAGATGCAATCACATGCACTGCACTGAGAAATAAATATATTATAACAATTTTTTAAAATTTAATACAGAGTAAAGTTGTGTGTTTTATTAACGGGGGGGGGGGGGTTTTATTAACGGGGGGTTGGGTTAAATTTATGATTTAGATTCAACCGAAATAGCCAAAGTAATTTCCCCGAATTTACTCCAGATCGAAGACAAGATTTTTATAATAAAAATAGTTCTGTGACTATTTTGGCACCAAGATTGAAGGGTAGTAACCAGATATCTATATGTACATCACATTATAACAGTCGTTTTATAACCATTTTTGAAATTTGTTGATTGACAGGTGATACTGGACAGCCAGGGAGAGAGGGAGTGGACCTTTTCGGTTCGGGTGACGGCAGCAAACCAAATGGAGACCAGGTCAGTTTAAAAGGAGTGCGTCAATGATCTGTCATTTTCTTCCAATATCAAACTTTTTTGGTTGTAGGAAAATCATGGTAAATGTTTCGTATTGCATCATAACATGCATACGAGTGTGTGTGAGTGTGCTCATATGTTTTACAAGACCATCTTCGCACACACGTGTGATGTTATTTGCCAGCTTATAATTATTAATTTTTCATTTTAGGAGGAGGATCCGAAGACCGTTATAACAAATCTATGATTCCGTTCATTGGATGAATGTGAATATCATAACAATTTACAAAAAGGATCCATTGCAAATGAAGATTTTAGAAGACAGATTTCCTAATCCAGAACTTACAGCACATGTATTGAGTTCAGTTTACAGTATTCCCTGATACAAAGCGTGGAATCTGCCTCAAGGACTCCAGGTTTACCTCAGCATTCCAGACAAACAATGGGATCTCAGTTTGTCCAGGATTCCCCTGGCCATCTGTATCTGTGTATTGTTTTATATACTGTGCGTTCAGCACCAGCACGTACATTAACGTGGACAAGTGTCTGTTGTGATACAGATTTGATTATATATACATAACGTTTTAATTCATACAAATGATTTTATTTCGCGTTCTATTATAAGTAGTAGGTTATGTTATTTGTGAAAATATTGGTTGTTCAATGTGATGTCAAGTGTCTGGATAGCTATATATGGACACTCTGCTTCGGAAATCAACAAACGAAACTCTAGGAGAGTAAATAGCATGTTCGTTAAATGGAGACAACTCTCGTGCATTATCAAACTAGCACAGCATATAGCATTAAAATAAAATATCGCGACTTAAAGTTATAAATTATGATGTTGTGCGGAGGCTTCGATGGTAATTTACAATGTTTTAAGTAACGATTGAATAAATACGTACCACTGTTATGAAAAAGAAACATTGCTATAATAGAAACCATATACAATCTTTTATTGTGTTATAATTATGTAGTTGTTATTTTGCTATTGTATTTTAAGAAATGTCGGTAAATGTACTTTTGACTTTTTAATAAATCCAAAATAATTGTTTTTGGTTTATGTTCCAATTATTACTGTTGGATAGATAAGACCAGCCATGTACATTTTGTGTACATTTTGGTCTGACAATAATGAGATTGTTTACATTTATGTAGCAAAATTCTCCATTTGTTCATTTATTTAAGTCAAATTACATGAACAATGCCAGTCAAATTTGGTTAAATTCTAATACATGGAAATTAAGAATTCCAAATACATGTGTGTAAGAATGTCTGTAAATATTGAAGAAATCGTCCGGGATTTAACTATAGCATCTTGTTAGACATCATGGATACTTCAGGGGTTACTTTCAATGTTTTTATGTCCATCTCTGGACTATTCCTTTGTAAAACTGAAGGCAGTACAGGCAATCACAGGCCACAGGAGCGACGCCCAACTTCAAAGTCAACCACAATGTACCGTTATTATACATCACATGACCAAATTTGCCTGTTCATTCATTGTCGCAGACACAACCTTCAGTTTTGACATGACAAAGGCTAGAGGTGGAAATTATGACAGTAAAAGTAACCTCTGGATGGCAATATGATATTCAGTATAACTTGTCTAACGAGATCCTTGTCTATTCCAACATAACTGTGTGTCACTTTAATCACTTTTCTATTAAAGATGCTCCACCGCCGAGAGAGCATAAATTATTTTCATCATTTGAACAATAATTGGTGTTTAATCGTGTATATAATAGTCTAATTAACACAAAAAATAATATAAAATAATTTATTTTGTCTTTAGTGCATGCACATCCCGTACAACATTCCATATAGGATATAGTGGTACGGATTTTTTTCGGGATGCAATTAAGTATTTTTCATATTTTTAACCTGAAGTAATGTTAAAAGCTCAAACTTTTCAATGGTGGTAATGGTGTAAAGTAAGTAACTTTAGTAACTGAAGAAAAATACTAAATCGTCTGCTCCTGTTTTAAATAGTGAAAAAATACCATTTGTCAGCGGTAGAGCATCTTTGAATTTTACGTATTTAAACTTGTATAATCTGGAACCTGACAATACTGGTCAAGTATGTCGGCCCAGTGACATCCGGTACACAACTTATTTTGAGTTAGCAGACATGACTGACAGAGCAATTAACTGATGAAAAAAACAATCAACACTATCTTAAAGTTAAAGTTAATTTTAATTGTATAAACATTTTCAAAAGTCAATTACTTTTGTTCCTCAAAAGAAATATCACATTCAAAAGACACAGCATCTAATTCAAACATTGAGAAAAATAGTCAACATACATATATATCATCTGTATTGAAAAATTGTGCCAATATATGATAATTTTTGCATAATTGAAAGCTTGTTATACAAACACACACATATCACGCATTCTTGTGTTGAGTTATCTCCCTTTATGATAATTACCTCCGTTAATTGAAATATGCTATGCAAAGTTATCTACCTTTAAGTTATAATTGATGTGGGAAAGAAGACAATTTTCTTATAATGATGATTCTTTCTCAAAAAATCTTTTGTTAAAATACTTCTGACAATAGGAGATATCTTTCATAACAAATATAACAGAATAGATAATGGACAGCTGTATCACATTAATGTCCGGATTACTTTGGATTATTCATACAAGCCTTAAGTAGTAAAACTCTAAATATGACACATTTTGATTAACACATTCATACATGATTCTTGTTAATGAAATACAGATATGAAAATCTAACACATACACAATTAAGGGGCGAAAGAATATTAACCCCCCCCCCCACGGCACAGCACCATCAACAATACGCCATCTTATGACCAGGTTTTCTATTTTAATATTGATTAGTATTGATTAGGGACCCTAATGATATACATCTGTCATAAATTATATATGGTCCTGCTTCAAATGTGATAACATCAATATCCCCCACACTACATGGAAAATATTAAACATTGGAAATGTGTATTTGTGGTAAGTAAATGTTACCACCAAATTACTATGGAATGTTTTAAATATCAACGTATTCAAGAACAAATCAAAATATATATCTTTATGACTAATTTAATGCACGATGTAATTGACCAATGCCATACAGCCAATTATTTTCAAGTGGATAATATTTTTCTAGCGAAATATTACTATAATTGTGAAAATTTGATTGCCAAATATTAAAAAATGGTTGAATAATATACCTTTAAATCCATACAAAGAAATTTATTAACGCAAAAATTTGATTTTCACGTTTTATCAAATTGTAAAAAAACTTTTATGCACAAAAATAACTGGCTATATATTATTGGTTAGGCATAATGACAGTTGAACTTTGTTAACGTGAATTTGTACAAGTTTACAAATTTATACTTAATTAGGATACATATGGTATATAAAATAATCACTCCCTATTTCTAAGCAGTTTGAAACATTATCACTAACACAGACAACTTATCACGACTTTTACAATCCCTTAGAGGAACACAGGAAGCATGGTGGGAACATGGAAAACAAACCAATATAAAAAGTACAAAAAAACATAACTTACATATATTGAAAATACAGTTTGACAAGATATTGCAAATCACAAAATAAAAATCACTTTATATATTTGAAAATCTAAGAGCATACATAGACTTTATGATGCAAACATTCTTACAAGTTTTCTTATTTTGTTGGTTATTTCCAAATATAAAATTAAAAACTGTTTATTGAACAGAGACTCATTGCTAAGCTTACTCTGTTAATATGGCAACTAGTAGAAAGTAAATTCCTCTTTGGCAGATTCACTATCCTAATACATATTAACTAACCTGCTGTAACACGTTGTTTTTGTTTTGTCTCTAGGAATACAGCTGCTTCCAATGGTAACATGACTATAAAATGTATTGTAACTGATTGACAAATGCGTACAAGATTAGAAAAATTACATAGCACCTCTAAACTACTCCTACACAAGTATGAGGTCTTATTCCACCTAATTACATTGGGTGGATATTACACGACGCAATTTTTAAAAGTATCTCGTCGTGTTAACCTCTAACATTGTTGGGAGTACTCTAAATGCAGAACTACAAATACAACATTTTATAAAGGAGCAAATATCAAGTAGCTACTATTAATTACATAGAATTACACAAACCCCTTTAATAATGCATTCTCATAAACTGAATGTATTCAGTCTGGTACAGTTTGAAGATAACCACTATATCATATTAAATTTAATTTTTTTTTATGAAATTGAAGAGTTTCTATTTTCAAAATCGCAATATGCACCAGTATAAATTAATATTTACAGTTTGCACTGACATGGACTCAATAACCATGCTTTCTAGAATTATCATTATCAGTGTATAATGATAAGCACAACACCTGTGGTCATGACCCCACTTTTGGTGGGAACATATGAATAACTCCATTCCAATCAGCTGTTCAATTGAATTTGTTTACGATGACGGGAGAGAAAAAATATGGGTATTTTCATAAAAAATATGCAACTGTCGCGAGAATAAATAATATTCATTTATTTGAAAAACTGTAAATATAAGGTTTGCCGGAGTTACATAATTTACATGTGCTCCATTATCATTATACCCTCATAACCTCAAAAAAAAATCTATTCCATAAATACACGGATTTGTGGATACAGAAAATGTGACAACTTTCAGATATCAGAACAATCATGAAGAATGTAGAGCTTGATTTTAGAGACACTTTTACAAAATTTCCAGACACCTGCTATCATAAGTCACAATTAGTACCTACCGGCAAGGGCAGATAACTGTCACATGCATAAAGTCTTTACATGTAAGCACCAACAACTTAATTACACCATGATATTACATACCTACTCCATGATGAACATTTCTTCATTAGCACTATACCAAAGTAAGTATTGTACACCAAAGTAGCGTCAGCGTTTATGTATAACAAGTAAGAAAAGACTAGACTTTGATTTTGATTCACACTTTGACATAGTGTGTAGAACTAAATTGTATATCATTGGTTTAAATATATATATTGCATGATGAGGACTTACAGAGAAATACTTCCCATTTTTGTTTCTTACTTCAAAGTCTTTGAACTTTATTATCAGATCTGTGAGAAAAACTCCCATGTCACTGACCAAAAACATGTAACATACTCTAAAAATTAGGACTCACTATGTCTCAGCAATAGACTTTGGTTCAGCTAGAAGTATATAAACAAGAGGCCCATGGGCCTTAACGGTCATCTGAAAATCATTACAACAAATTATAACAAAAGGGAGGGAAAATGTATATTTGGTGAAATAGAAACCAAACCAACGGTGTTGGGCAGTGTCACAATACAAAATCTTTTCTTATTCCCAAAAGGTTGTTTGATAAAATTTGGCCAAAATTTTATGATGTGCTTAATGACTACTAGCTTTTTCAAAACAAATTCATCTTGTCCTATTGGGGCCCCAGCCCTCCTGCCCCAGGGAGGGGTCAGAGCCATCATTAATACAAAATTTCTTCACATTCCCTTAAAGATGTTTCTGACCAAATTTGGTCAAAATCAAATGAGAACTTTATGACTAGTAGCATTTTGAAGGAATTTTCCTCTATTTCCCCTATTGAGCCCCGCCCCTCCTGCCCTTGGAGGGTCAGAGTAACCATTTATACAAAATCTGTTCCATTTCCCATAAAGATATTTTAGACCAAATGTGGTTGAAATTCTTTTTAAATTTTTTGACAAGTAGTGTTTTAAAGAATTACCAAAACTTCCCCTATTGGACCCCTCCCCCCTCCTGCTCCAGAGGGGTCAGAGTCACCATTTATACAAAATCTGTTCCCATACCCCTAAGCATGTTTCTGGTCAAATTTGGTCAAAATCCAATGAGTTCTTTAGGACTAGTAGTGTTTTGAAGGAATTTTCCTCTATTTCCCCTTTTGGGCTTCGCCCCTCCTGCCCCAGGGGGATCAAAGCCATCATTTACAAAATCTCTTCTTCACATTTCCCCAAAGATGTTTCTGGCCGAATTTTATTAAAATCCATTAAAAATTTTGGCTAGTAGCGATTTTAAGGAAAAGTTTATGTATGGCGCACAACACACGCCGCATGACGACGGACGGTGCACGATGACAATAGGTCATCTTCCCTTCGGGTCAGATGACCTAAAAACCATAAATTGTATCAACCTTGTATTATACATAAATTTAGAGGAAAATGAAACAGGAATATTTGCGAGACAGTGATGCCCTTATCTCCATATGCAATATAGAGGAGAGGAGATAAGATGGGCATTAAAAAATTGTTTTCAACTACAGTTATTTTGATTGGGAAATGTAACAGCTTATGAGACAAATGATAATATTAATATGTTGTGTAAAAGCTAATTTTGATCTAGTACATGATGAACATCAATTTTGCACTAATAAATGTGTACAGTGTACTTTATAATCAAACAATATACCATGTGTGCTTCCTTCCATAAGCTATCCATATCCATAACAGTAAATGGCACCAATGAAATCATCATTATGATAAATTATTTTCTCACAAAATAAAAATAATGAGATGTCAATAGCAGACAAATGGGACTAAAAAGATAGCATTTATAATATAATACTACAGCTTATCCACATCATTTAACCGATGATAAATTTTAATAACAGAGTCATGACGGCATAGGACATTATGACAGTAAATACAGTATCTATAGGTTCTATGTAAAAAAAACCACAAAGACGAAAATCTTGCATTTCAGTCAAGAATATTATGCATGAAAATTCTTCAGCTTAACGTCATGGTGAAAAGTTTCAAATGGATTTCACGAAAAAGGTGAAAATTAAATATCCTTTAAAAAGGCCATTGCAAAAAAGGAAGCAAAATCTCAATATTTAAAAGAATTATTTGCAAAAAAAGTCTGCCATTAGTTACTATTATAAAGTATAATTACACAAAAATTTAACTTGAAAGAATGTAGGAATGTGGCCACATAAATCTTAAATATTATCTCACTATGTCAGTACAAAACAAGGATTTTAAATAGGTTCTCTAAAGAAAATGATCTGTGACTATTAAACAGACAGAAAAAAACATACATTTCTAATCAAACTATGGATATATCAACGAAGAGTCAACAATTATATCAAGCATATACATAATAACTTCTATAAACGATATCACAAAATCACTCCAAATTTGCATACAATTGACAAATAAATCTGTGTAAACTGTAAACCAATTTATTACTGCATGCATATTAACATATTCTGTGGAAGATTATGTATTGCGTAAATTAATCTCCATGGAAACACATTAACAGTAGAAGTCTTCATTGCTAAAATTAAATTGTTGTGGAAAGTAATTAGGCATAAAAAGTGTTATAAATTCGGGATATTAGACATTGGAAAAAATAATCTCCATGGAATATTTTCAAGCACATAAACAGTAGTAATCAAAAAATACAAAAACAAGAGGCCCAGAGGGCCTGTATCGCTCACCTGGTTTGTAATGCCAAGTAATATTCTGGATACAGGTTCATTGTTTATTTTCTGAAGAAATTTGAATATTTACCTCTAATTCCCCTATTGGGCCCCACCATTCCTGCCCCCTGGGGGTCAGAGCCAAAATTTATACAAGCTCTGTTCCCCTTCCCCCAAGGATGTTTGTGGCCAAATTTGGTTACAATCCATGCAGAACTCTATGACTAGTAGCGATTTATAGGATTTACTTTTATTTCCCCTATTGGGCCCCGCCCCTCCTGCCCCCGGGGGGTCAGAGCCAAAATTTATACAAGTTCTGTTCCCCTTCCCCAAGGATGCTTGTGGCCAAATTTGGTTACAATCCATGCAGAACTCTATGACTAGTAGCGATTTAAAGGATTTACCTTTATTTCCCCTATTGGGCCCCGCCCCTCCTGCCCCCTGGGGGTCAGAGCCAAATTTTATACAAGTTCTGTTCCCCTTCCCCCAAGGATGTTTGTGGCCAAATTTGGTTACAATCCATGAAGAACTCTATGACTAGTAGCGATTTATAGGATTTACCTCTATTTCCTATATTGGGCCCCGCCCCTCCTGCCCCCAGGGGGTCAGAGCCAAAATTTATACAAGTTCTGTTCCCCTTCTCCTAAGGATGTTTGTGGCCAAATTTGGTCACAATCCATGCAGAACTCTAGGACAAGTAGCGATTTATAGGATTTACCTTTATTTCCCCTATTGGGCCCCGCCCCTCCTGCCCCCGGGGGCTCAGAGCCAAAATTTATACAAGTTCTGTTCCCCTTCCCCCAAGGATGCTTGTGGCCAAATTTGGTTACAATCCATGCAGAACTCTATGACAAGTAGCGATTTATAGGATTTACCTTTATTTCCCCTATTGGGCCCCGCCCCTCCTGCCCCCAGGGGCTCAGAGCCAAAATTTATACAAGTTCTGTTCCCCTTCCCCCAAGGATCTTTGTGGCCAAATTTGGTCACAATCCATGCAGAACTCTATGACTAGTAGCGATTTAAAGGAAATGTTGACGGACAGACAGACGGACGGACGGACGGACGGACGACGGACGACGGACGCCGCGCCATGGCATAAGCTCATAAACAGTAGAACTCTAAATTGCAAAAATTAAATTGCTGTAAAAAGTTGTGAGGCATGAAAAAACTTGATTAAGTAACATTTAAAAGTAAAACATGGTTATAACAAACCTTTGGGGACCAACAAATTCACTTTGCTATAAGCATATTTTGTTATGCACACAATACCAACATCTTACAGAAACCTTGGTTGAGGGGAATGAAAATGAGTACGTTATAACCATGAATTTGTTGTAAGTGCGTTCGTAATAAACATGTTTTACTGTAAGTCGCCGTGGAAATAAAATTGGTTTACAGTTTGTAATTAACAGTAGTAAAGCTTGATCACAAGTATTTTTTAATGTACCGGTATGTAATCGTTATTCAAACAAAGCTCATGATTGAATTAGCAAACCCTGTGTCTCCTGATATATGGAGTAAATAGTATCAAAATATAGTGAAAATCTCCCTCATTAAGTTGGGACATGGTTGCAAGGGAAACACCAAAAACTCAACATTGTGTATCAAAAGTTAAAGATGCACTCTCATTTCCCCCTACCCTCTTCAATATCCTTTAATAGGAAAACAATCTCTAAAAAACTTGAATAACACAATTTTTTCTATCAAAAAAGACCTCAGAAATTATTCTAATACTTATTATGACACCATTTTCACTTTTTTGTAACCCTCAAACTATCAAAAACAGTGAAAATAATAGAATTACACAAAATACAATAGTAGAAATATACTTTTGAATCTGCTGAATGGTGACATCTCGAATTCAGTACTCAACAAAACATATATATTTAGCGCTATCTAGTACTAATTCTGTTCTAGTCCATCAGAAGTGAACTCTAAGGCTCGTGTCATTTTTTCCTTTTTCCACGTGACTTCCTCGACTTCCTTGACTTCTTGGCAAATGTGGAAATAGGAGGAAGAGTGGCTTGACTTCCCATGGAGGTTTGTGGAGAAGGAGAAAAGTCAGGATCCCGTAGAGGAACATTTGCCAGAGTTACTTCTTTATCTGTTGTAAGTTCTGTTTTTCTCGTCACCGTAGATGCTGCTTGTCCGATAGGAGAATGATCAGGAAGTGGAATATTTTCCGGAGTTACTACACACTCTGTAGCTAGCCCAGTATTGGTCATTGCTGTTGATGGTCTGATAGGAGTAAAAGCAGATGGCGTATCTACCATAAGCTGCTGATCCCGAGTTGTGGTGCGCGAAGTTGACAAAAGTGCGGTGGTGGACAAGAAAACAGGCCTAACAGGAGGCGAAGGAGGACTCGCAACAGCAGAATGTGACAAAACTTGTTGTCCGTGAACAACATACTGCATGAAAGTATTTGAGTAACTTGGAGTATTTCCCTGATTATGAATGTTCGAGTTCGGATATGCAGAATCAACATCATATGAAGTTCCTTGATCGTACCATCCAAGATGTGTATCTGATCTGTCGTATGTGTATGAACTGTACAGTGGAAGTCTAGAGTCCAACATCAGTGATGGATAAAGACTTGATGCCTGTAGTTGTTGTCTAGTGGCACTTGTCCAGTGGAACATACAAGGATCCAGTGACGGCATGATCCTATGCTGCTGGAGTGGGATATGGTCCGGGTAGTAGTAGAATGGCGGACGCCAGATTCTGTTTATTGGATTCTGTAGTAGTGGAGATGTGTATGGAAAGTATGCGCAGGGTGGATATCCGAGCGGTGGCGAGTATGGCCAGAAGTTTGGACCATAGTGCGGCGGTGGTGATACTACCCAACGTTGAGGGGAAGTGATACCCAATGGGGTAGAGGGACGACTAAGATTCAATGGGGTTGATGGACGACTAAGATTCATTGGCGTAGAAGGACAATTTTTTCCATCAAGATCAGTGATAGTTTGTGCTGGTTGTGGCTGTGGTATCAAGTCTGAATCCAATATTGATGTTGGGACATCTAATGAACTTGGTGTTGGAGAAATGTCCACCTGCTGTGCACATGATTCAGTTTGTTCTGGGACTATTTCACAAGGTCTTAAACTTTGCTGATTGTCATAATTTAATTCTTGTGAAGGCTTGGATCCAAGTGAATCCTCATCAAAGTCGCTCTCCTGGCAGTAAGGAATAGTAGAATCACCGTCGCTTTCAATCAGGTTTTGCTGTAGACGGAAATCTTCAATCTTTGGCAATACTGTGTTATCTGGGATAGATTCCAGGGAGGGAGCCTCTATTTCTGCTAGTGAAGAATTCTGATCTGGTGTATCCAAAACATTCACTGAACTCCCACCTTGGTCTTCAGTCTTCACCATTGGTACAGTAACATGGGCATCTTCAAAAGAACACAAAAGTTTAGGTTTTAATGGTGATGGTGGAGCCAATTTTATATTGCTGTTGGTTGGTAAACCAGATGTAGATGTTATGGGTTTGATGTTAACCCCACAACCAGTAGAAACCTCCTCATCAGCCAAATCAGAACAATTAGGGCTCACATAGTAAAGCATTCCTGGGATTCCCGCACTTGTCTTTGGTTTTGACGAAACACTCAAATTCAGTGGACTTTTCTGAACATGCAGAGGAAACGCATTACTGTCCACCTTACAAGGTTTTTCCACAGTGCTTTGTACCGGTATTTCACTTTCAAGTTCAGACTTGCCTTTATACAAACCGTACACATAGTCTGTACATGGCCGTTCAGTAAATTGCGCCACGGGAGTCTGGCACTGCAGTCCGAAGAAATCGGCTACTGGCGAGACTCGTGGCGTTGACGTTTTCATACTTTTCACACCAGGCTCCACATAGTGTGGTTTTTCAGTGAGTCTGGATTTCAACTCACCACTGTCACAGCTTTGCGATTGATGGCTGTCAGTAAAATGTTTATGAAATGAAACATCAGATTCGTAACTGTGTGAATCATTCGGTTTAAGAAAACTACTGATGTTGACCAGATCCACTTCATCGCTGTCAGAATCTTGGCTATCGGGAACAATGTCCTCGTCAACAGTGATGGCAACCAAACTGTTAGTGTTGTGGTGAATAGATTCCTCTTGACAATGTCCAGTAGATTTCTTCAGCAGTAAGGTATTTGTATCAGTGTTCATTTCAACTGTCCGATCAATCAAAGGTTGCATTAATTTCTTTTGAAATTTGTTCTGTTCGTCCACAGATGTTGATTCCAAACTAATAGTACTTGAGTTTAAATCCATGTCATTCTTATTAAAACATTCATTCAGGTCTACAGCTAAGGTAGACATTTTCATAATGTTACCAGTGTTGATTTTAATTTCAAATTTCGAATCCTCCATAGCAAATTCAGGACAACAATGCTCCAATTTAGTAAAATTTTCTTCACCTCCTCCAGGCTTCAGTTTAGATTGTAATGTTTCCCATTGATGTCTTTCCAACGATAAATCTGATTTCTTCATCTCATCAAACTGTCCATTAGAAACCTGAATATCTTGACCATCTTTTCTTTCTTCCAAACTCGAAATGATGCTCTCGACTTCGATGTCATGATTCAAATCAATATCCCTATCTAATCTGTATGTTAAGTCAGCGCAGTATTCCCCTAGATCCATTAGTTCCTTGTCATGGTGCTCTCCATACTCTGATTCAAAACTCAGATTACACTTGATGGTAGAGCCCTGGGAGCTTTCTTGTCCTGAGCTGGTTGTCTCTTCCCTCCCAGTGACAGACGTGAACATGTCTCCATGACACAGTAGAGCACAGGTTTTGGTCGCCTGCAAGAGCTCATCATCGTCATCATGAATGTTAGTTTCTATTTCCTCCTCTGCACCGATACAAGGTACATTCCCTTTTTCCTCACTTTTTCTATGAATGTTCACTTCTTCACTGTTTATACCGAGTATATTCCCGTCATTACTGCTGGTATTATCAAGATTTACTTCCTTGTTGCCAATATTACTGGGTACAGACACCTCACCACAATCGATATCTGATACACCATCTACACAGATACTCATTACAGCTGATGCAGTTTTATCATCCGCCGTCGGTACAGTTTTTTGGACTTCCATGATGGATTCTTTGATGTTTGGCACTATTGGTTCAACTTTCACAATACATTCCTTTGCACTTTGTACATAGAGTTGAACTTCTACAGTAGATTCCTCGATACTAGCTGCAGTTGGTTCAACCTTCACAATAACAGATTCCTCAACACTTGTATTGCACGAACCTATGTTTGGTATAGTTGGTTCCACTTTCACAACAGATTCCTCACCACTCAGTACGTTTGGTTGAACTTCAACATCAATAATATTGCATGGACCAAGGGAATAAGTAGTTTCACTTTCATGCTTGATGGATCCATGCCCGGTTAAAATTGTAGAGTAGTTACAATCTAAATCCTTATCATTGTCAGTTGTTTTTTCCTCAAGTAGCAAATTGTCACATGAACTATTGTTCGAGTCAGATATTTTTTCAACTTTCAAAACAGAAGTAAACTGATCTTCAATCTGAATGTTACTAGAGAGATCGCCTTTACTGTTTTGTGTTTGAGTCTTGGGAGCTGTGTGATATTCTCCATAAATAGACTCTGAGGAATCCTCATCCTGCTTTACAGTGAAATCCCACGAACAGCTCAATCGCGTGGAGCCATTACTGGTATTGGCTGAATTCTCTTCCTCGTAGCCATACACGTTTCTACTGTGAATCCTGGAACATGTCACTACATGTTGGGGGTTTCCTGAGGCATCAACGCTTGTTTTTACCACATTACTGTTTTCTGTTTTGACTTTCTCGTCTTCAGTATCTTCAGTATCATTTCTGCACCTTTCATCTGATACTAAAGTAACTAGATTTTCACTTCCAGTGGATGAACCTGAAATATTGAGAAGAATTTTGGGTCTAAAAGTCTCAGATGAAGCAGTATCTAGGATAGCTGAAATATGTTCAGGCGTTTCATCACAGGCAGCTGATTTGGTGTTTATGTGATGTTCTGGCGTTTCATCACAGGCAGCTGATTTGGTGTTTATATGATGTTCTGGCGTTTCATCACAGGCAGCTGATTTGGTGTTTATATGATGTTCTGGCGTTTCATCACAGGCAGCTGATTTGGTGTTTATATGATGTTCTGGCGTTTCATCACAGGCAGCTGATTTGGTGTTTATAGATGTTCTGGCGTTTCATCACAGGCAGCTGATTTGGTGTTTATTGATGTCTGGCGTTTCATCACAGGCAGCTGATTTGGTGTTTATGTGATGTTGTTCTGGCGTTTCATCACAGGCAGCTGATTTGGTGTTTATATGGATGTTCTGGCGTTTCATCACAGGCAGCTGATTTGGTGTTTATATGATGTTCTGGCGTTTCATCACAGGCAGCTGATTTGGTGTTTATATGATGTTCTGGCGTTTCATCACAGGCAGCTGATTTGGTGTTTATATGATGTTCTGGCGTTTCATCACAGGCAGCTGATTTGGTGTTTATATGATGTTCTGGCGTTTCATCACAGGCAGCTGATTTGGTGTTTATATGATGTTCTGGCGTTTCATCACAGGCAGCTGATTTGGTGTTTATATGATGTTCTGGCGTTTCATCACAGGCAGCTGATTTGGTGTTTATATGATGTTCTGGCGTTTCATCACAGGCAGCTGATTTGGTGTTTATATGATGTTCTGGCGTTTCATCACAGGCAGCTGATTTGGTGTTTATATGATGTTCTGGCGTTTCATCACAGGCAGCTGATTTGGTGTTTATTGATTTCTGGCGTTTCATCACAGGCAGCTGATTTGGTGTTTATGTGATGTTCTGGCGTTTCATCACAGGCAGCTGATTTGGTGTTTATATGATGTTCTGGCGTTTCATCACAGGCAGCTGATTTGGTGTTTATATGATGTTCTGGCGTTTCATCACAGGCAGCTGATTTGGTGTTTATATGATGTTCTGGCGTTTCATCACAGGCAGCTGATTTGGTGTTTATATGATGTTCTGGCGTTTCATCACAGGCAGCTGATTTGGTGTTTATATGAACTTCCTCCTCAACCAAATTCTTCCTGTCCTCTCTCTTTCCTTCAGAAATGCAAGTATTCTGTTCTTGAGTAGACACTTTTGATGTTTGGCTTGCTGTAGGTCCATTCTCTGTCTGATCTAATACTGATTGACCGGGGTTAGCATCAACAAGTTCTGATGGAGACAGAATCTTTGGATTACTTTCTGAACAATATGTGTTTTTAACATCATTGTCATCTACCTCACTTGTTGATTCGCAGTTGTCCTGTTCTGTAGAAACGTCAGCCTCTTTATCAATTTTGGATTGGCAAGTTTCCTCAAGCTCTTTCATTTTTAATGGATGCGCTTCTTTAAATTTAGGTTGACTTTCTTCCTTACTGTCATTTCCAACATTTTCATCTCCAATTTCAGAGGAGTCAAGCTCTTTTGCCCATGGGATCTTTCTGCCTTTTGTCCCAGATAAATAAATCACTGGCACAAATGTTGAAGGATCAGCAAATTGATAATCATTCACAGTCTCGGAAAAACTCATATCAGAGGTTTCAATGATGGTTTTATCTCCTTCATTGGTTTCCGATAGAAACTCCTCACTTTTCTCAGCTTCAGGTTGAGTACGGAACTCCTCATTTTTCTCAGCTTTAGATTGAGTATGGATCTCCTCACTTTTCTCAGCTTTAGATTGAGTACACAAATTATCAGTTCTAATAAAATTTCTCTCACTGTCTGTTGGGGTGTTCATTTTGCTGATTATGTCTTCAGAATTCTTTGTCCCTTCCTTAACACTGGTTGTCAGAATGTCCTTGTTCTTTACCTGATTTTCATTATCAGTTGTATCAAATTCCTTTTCTGTTGTTCCTGATGTATCTGACTGTATTTTTCCAGAACATGATGAAGGCAAATCTTTTCTCATATCATCAATCTCTCTAACAGAAACTTCACTGATGTTTGTAGCATGGTCATTAATGTTGTTTTCAGGGTCATTCGGTGCATTTTTATCTTCAACAGGTTCCTTGGTGAAAGCTTGGTCCTTCAGCACAGATGCTTCCGGACACTGAAATTCATCCATTACGATCCAGCCATCCATGTCTTCGTCAAAGATGTTTCCATCCTTGGTATGTTCTCTTTCTCCAACAACCAAATTTTCTTTAGATGTTTGTTCCCCAGAAACTGTAACAGAATATTAAACTTTATTAGTGATTTTTTTTATTTGTTAGAGAGTACAAAATGGAATAATTATAAACTGAAAATTACCTCACAAAACTGGATAAAACAAAATAAAGCTAGCCAATTTACAAGACAACAGTATAACATTGACATTATAAACAGAACTTAATCATACATGCTCCATCACTCCCCCTCTCCCCTGAGTTTTGTTTTGTTGCATTTAAAACCTTATTCGAAACTTGTTCTTATAATAAATTTCTTCAAGCGTTAGGTGACACAAAAAACCTTGACTTGCCAACAGGTTTTTGATTCTATAGTTATACAGTTGTGTGAACAATACTGGGTAAAGGTATACTTAGTTTTATATAGCTGACAGAGTTATTGACTTTGACCCAGTAATACACATGTAAGTGGTGTCTGTATAACTATTATATAGTTCTTATCAAAAGCCTGTGGACTTGACTACTTTTTACTTCCATTTGATACACAGCATTGAATTTTTTCATCTTTTATATGATTTGGCCCATTACTTAAGGCTCAAAATTTCTTGAAAGAAACGACACATATACTCACAATACTAACCAGAAGTCTGTTCACTGTCTGAACAGCCTTTTATATTATTTTCTGGCATTTCCTTTTCATAGCTTTTCCCTGCAGATGGTGATATTTCAAAGCTTTCCAATTTATGTTCAGACTTTTGTGCTTTGAGCTGTTGAAGGTAGTCTCTCAAATCTCCTGTTCCACTGCTTTCGTCTGGCTTTGTGATGGGTCGGAACATATTGGGGTTATTACAGTCATCAACTTTAGACGACACTGGGGACAATGATGGGCTTTTCCCAGCTTCAAGTCTTTTTATCTTAATCTTCTTCTTCTGTACTACTTCGACTTTAGGAACATCAACCACAAATTGAGTTTCCTTACTAATATCAGTGTCCTGTGTAAAATCTATTGGTGTATTTTCCCTGCTAACTTTCCCTTCACCTGTTCCACAGAAAAATTCGGACGGCGAATATTCCCTGCTTCCTTGTTTTAGTACAGATGAATTGAATGGGGTAGATTCTCTGCTATTTTTCTGTGAAGATTTTCCACCTTTGACGCTGTCAGAGGGCGAGCTACCTTTCCTACATCTTGATAAAATCTCATCATCAATTGGCTGGGAATGTGTAGATTCCCCCTGCCCAGTATTATGCCTAATTCTGCTTAGTCGCGAATCTTTCCGACGATTAGGGCTACAAGCCTGGCTTATTCTCCTCTTCCTGTTGCTATTTGAGGAATCACTTTCTGATTGTATCTTTTCCAGTGCTGTTTTTTCCTTAGACCCTTGACCAGTGTCCTTGTTTGTAGAAGCCTTGGCCTTTGTGGTAAGTGCTGCTGGAGATGGCATTTTTGATATCCGTAGCAGTCTTTCCTGGATATTCTCCTCTCCACCTACACCCTTCTCTTTGCCTTCATCAGGTTTTGGCTTTGCAACCTGAAAGACAATTTATTCGCATAAGTAGTTGATATACCAACGCTGGCATGCAGGTAGTACAAATAGTTCAAGTTAGAATAAGGAAGAACTGCTTAGTAGATTTTGTTGTCAGTCATCTGATTAAAATACAGATCTTTTAAAGGATCTGACAACATCCCATTACGGGTCATCTCCTGGTGACCTTTCCAATTGGCCAATCAAATTACTACTGCTTAAACAAGAGGCCCAGAGGGCATGTATCGCTCACCTGGTTTGTAATGCTTTCTTTTCTGAAGGAATTTGAATATTTACCTCGAATTCCCCTATTGGGCCTCACCCCTTCTGCCCCCAGGGGGTCAGAGCCAAAATTTATACAAGTTCTGTTCTCCTTCCTCCAAGGATGTTTATGGTCAAATTTGGTCACAATACATTCAGAACTCTAGGACAAGTAGCGATTTATAGGACTTACCTCCAACTTCCCTATTGGGCCCCGCCCCTCCTGCCCCCAGGGGGTCAGAGCCAAAATTGATACAAGTTCAGTTCCACTTCCCCCAAGGATGTTTGTGGCCAAATTTGGTTACAATCCATGCAGAAATCTATGACTAGTAGCAACTTAAAGGAAATGTTGATGGACGGACGACGGACGCCGCGCCATGACATAAGCTCATTAAGAAAATTGAGTAGTCCATCATCATCAAATGGTGGGCAAAATATCTGTCAAATTGTTGTCATAATTGGTCAACAGTTAAAATACAAATGCATAGTATCTTGTTATATTAATTGTGGTAAAATCTAGGAAGCTGAAATGTACCGTGGTGGCACCAGGGCTGTAGCTACTCTGCTCAGCAGTATAAGCCTCTTGGTCCTCCTTCTTGCTGCTCTGCATATTTTCTAGCATGTCTGCCTTCCTCTTCCTCTCCTCAAAGTCAGGTATGGCATCAGGAGTAAACTCGTCCGAGTCATCAGGACTGAAATAAGGTGGTAATTAACATCAATTACAGGAGGATTAATACAGGGACATGTTGCCAAAATGTACACAACATATTCTTTTGCTATGTTCTTGGATTTTTATTTTTTTTTTAAATTAATTTTTGGCTATCAACAGCTATGGTACTTTAAAACAAACTCTACTGTGCTTGGCATCTATATTTGAAGCAACTGTGTAAATTTCATCTAACTTTAAAAAGTCATCTTCACAAGAAATATTTCATCACTTAGATTTTTTCATTTTTCTTTTTTCCATTTCAGCCCAGTATGCTAAAAACCCACTTTCAGTTCTATGGATGCCTTGTTTACAAATAGCCCTTTAAAGATCTAAATCAGAATAATTGACATTATTCTGTGACCTTGAATAAAGGGCACTAGGGGAACCAACATTTGAAGTTTGAGAGAGATCACTTTGTTGCTTTGCGAGAAATAGTGGTAATAATTCTCAACTATCAAAATCCAAGATGGCTGACTGTCAGTTATTTTGTTGTCTGATCAGATACAAAATGCAATATGCGTATCTAGGGTTGTAAGGGAACCAACCTATCAAATTTTTATATCGTTTCTTTACCTTTCAAACCTAAAATGCTATAACCTGCATGTACATAAAACACAAATATAATGAATTTGGCCTTGTGTTTATGTTTGTATGCATTATGTTCTCATTTTTGTCAATTTTTTGATACCGTTCACCCCATTTTTTTTTGGAAAATGAAAATTGAAAAAAAAAAACAAACGAAAAACACCCTCTCGCCTCCACCTTTTCCCCAAAAAATCCAGAAAAACTATTTTTCAAATTGGTGTGGCCTAAAGGGATTTTGGTTAAACTTACCTATCAGGTAGACTATCAGGAACAGATGAACGCCTGAATCTGTAGTTTCGGAATCGAGGAACAGTGTTCTTGGACTTCTGTGGCTTTGAAATATTTACGATCCTTTGTTTAAATGTATTTGCTGTTAAATCTCTCATCAATTCTTGAAGATTTCTGAAACAAACAAAACAGAACTTTACATTGTTCAGATATAAAAAATCAACAATTTCATGGAAAGCTATCATATAACTCTTAAGGGCCTCACAAGTTACAAATACTTCCAAACTTTACAACAGAGATTGTTCCATAAAAGTCCTTTATAGGTCGACATTTCTGTAAACTTTCAACAGCCAAATCATGAATGATTACTGGTGAAATTACCTATAAGGGATGTCAAAGGACCAGGATTCCCTGCGATGTCTCCTCGTATAGGGATGGCTCTGGGCTTTTCTCTCCTTTCTGGATAGCTGGTTGTCTGATCTAATTGCACCAACCTATACACAAGAATGGTTTTTATAAAGGTGAAAATCTCAAGTCAAAAGTATTAAAAACATTTTTATGTGGCTTAAAAAAAAATATTGCTATAAAAAAACTTCCATTTTAAATTTATAACCTCTTTATAGCGCACAAGTTAAAGGGTTAAGATTGAAAGATAAAATTTTTGGGAGTTAAATTTTTTAATGAACTACACCTTTTTCAGAATATGATGAAATTACTTTTCATTACCTTTTGTTTGATGAACTTGATAAAAGTCAGACTGAATAGCATCATTACAAATATCCTATTCAGAATTACAGAAAACTTAGGAAATGACATTAACTGACCTGGCTTGTTTTGTCCGATTCTGGTACCAATGTCTTGTTAACAGTTTCAGATTTTATTCCATCAGGTATCCGGATAGGTGAGAAGAGGGCTCCTCCAGAACCTGATGACTTCACTTTCTTTTCTGATAATTTGGTCGACTGGAGTGAAGATTTTGATGACTTGGTAGACGAGACCTTAGAGGACACGCTTTCCTCCGATCTTGCAGGCGAAGGTGAAGATGACATGGTTTCCATGGATTTGCTAGACAGTGATGCTGATACTGGTTTTGGTAATACAGAATTTTCTGACAATTTGGTAGATGGGGCGGAAGGTCCCTCAGATGATGTTTTTACTGACTTAGCAGATGATGATGAAGATGCACTTCCTGATAGTCTTGACGTCACAGTTTCTGGTTGTGTTGAAACTGAATTTTCATTCTTTGATTTATCTTTTTCTGAAGGGAATTTATCAGGAATGGCAGGTGCTTTAACTTCCTTGATAGTTTTGTCAGTCACGCTACATCCAAATGTCTTTGGCAAGTCTTTCTTTGGAGCGATACTTATGGTACGGATGGTAACGTTATCCGACAGGTTACTAGAACTTTCAGGGGATACAGTAGTTGACTTGGATGGTAGGTTGCTGTCAAGAATTGATGATGACGTATCTGGGCCCACAGCCAATTTTGTATTGTTCATGAATGATTTACCAATCTGTGATCCTTTCTTTGGGACAAATGCTGAAGCGGGTACATATTTCAAGTTTGAAGCTGGAATGCTAGGTGAAGCTGGTTTTGATTTACTTGTATTTTCTTTTGAACTTGCATTATCACTTTTCCCTGAAGGTTTCCTATCTCTGGTAGATGAGAGATTGTCAGTATTTCTGTTAACACCCCAACTCTCATAGGACATCAAATCACTTAAATGGTCCGAAGGTTCTTGATCGACATCGGGATCATGTTTCCTTGTGAAGTCTGAAACTGTAGGAGAGAGATGTTTTCTAGCAAACTCTACCAAGCTTGGCGAGAGATTCCTTGTGAGTTCAGCCATAGTAAGTGTGTTAGAGGTTTTCTTGGGTAATCTGTCGGCGATACTCTGGCCATTTAATTCCTCAACATGGCGCTTGTCCTTTCCTTCATACAACTTCTTGTGTAACACTCTATTGATTGTGGTTACAAGGACGTTCTCAGTAGGTGTCAGGCGGCTGAACTGTCTATGACTGGAACATAGAGTAAATAAAAGTAAAGTATTATTTTGAAAATCAAAAGTCATATTTCAATACACCAAAGTTTATGACAAAATTAAAGAAATAGGGAGTTCAAGAAACACAAAATTTAACAAATGATTGCAGGGAAAATTAATTCAAAAATATATTTACACACATTTTGCATCCAAGTTGCATCATATTAACACCCGAAGTCTAACCTAACAAATAAGAGCCATACTTCCAGAGCATTTATAAAAAGTGTCGAATGTGTTATGAATAAATTGTCCACATCAATAAATATTAGCCATCAAAATGTTCTAGTTTCTAATTGGAAGATGTCAAAACACAGACACAACGCTGCATAGGCGGGGAGTCGGCCCTGTGTGCAAACACAATGAATCCCTTACAATGATTTATTTAAAGTGTCAGTGAAGAGTTAACTCAATCACCCTGAAAATTCATAATGAACTGTTCCTGACTTATCAATTAGAAGTGTTCAAATAGATCTTCAGGGGTGAATGCGTTACGGCAGCTGTATATTTGCTACAAACAATAATAAACACTTACCCATGGAGACTCTGTCTGATCGTCTGATCCAAAGTGATCAGTTTGACCGTGGAATCCCCACACAAATGATTAGGAACACTGACCCTCAGCTTCAGTTCTCTCCCTGCTCGCTCCACAACTCGTGTGTTGTTTACCACAGGCTCTCCATCATCAGCATCAATGTCCTGTACAGTGGACTTTTTGGTAACAGATTTATCATCTTTTACCAGGGCAGTAGTAGATGAGGCATCTCCAGTCGGGTCTAAACTAGGAATAGATAAAAGATCATCTGTAGAAATGCTGATATCCTTATCACACGACACTTTAGTACTCTCAGTCTCTATTGATGTTTTAAGAGGTTTTTCTGCAGATGTTTTTGAAGATTCTGAAGTACCCATGATGTCGGCATGGTTATTTGGTAAGAGGTGATCACTCAATCCAGGAATATTGGCACGGCTACCAGGTAAGGGGAGATCACCCAATCCAGGAATCACTACTTCAGGTGTAATTGACCTTTCTCTCTTTGCAGCAGGTGTTGCCTTTCTTTCATATCCAGCAGTGTTGGATAATTTCAGTGGATCATACAAAATGTTTGATGGCTTAGAATCACCGTACAAGTCTTTCAAAGGGAGATCACCCAATCCAGGAATGACTATTTCTGGAGTGATTGACCTCTCTCTCTTGGTAGATTGTGTTGTTTTCTTGCTAGAATAGCCAGGTGTTTCCGACAGTCTTAGAGGATCAAACAGCACATTTGAACTTCTGCTATCAGGATTTAAATCAGACAAGGGGAGATCACCCAAACCAGGAATAACAATATCTGGCATGATTGATCGCTCTCGTTTGGAAGATGGTGTTTGATTTTTCACAACAACTTCTTCATCTCTGTTTCCTACAGCAGGCTTTTGATGCTCTGTGGATACGGCCTTCTCTGAAGACTGTTCTTCAGTGTGCTTAGCTTTGCTAGTGATTTCCATGGAAGCAAAATGGCACATTGCATTGGAGTCGACATCCGGAAGAAAAGTTGAACTCACTATTTTGGTTGCATTGAAATGATCTCTGTCAAACTTTTTCTGTAAGTTTTTCTCAATTTCAGCATTGTTCTTTGTCTTTACATTATACCTGGCATCATTTGACCTTTCTGAATCCGAGCTTTTGTAGCCTGGACTTCTACTCCGCTCATTATCACTCCAACCGCGAGGGCTGTTTCGGTGTTTGGCAGCAGCAGATCGTATTATAGACTTCATCATGCTATCTACAGGACTTTCTGCCTTTTCCCTCTTTCGGAGATATTTTCTCCTTTTCTCTTGAGCACTACTAGACTTCTCCACAGTTAAGTTTTTAGAAGAACTGCATGAAGAAGCATTTGAAGATTGAGAACTCTGTTCCATGATATCAAGTTTTGGTACAGGATTTATCATAACATTCTGATCAAGGCAGGATAGATTTTGATGCATCTCTTCTGATTCGTCCATGAGGTTATCATGTTGGTCATTTTCAGATGCTTCAATATTAGCAGCAAGTCTGTTTTCAACTTTGGTCTCAGTTTGTTGTAAGGTAAGGTCTGTGGAAATGTTCTCTGATAATATTTCGCTTTTTAAACTGTCTTCTGTTTCAACTTCAATCGTGGCAGAAGTTAGGGATCTTTGAACTAATGATTCCAACACCTTTTCTGTAGCATCATCAGCATCATCTATATTTCCATCAGTTGGGTGAGTGTTGCTATCCACTGAAGGTTTCTCCACATAAGCAGGCAATCGAGAGACAATTGACTCCATTGTGGCATTCTGTACAGATTCTAAAACAGCAGGCTGTGAGATGTTGGCATTAGGGTGCTCAGAAGAGAAACTGATGCCAGAGGAGTTTATAACTGAAGAAGCGATGATATCAGTTGAGGGTTGAACTGGTGCAATGTCCACCTCTAATGGCAGCTCTACGGCGGACGACATTTCCACATCAGTGTGGATAACATCAGATGACGGATGAACAATTGTTGAGGCATTGCTATTGACTGAAGAAGATATATTATTAGAGACAATAGTAGAAGCACTATCCGGCTTTGAAGACACTTGTCCTTTCTTCGGTATCTTGGTTATCTTGGGAATCCGTCCCAACTTAGATTTGTCCGAGCTATACAATCCAGGCAGAACATCTGAAGCAACAGAAATAAATAATTCTTATGTAATGAAACATTTAGTAACACTGCATACAAGTCATTCATAAGATTTGACATTAGGCAGTCTATGATTTGATGGCAGAATATTACAGAAAGCAGTTCATTTTTTTTTAATAATCTGGTTCTAATCTTTTAGTAATTATTTGACCAACAAAAAGGTTATCTTAACCAGTGTTTGATGAAAAGAGATTATAAATAACAATAACAGATTGTTCATAATTTCTTGCACCTAACATAAGAGATTTCCACTCTACTTGTACACATTTGAATTACTTTTATGACTATAATTTCACTTTCAACATGCAGAACATCCTCGATACTCCAGGGCTTCCGATCACTTACGATCTCTACACCCCTGGACTATCTCACAGTGAAATTGAAGGCAGCTCAGCGGAAAACATTTGACCAATCACGGGCTAGCAAATATTTAATTTGAAGACTACAGAGAGAGCGACGCCTAACATCAAAGCCACAGAGTCAACCACAGTGTACCGTTATACGGCTCTTTTGATGTACATCAAATGACTAAGTTACCTGTTCTATTCTGTTGCCTCCAGTTTTACTATGAGATAGTCCAGGGGTGTAGAGATCGTAAGTGATCGGAACCCCTGGAATATCGAGGATGCATGCAGAACAGCAAGAAAATCAATGAGCTTGTAAAACTTTTATGGTATGTAGTTTGTGAAGACTTGCTGAAAAAAATTTAAAACACTTCCAATGAAATAATTAACTTATTCAAGATATCATGCAAGTCACCAAGTGTAATGATCTCCTTTCGTCTGAAAGCATAACATTAACATGGCTATTTCAAACAGATTGATTGTTAGTAACATATTAGCTTACATTGTCAGGATATAAAGTGAAATGCTGCCAAGAATAAGCTAAACATTATGTATAATAATCATAAATTCGACCAGTATGGATATACAGATGAGCATGATACAATGAATATTATCTTTAATACTGTAGTACAGTCTGTACATTAAGAAATTTTGAAATTGAATGGCTATGAGCTTGTAAAGATAAACCTGAATTAGATCATTATTATTTTCAAGAATGAAATCATTAAGACGAACTTTCCTTAAATGGATAAATGTTTAAAAACCTTAATGATCATGACTTTGAATTAATGAACTTGAATGTATTTGTAAGTATAACCTTACGAGCATGCTGCAGTGAACAATCAACATCAATTGAAACTAAACTTGTATTAGGATGAACTTGAATTAGTATGAACTTAACTTAGTTATATTTTTACTAGTATCATAATTTTGATTAAGTAAGAACTTAAATGAGTATGAACATGGATTAGTATGAACCCTTGTAAGTATAACTGAAGGAGGCCCTGGTGTCACCTTCTATTGAACACTTTTCTTTATTGGTGCCGACCCACGATTTTATCTTTCGTTTTTCTTTGACAGCATCTACTGTACTTCTTTTAGCAGATGATGATGATGAGGATGATGATGAGGATGATTTTCCACATTTAAGACTGCTGAATGAGCGATAAGCAAACTTAATTTGGGTAGGTACAAGCATTAGCGTACAAATTATACAGATTATTCCAAATATATTTTGAAGTAATTTATAAAAGCATGCATTATAAATGAAATTGCAAAAATCAAAATATTAATAAGCAAGATGATACAACACAGTGATATATACTGTATATATGGTGTTTGTAATGAAATGAAGTAGACATAACACTTGGTCTATTGTCATGGAAAGTTGAATCTAGAGATTTTAAATACTAACCGTTTTCCTCCCTTGTTGACACCAAGTGGCTCTTTCTTCACTAAGGATTTTGTTGGCTTGATCTTAAAGGAAAGTTTCTTTTCGCTGTTTTGTGGCTTTTCATCAATAACACCAACAGTTTTTTTTGGAGCTGTCGCATTTGCTTTACTCCACAAATTAGACTTTTCGTCTCGGACAGTATAATCTAGTTTGGCCTTCTTTGGAGCACTGTTCATTTGTTCTTCACCAACCCCATGGGTATTTTCTATTTCGCTGGAACTGTAGGCGCGAGCACGTACCTTGTTGGACGGGTTTTTCACATTTGAATCTTCCAGGTGAGGCGATTTCTGTGTCAGTGATTTGTCGGTCATCAGTGGCAGCGATTTGTCCACTATCACAGGAGCGCTTTTCTTACTAGACGTAGCTGTCGGTTTGGATGATTTCTTAAGATCACCTTTTTGCTGTAGTTTTAATGACTCCTCATACTTTTCTGCAAAAGTTTTAAGTTTATCACATCCTTTATCACCAGACTCTGTCTTTTTAGAGGGTTTGTGTGTATCTAGTTTTGACCCTGTTTTTCCTATATTCTTTGAACCAGATGGCTGATACTTTGAATTTAGACCACTTTGTGAGCTAGTGCTGGATGACCTTGACCTACTTTTAACAGACATCTGTTCCTTGGCCTTGTCTTGTTCTGAAGTTTTGTTTGCTACAGTTTTACTATGACCACTTTGTAAGCTAGTGCTAGATGACCTTGACCTACTTTTAGTAGACATCTGTTCCTTGACCTTCTCATGTTCAATAGTTTTTCCTATATTTCTTTCCTCCTCAGCTTTACTTTGACCACTTTGTGAACAACTGCTGCTCCTTGACCTGTAACCAAATTTACTAGAAATCTGTCCCTTGACCTCTTGGATTCTCCCATGATCAGTTCTTTTAGATAAACTTACTTCTGTTTGGCGAGGTTTCTTGTTGTTAGCACTGTCGACTTGTTTCTGACTACTGTTTTTCACTTTAATTTCTGTCACAGATATACACTTTCCAGGCTGTACTGTTTTTTGTTCTTGATTTTTGGAGCTTTTATGTCTTGTAGAGTCACTATGAACACATGTTTCTTTTAACTTTTTCGAATTGACTTGGTCTGTTTTTGAAATTTTCAGTTTATCTGTGCCCGTCTTCAAGTCTTTTTTCTCTAGTTTATTTTTAGATGGTAACGCCCTCACAGAGAATGTTTGCCTTTGCTTTGATTCCATTCCAATCTTTCCTTTGGGTATCTGGTTCTTGGCACACACAGCGCTATTTAGTAACTGAAGCATTGCCTCAGCTTCCTGTTTTTTCAACTCTTTATTCTTCTCTGTCTTTTTTTCTGTAATTTTATCAAGTCGTTTATTCAGAAGTTCTTTCATGACTGTCACCTCCTCTATGCAGTTGCCATCAGGTAATGGTTTGTTAGGACTACCCTTGATACTGCCTTCAGTGTCCATGGACTCATCTGTCGGTACAGCAAGTTGTCTAACAATCCGATTCACCTCTGTATCGGACATTTCAGACTCGCTGTCAGAACTCATACTAAAATGGCAGTTTGACTGCTTTGTAGAAGTTTGAGTCTTGTTCCGAACCCGCTGAGCTAACATTTCTTCCAGTCTCTTTGCTTGCTTTTGGAATTCAGTCTTCATCTGGTCAGAAAACAGTAGACTGGTTTTTGGGGGGTACTTGGAAAAGTGCCGTGGGGATTCGAATCTTGTTCCTTCTAATTCTGAGGAAGAAAATTAAATAAAATAAATAACCACCTACACATTTCATTTCAAACATATTAAAAACTTCTATCTCCAATTATATCCATATGATTTTGAAAATATTTTTAGACAGTAATGAGGAAAATTTAACTTAACTGAAAAATAAGTTTTGAGCATGGACACTCAAATTTTTTTGCTTTAGAATGGTAATTTTGTGTGTGTCTAATCTTTAAAAAAACATCATTTTCAACTTCATAACATTATACAACTAAAATAGATCATTTCCTATTAATGTTAATTATATTAATATCAAAAATTCAGTTTGACAAACACTTGCGAGCAAACTGTAAATTTCACAATCAGAAGCCTACCGGTACATTATACACATTGATAATCAAACTAATTTCAAATTCAAATTATTAACATTTTCTCAAATCATTTCAAATACAAAATCCTAAATTGACAAAAAAATATGCTATACAAATACTGGAATCACTTCTTTTGTATCTTTCTTTTTCCTTTTGTGAAGAAAGTCAACTGTGAATACAATATGATGACAATCATGCCCACATACCTTATTCGACCAAATAAGCACCCCTCCCCTTATCGAGGACTTCATTTCACTTACATTGACTTAAATGCAGACTGAAACTTGGTATGAAAACCCTGAAGATTTCTCTGTCTCAAATTGATTTCTTTTGTAAATTTGTGAATGCCTACTCTGAGCATTAATTAAGCACCCCTTCTTTTCCATTTTCTTTAATGCCCAGGGTGCATATTGGGTTGAATATGGTAAATTTACAGTACAGATGGTTATAGCAAGTAAACAATCACCATATCTTGGAGAAGGAGGAGGAGTCTGAAGCTTTGGAGGAGGTTGGGTAGGATGTTGTGGACTAGAGGTAAGTGGCCCCTTTAATACTGGGCTTTTCTCTCCTTCTAAGACAGGATGAATTGGCACTGGGGAGATGAAACCATGCCTTGGATCTCTCACATGCTGATCTCTAGGACTTCTTGGGTAGTCGGTACTGAACCGTGGATCTCTTGGACTATCATGTGGATCTTTGTGGACTCCACTCAGATGTACAGGCCTTGATATAGGCGGACAGTACTGTAGAGGCTGTGACGGAGACAGCGGATGGGTTATGGGACTTGTGATTGGACTATACGGACAGACCATGTCCCTGGTGGACGGTGCAATATGAGGACTCTGTGGTGTTTGTCCCTGCAAGGGCACGGTTGGTGGCGGTGGAGGGGTTGATGGGGGAGGGGGAGGAGGGATTAAGACCCAGTGATTAAGTGGAGATAAGGGAGGATGAATTGGTGACCGTAACCCTTGGATTGGAGAGGTGGGTGCTATCACCGGAGGTGCATGTGGGGAGAGAGGCAGGCTGGGATAGAAAGCTGGAATGTTGAGTGGAGGTGGGGGAGAAGAAACTTCCCACCTTTTTGGCGGAGATGCTCCTACCACTGGCGACACTCTTGGTGCTGCCCTCATTCCTTTTGTTGGGGAGGGAGGAGGGGGCATCACGCAGACAGAACTAGGGTATGTGTGACTGGGACTAGCGAGAGTAGAATGTTTAGTGCTGTCTGACAGGTGTGGTGAAGACTGTGAGGGCGGGAGACTGATGTGCAGAGGGATTGTCTTGTCTCTATGAGGATCTTGGCTGGGTGGTAAGGTGGTTGGTGCAACTGGCTGGACTAATGGATCTGTCTGAACAGCCCCTGCAACAATAAAGACAAATGTTATCAGAAGGAAATGGAAAAGATAGAGACTATAACTGTTAATACGAGGGTTTCTAGATCCGGAAATGATGAGGTTAAAGTATATTATCAGTCGATTAGTTCTTGATCCATGTCGTTTTGGGATCTCAAAACCCCCGTATTACTATTAATATAACCAAATGCTTAGAAAAAAATCTGACATCAAATCTATTATAAACAATGAAAATATCAGTGTGACATTTAGATGACTTGCACAGTATATATTCTGTCACCTTCATCAGACAAATGACGAGGCAGCATAAGAGCACGCATCAAACATAAAATTTCCACTGGTTGTGTCACAATATGACAATATCATTACAAAACCCTTAATTTCCCACTTTTATTAAAACACTCAAACATACTAAAAAATGACATAACTTTAAATCTATTTAAAAAATTCCTGTGACGTCATTCATTGTGTTAAACGGATGTATACCGGTTTCACTATTCAATGATGGTCATGATGTTAGGTAGTTACAATCCAACAGTATTATTACCCTTGTCAAATATCAAACAGTTCCAATTTAGTGATTAATATGCATGATTTTTAAGCATTGAGAACAATAAAAGACTTATTTTACTGTGGTAGACCTGTAAGCAAAATATACAATACTCCTACATGTACATATAGATCTTGTGGACAAAAAAAAAACCTTTTGCAAAAAAAAAAAAAAAAAAAAAACCCAAATAATTAACAGTTAATAAATATTCCTTTGTCCCGTTCTTTGACTCTCGTGTAATTTGTTTGTTATGTGTAAATGATTCTTCAAGAACAATGAACACTTCGTACAAATCCAAAGTGTTTTTTGTTTGGAGTATCAATGATTTCAATATGATGTCTCGTTAGAATTTAATATAATCCAGGTTTTAGAATCGTTACACAATTTCCTTAGTGTCTGCATAACACGTCATGTCTCCTTAAGTGGGTTGTGAAGGTGTCAAATTAGAACAATATCCAATTTTAGAGTTTTCTTTTGAAACTCTTCTTTAAAGGTGTGTTTTGTTCTCCATCATGAATTGGATTCCAAGAACACTTTTCTCTTTGAAATTTATAATTTTATCATCATAAATATTACTGAAAATACAGTATTTCAATGTTTAAGAAAATATTCTTTTGATATCCACAAGAAAGAAAAATCATGGAAACTTTTTTTGATCGTTGTGTGTAACTAATGACTGATTGTTACAATAAACTGCAAGTTAAATCCATTCAGATTCGATGATTATGGAACTATGATATGACAAATGGAATGCACATGTAACTATATATTTTAAAACCGTGCCTGTATGTATTCATCAGATCATAGAATAAACATGATTTACTTGTGTAACCAATTAAGTTCTATTCAACTATCCAACAGTTGGATAGCTGAATTGTTACAATGTTTGGTGGGGTTCAAAAGGGGAATGGACATTTTTTAAGTTGGATAAACCACGAGTTGGTGTAGAATAGGCCAGAGAAAACACCTTTTCTCGGGCATTTGGCCTTCGAGTGGTGTGTTTTCTCTGGCCAATTCTACACCGACTCGTGGTTTATCCTAAACTTAGACTTGTGATTTACTTTTTTTTTACCTACCATGTTTTCTTGTTGTCCGTGAGAGAAATATACTATACAATATCACAGGATACTGGTGTGGCTTGGTTAACCCTGCAAAAGATTGTCAATATATTATACATCACACGTTTTCATTCTCACCATCCTTACCAATCAGACGATTAGCAATATTTGATCATGTCTAAATTTCACTACATGTAAATTAACTCTTATCAATGTTTAATTTGAAGATAACAATTTCAATGTTTCAGACACCATTAATGATGCAATGTTGGAAAGTGCAATTTATGGAAATCACAGAGCCGAACCCTTTCAGAAAGCTTAAGTGTGCAGCAATATTGCTGCAATATAGCAGCTATATTGCGGCACACTGATCTGTGTGCAGCAAGTTACTGCAGCAATTGAGCAGGTTAGTGCGGCTAGCCGCACCATTCTGGCACTATTGCCGCACAAATATTTTGTTGCAGCTATATTGCGGCTTTAGTGAAAGAAACTTTTCTTTAAAAACCTGTGTGTGCAGGAATAGTGCCGCAAAATGTACTAGAAGCATCCTAGACAGCAAACTTTAGGAAGGTTGTGGCAATATTGCTGCTATATTGCGGCAGTACAACAAAGAATTATGGGTACTCCCATAATCCTTTGCAAAGGTTGAAATCATTTGATCTTCAATTCAAACATTGATTCAAGAGGTTGTGGTGTGTATGAAGGACAGAGGTAATAGAAAACTTCTTCCATTGGATTTGTGATAAGTTACAAGTGGATGTAGTCTGATAGTGTTTTAGATTTGATAAGGTTTGTTGGTGAAATTTAAGCAATATAATTGTTTTTATTGGTTTATAGTCATTTTACGTCACAAACACTTAAATGTGCATGTGTCTATAGCTTTATCTACTTCATGTGTCCTGGAACAATAGTTTCATCACCAAATGAATTGAAAAGGTCATTGCCTTATGCACTTGTGATTTTTCAAACTTTTCTATTTATACCTTTGTACTTATTTAAATATAAACCAGGAAGCTAACAGCTATGGTGCCACAAATATGTGCGGCTTTGTTGCGGCAAATGTGTGTGTTGCTTTGGTGCGGCAAGTGTGTGGCAAATGTGTGCGGCAAACTCATTTGCATATGAAAAGTATGTATTGCAGCAATATTGCTGCAACTATGTGCGGCTTTATTGCGGCAAGTGTGTGCTGCTTTGGTGCGGCAAGTGTGTGCAGCTATGGTGCGGCAAGTGTGTGCAGCAAACACATTTGCATACGAAAAGTATGTATTGCAGCAAAATTGCTGCAACTGTGTGCTAGATGCCTTTATTATCTGTAAAGGGAATTTCCAGTTTATTTTTTATTCATATATTCACTCTTACCTTGTCCCAAACCCCAACTTGAGAAGAAAGAATCTTTTTATTTCCATAACAGATACAGTCAAACCTCAATGATTCGAACACCGATGAATCAAATTTCTCACTGTATCGAACTTTTTGTCTGGGCCCAAATTTCTTCACTATATAACATTTCTAACTAACCCATGTATGAATCGAAGTTTTATGAATCGAACTTCTTGATATATCGAACTTTTTTCATGGACCATTTGTTATAGAATCATAGGTAACTGACACTCGATGATTCGAATAAAAATTTACCTGTACAGATCAGGTGTTCGCCGATGCCCCGCGGCATGCTGTCACACCTAGCTGTCTCGCGACGGCCCTTTGCCGGACAATAGGGATTATGACAGCTTGTGTTGCTTGCTTGATATCATCAAGATAATTTAATATCACTGATCAGGCCGATACCCGATGCTTTGTTTTTACAAGCTGCGTTATCAAATCATTAGTTCAGCAAAGATACAGTTAGTCGTTTTTGATGTTCGCCGCCGCCATTGGTAGCGGTTTGTAAAATTTATGGAACAGTAAATAGCGAGCCACCTTATTAGTAACTCATACTCAAAACTGTTACATTGCAAAACTTTGGCATAAATACTGGAGCAAATCGATCATTCTAAATTGAAGTACTTTGTAGGTGTTGAAGCGCTTTCGGTTCCTCCTTTTTAGTTTGGTTTTTACAATGTGTTTTCGTTTTTATATTCATACCGTAATATTAACCATCGCTTAAATAGTCACCAAACAAACACATGTACATGGGTTAGGCCTAGTACACGTAAGTCTTGATTATAATATACATATGTATTGCTAAGGATAGCAATACATGTGATTAATTGCATACTTCGTTTTTATATTGTTTTGCTTGTGGTAAATACAATGATTATAAGGTTTACGGAATGGAGACGACATGTACACAACTACCACAGTTGGTCATGGTAAAAAAACATCGGTCTAATTTCAACCACGAATAATTTGAAGTCTCTGTATTTCGAATTTTTCTGACGGTCCCTTGAACTTCGATACATTGAGGTTTGACTGTATACTGTTTTTGGTCACCTGATGATATTGGAAGGTGGCTCAAATCACTTGAACTGTTATTACACAATGTATTAGGAGGCCTTATTTATTATAGTGGGGAGTAATCAATTTTTGTTCAATGATAACATCAGTCCTGTAGTTTTGGAGCATACTGACCAAGCTGGAATGTGAGTTCACTAGCAGTGAGAAGCAGCAATACTACATCCTTCTCCAGTTTTCTGATGGCAACCTATAAATACATGGAAAGGGTATTCTCAATCATTATTACAAGACAACAACTTATTACAACAGGTATTGAGCTTGAGCTGAGAACTTTGTCCCCCTTCTCATCCAAACCTTATTACAGATGATAAGACTCAAATAATGAATGACAAAGACGGAATTTTGTAAGTTTGACAAAGAAGGAATTTTGTAAGTTTTATATCCTTCTCTGTAAGTATTTTTTGTATGTCAATATAAAGTGAAAATTGACTGAACATACCTATTGGTATCAATGATGTAGATACTAATTCGTAGAGATAAATGTTTGTGAATGTAATTTGATTGGGAAATTCATGAAAGTAAATTGGTTTACAGTACTCAGCTTATCTACGAGTGTTAATGATGAATAATTTTTTAATTTATCACATAGTAGTATAATTCTGAATAGGAGCATAGCGCAATTGACTTCCATTTACCTCTGTTAAAGAATGATATATGTGATGCATATTTAATAGACAACCATTTACATCTAAAGGTGGACTTGGATCTTGATTCCAATTGTTGAAGACTTACACAGTTGTGTTTTCCTAGATAGTTCATGACCTTTTGGAAGTGTGACTTTCCCTCGGGTTTGACAGGGTGAAGCTCACACACATTTACATAGTAACCATTACAGAAGCCTTCCTGCTGTCTGCTGATGGAGGTTACCTTCTGGAGGTATTTCTTCCTCGCCTGGGCGATGGGCATCTTGTGTGTAATATTGATTCCCTTACCACTGTTCAATTAGAGCACATATTATGATTACTATCACTGTTATTTTTTTTACTTCTTGGCTCAAATTAATGTAATAGACTATTAAGCAATTGGTAAGCTGACATATTTCTTCTACCATAACTAGACATTTTAGAGTGTAAGATTTGCCCAATACATGTTAAAGCTGCTAGTCATTAGATATCTTTTACAAAGTTATGAAGCTTTTTCATTCCAAACAAATTGCAAAAGGCTTATTAAGTTGTCGCTGAATAATCATTCATTAGTTGTATCTTATCATTCAGCATTCAAATCAATTCCTGCCTAAAACCTTTTGTGGCTCAACCATAATTTCATCAAATACAGGCTTATTTTTTTAAGTTTTAAATTTTGTCATGACCATGGATAAAAAGCCAACACAAAAATAATAGCAGAAATCAAGAACAACAATTTTATATAGTAGGTGGAATAGAGTCCGGCTGTGGAAATACTGATTTGATGATGCTACTGGTGACTTACATTCTGGAAGGCTTTGAAGGTCCAGCTTTTGAAACCATTTCAACTGAGCATGCATATAACCCTTTAACTGTAAGATGGCCACTCCAAACTACGAACTTCTGCTCTGAACTCTTGTCTTTGGCTTGAGTAGAAGACTGAATTGCTTTCACAGAAAGTGGTGACCTCACTAAAAATTTGGGGCTAAAACAAAGAATTTCGCATTTCAGTAATTCATCAAATTTTCTGGAATGGTTTTCAGCTCCTGAAGTTTTAACAACAATGTCGTTGAGAACAATGCAGTTATTCTTGTCAATATTTGGCAGTTTGAGTTACGGTTTGATTAGTTTTAAAGTCCTATCAATCGCCAGAGTGATTTAAGGTATGGATGGTGGTGGAAAGCCAGAAAATCCACCAACCAGCAGCCAGTACCTGGCAACTGTGCAAAAAGTTACACTTGGACTCCAAAACCAGTTGCACATTTTTGATTAAATTGATGTATTTTGTGGTTAGCTTACCAACAGTTGACTTATATTATTGACTAAAGATTATTTCATAAGATTGAGGTGTCAAATTAAAAATATATATTTTTCAGTATCAGATATAACGATGATAAAATTGATGTATTTTACCTGCTTATATCAGGTGATTTAACATCCTTAATCTCCTTATAGGTGAACCTGACCACTGCTACTGGGCAAACGTTTCGTGGTACATCTTGGACATTTTCTTCTCCATACTCATACAGGTACAACTATAGGAAATTGAGATACAAATTAACAATACATTTTAACAGTTTCTATTAATTAATTATCATCAGTTTTAAACTCACAAGCAATAATTGACTGAAGACAATCTTCTAATTATCAATTCCATAATCAAACATATTTCACATTCCAATATTTTTATATTCAAACTTGTTATAGAAAGATGAACCTGCCGTATGAAGTAGTATTTCTTTGTTTCATTTAATGTTCATGTACCTGTATTAACTATCAAGACTTTTTAAAATGTGGTTTAGCACAAAATAAAAAAGTTTCATGACAAAGATTCGGGACAGTGTAAAACCAACACAAGTGTTCCGACTAAAATTTGTCCAAAATTACAATGATATCAACGATTCAAGAAACAGTTCAAAGTTCACAATTAAGATGATGGTATTTGGTAGGATGTATTCTTTAATAGTCTTTTAAAAGTTTTAAAACAAAAGTTGAACAATTTATTCGCACACAAAATATGAATATCATCTTCTCATGATTTGACTGTTTCCTGCTCTTATTGATATAGTTCTCTTAACACTACTCCCCATATATCCTTTTTATGCACAGAGAATCCATTCTAATTACATAAGGGCATCCCATTTTCTGTGAGGACACCATTAATGGAACACCCAGCACAAACCAGGCTGATCATTTTTGCTTTAAACACCTTAAATTTTCATGTGAAAACTGTTTTTTATTTATACATACATGTACATCGATTATTTATGAACTTTTTTTTAATTTTTTATTTTTATTTTAGTTTAACTTACCTGAGTGGATTTGCATTTTAGTCTAACTTACCTGAGTGGATTCATACAAATCTCGCTGGTTCAGTGAACCAAGGTCATTGCCAGTAGTAGAAGACACATGACAGTCATGGTTTGGTGTTGGTTCTAAACAACTTCCATTCCTATTCTCCATAACTGATTTAATCTTTCCCTGGTTACAAAATACATAACACCAGATAGGACAATATTCAAAATTCAAAGCGTAAATTGTAAAACAAACTTATGGCTGTTCCAGCAAAACATATATGGCACCCAGAGAAGGCACTTTAAAAAATAGTATGTGCCATGGTGGGTTCAAAATAAAATCACTTCTGTGCCAGGGTGGCGTTTCAATAAATCCCTTCTGTGGGTGGGTCTATCTGAAGCATTTGTAACCTTTTGAAATAAATGCAATTTTAAGTTTTATAATGTTGCTCAGTCATCCTGACTACAAAAATACAAAAATAAATATTGAAAAAAATGTTAATTTCTGACAATATTTAATGTGTTGTTCATCTTCAATACAAAACAATTATTATATTTTCTTAGTATTTTGATATAATAATGATAGACTATTTATCTAAAACATATTATATTCATTCAAACTTGACAATGGTACAAAGAAACAACAGATTAGTTTTGGCAAAATAACAGATCTTTATTTAAATTCACTGGTATTAAGTCGAGGAAAAAGTTGCAATTCACAAGCTTAAGTGTGAATGTTCAGATGTCTACTTTTGCATTATGCTTGCGAAACACTTCAGTATGTATAGAAGATTTTACGCTGGTTCTACAAGGATTGTACCCTTATACAAATTTAGTAGTAGATGCAGCATAACAAACAAAAGTTCACTGCACCATATACGTTGCAATTTTGTCCTAGGACTCTTTGGTGATGCTAGAAATCAAAATGTGTAAATCCAAATACTACAAATCGGAGTGAAATAAAAAATTAAATCGCTTCTATGCCATGGTCTTGTTCACAAAACAAGAGGCCCAGAGGGCCTGTATCGCTCACCTGGTTTTTTGTTAGTAATTATCACAAGACTCTGACAATCAGAAAAATAAGCAAAATTGACTCACAAAGTTTAATTTTGAATCACAACCATACAATGATGCTATTGATACCATACAAATATGCTATCCAATACATAGGTTCAGAGACAAAGTAATTTATATGAAAGTAGTAGCCTAATTGACCTTTTTGACCTCGCATCTATTGCCGTCTAAGGCCCCTAGGGTCAGCCCTATCATTTGTACAATTTCAAATCCCAACCCTATAAGGATGCTACCATTGCATTATAAGTGCTCTTCCATTCTTAGTTGCAGAGAAGTCGTTTTATATGGAAGAAGCTAAATTAATCCCTTTTGGCCCCACCTTTCAGGCCCCCGGGGGGTCAGCCCCATCATTTGCAAAATTTTGAATCCAAACCCTATAAGGATGTAACCATTACATTATGAGCGTAATCCCATGTTAAGTTGCAGAAAAAAAGTCATTTATATGGAAAATGACCACTTTTGACCCCGCCCCTCAGGCCCCCGGGGGTCAGCCCTATCATTTGCACAATTTGGAATCCCCATCCAATAAGGATGCTACCATTGCATTATGGGTGCTATACCATGCTTAGTTGCAGAGAAGAAGTCATTTATATGGAAATAGCCAAATTGACCCCTTTTGACCCCGCCCCTCAGGCCCCTGGGAGGTCAGCTCCATCATTTGTACAATTTTGAATCCCCATCCTATAAGGATGCTACCATTGCATTAAGGGTACTATCCTATGCTTGGTTTCAGAGAAGAAGTCGTTTATATGGAAATAGCCAAATTGACCCCTTTTGACCCCGCCCTTTAGGCCCCCCGGGGGTCAGCCCCATCATTTGTACAATTTTGAATCCCCACCCTATAACGATACTACCATTGCATTATGAGTGCTATCTCTTGCTTAGTTTCAGAGAAGAAGTCGGTTTATGGAAATAGCCAAATTGACCCCATTTGACCCCGTCCCTCAGGCCCCCAAGGGGTCAGCCCCATCATTTGTACAATTTTGAATCCCCACCCTATAAGGATGCTACCATTGCATTATGGGTGCTATCCCATGCTTGGTTTCAGAGAAGAAGTCGTTTATATGGAAATAGCCAAATTGACCCCTTTTGGCCCCGCCCCTCAGGCCCCCAGGGGATCAGCCCCATCATTTGTACAATTTTCAGTTAGTAGCCCATAAGGATGCTACCAGCCAAATTTTGTTGAAATCCGACCAGCGGTTATGGAGAAGAAGTCGATTGTTGACGGACGCCGGACGCCGGACGCCGGACACCGGACACCGGACGCTGCGGTATCCCATAAGCTCACCTCGGTCCTTTGGACCAGGTGAGCTAAAAATAGATATGTGTGTGGGTCAACAAAATTGAAAATCACTTCTATCGGTGGGTCTCCCAATTTCAAAGTGCCTTCCCCCCCTACCATATATGTTTAACTGGAACAGCCCTTATATTTTTATAGCTTAATAGGAATAGAATAGCCTTTTATATACAGGTACAGGTTTTTTCGTCATGCCTGAAGAAAATTTCTGTGTATGTAACAACCAATTAATTCCTATTTTTCTATATATAGCAATAGTCTAAACTGGATGTTACCATGATTAGGATATTTGGCCAGTCTAGCCAGATTGTATAAACTAACAAGAAAAAATGCTATAAAATTACATTGAAAAACATAGGGACCCAGAGCATTCAAGAACCAGATATACTGTACATTTACAGCAAATAAAAAATATGGAAATAACAAAGTGATATGTGCTCATAATGAAGTTGGAAGTATATGCCTTACTTCCACCTGTCTAATGCCAATGTTTCTCAATAAAGAATTTAATATCATACAAATCAGCCTTCAAATTGACCAGGCAGTTTAGTTATCTAGATGTAAAAGGAATACCTTCATGACCTTGAAGACAATAATATGTCCTGTGTATCCAGAATGTAATCCAACAGGTTTCAAAATGTCTGCATGCTTACACAGATGCACACCTGAAATTGTACGAGACAAAAATACTTAAATAGACAAATTGTAACCTGACTATCTATTCTGAAAACACAATGTACGATTACAGGTCTTTAAGTGTTTGCTGTCTCTTGAACAGAGCAATATGCATTTTATTTGATTAAAATAAAAAGTATTGTCATTACAGTTGTTTATAATCAAATCATGACAAATCCAAAACAGCTGTAATCCATTTAATTTCACATCAATTTCATTTCAAAACATTTTTGATGCTATTAGTTTTTGACAAATTATTTTGCAATATCTTAAAGATAAAGAGCATAAATGATATTCATCATCTGAACAATAATTGGTGTTTAATCATGTATATATATGTTTAATTAGTACATAAAATAATATATTTTGCTTTTGGTGCATGCGCAATCAGTACTTCATTCCATATAGGATATAGTGCCACGGAATTGTTATGGGATGAAATTAAGTATTTTTTATATTTTAAACTTTAAGTAAAATTAGAAGCTCGAACTTTTCAATGATGGTAATGGTGTAAAGAAAGTAACTTTTATAACTGAAGAAAAATACTAAATCGTCTGCTGCTGTTTTTGATAGTAAAAAAATACAATTTGTCAGCGGTGGAGCATCTTTAACGCATGCTACATGTGTGAAAATTTAATTAGCACTCCATAATATGTTGGTTTACAGTAGTTAATTTGTAACAATTATGCTTGTGAATAACATCTGAGATTATATCTCTATGTATACATACCCATCTTTGGATGCCCCAAACACGAGTCTACACTGTTCCCAATATGAAGACCCTCTTTACAGATTTTGTTGATCTCTTCTTCATTCTCCATGTCCATACATAGAAAAGCAAAGCTATCTGATAACTCCTTCTCCACATATCCATACCCACGCAGTTCTCTCCTCTTTTCCATGTACTGAAAACAATTTTTTTGATTCTTTGAGCTATTGATTTTTCATGTAGTCAAAGATAACAATACAAAATGTCAACCTATTTATGTTTCGCTTTATGTTAAATGTTGCAATTTAGATCAAATAGCTGAAAGCACCTCATGATTAATTGATTATCATGATTTCATTTTAATGTGCATACTTCCAATACATGTAGTGTCAGTCTGCAGCATAAAGCAAATTAACTGCACTCAGGGCTCAAATATATAAAGCAAGTGCCATAAAGGATTTGTACTTGCTAAAATATCTTTTTACTTATGATTGAATATCTATTCAAATTACAATTTTGTTATATATATAAAATCATATGATGATGTAAGGTGTATTTATAAGTAATAGTATATCAACATTATAGCAGTCTGTGATGTTATTTTTTTTTCTCTGCTGGTCATTTGGAATAGTAAACCCCGAAGTTTTACTAGCCTGACTATTTAATTACTAGTCCAAATTAAATATACATCCGTTTTGCTTCAGCACTTCAGTCATGATCAGATAATTTTGACCCAAATTAGTCTGGATGTATTCCTGAACACAAATTATCGTAAATTGATGAATCCATACTGAAACAATTTCATTGTCCCTGATAAAAACAACATACTAAAATAAGTTAGTGCATATTTTGATCACTTGCTATTCTAGCATATCTACTTTAAACAAAAGGCCCAGAGGGTCTTAATCGCTCAACTGGTTTGTAATGCCAAATAATTTTCTGAATACAGGTTAATTGTTCTTTCCTGAAGGAAATTGAGTATTTACCTCTTCTTTCCCTATTGGGCACCACTCCTGCCCCAAGGGGGTCAGAGCCAAAATGTATACAATCTCTTCTCCCTAAGATGTTTTTGGCCAATTTTGGAAACAATCCTTGCTGAATTCTGGGACTAGTAGCAATTTATAGGATTTACCTCAATTTCCTCTATTGGGCCCAGCCCCTCCTGCCCCGGGGGTTGAGAGCCATAATGTATACAAACTCTGTTCCCCTTTCCCCAAGGATGTTCCTGGTCAAATTAAGTGTCAATCCATGCAGAAATCTATGACTGGTAGTGATTTAAAGGATTTACCTCTATTCCCCCCTCCTTCCCCCAGGGGGGGCAGAGCCAAAATGTATACTAACTCTGTTCCTCTTCCCCCTAGGATGTTTCTGGCCAATTTTGGAATCCATCCTTGCTTAATTCTAGGACTAGTAGCAATTTATAGGATTTATCTCTTATTCCCCTATTGCGTCCATCCCCTCCTGCCCCCAGGGGGTCAGAGCCATAATGTATACAAACTCTGTTCCCCTTTCCCAAAGGATGTTTCTGGCCAAATTTGGTTTTAATCCATGCAAAACTCTAGGACTAGTAGCGATTTATAGGATTTACCTCTTTTTCCCCTATTGGGGCCCCAACCCTTCTGCCCCAGGGGGTCAGAGCCAAAATGTATACAAACTCTGTTCCTCTTCCCAAAAGAATGTTTCTGGCCAAATTTGGTTTCAATCCATGCAGAACTCTAGGACTAATAGCAATTTATAAAATTTTTCTTTATTTCCCCTATTGGGCCCTGCCCCTCCTGCCCGTGGGGGTCAGAGCCAAAATGTATACAAACTCTGTTCCCCTTCCCCCAAGTGTTACTGGGCAAATTCAAAAAAAGCCTTCCAGGATTTAAAGGATTTACCTCTATTCCCCCCTCCTTCCCCCAGGGGGGGCAGAGCCAAAATGTATACTAACCTCTGTTCCTCTTCCCCCTAGGATGTTTCTGGCCAATTTTGGAATCCATCCTTGCTTAATTCTAGGACTAGTAGCAATTTATAGGATTTATCTCTTATTCCCCTATTGCGTCCATCCCCTCCTGCCCCCAGGGGGTCAGAGCCAAAATTTATTCAAACTCTGTTCCCCTTTCCCAAAGGATGTTTCTGGCCAAATTTGGTTTTAATCCATGCAAAACTCTAGGACTAGTAGCGATTTATAGGATTTACCTCTTTTTCCCCTATTGGGGCCCCAACCCTTCTGCCCCCAGGGGGTCAGAGCCAAAATGTATACAAACTCTGTTCCTCTTCCCAAAAGAATGTTTCTGGCCAAATTTGGTTTCAATCCATGCAGAACTCTAGGACTAATAGCAATTTATAAAATTTTTCTTTATTTCCCCTATTGGGCCCTGCCCCTCCTGCCCGTGGGGGTCAGAGCCAAAATGTATACAAACTCTGTTCCCCTTCCCCCAAGGATGTTACTGGGCAAATTGGTCTCAATCCATGCAGAACTCTAGGACAAGTAGCAATTTAAAGGAAATGTTGACAAACGGACGACGGACGCTGCGCCATGACATAAGCTCACCGTGTCAGGTGAGCTAAAAAGCAAGTAAAACAGCCTAAAAGTCGAGTCCTGGCACTGTGGCCAATTTTTTTTTCAAAATTTGATTCAAAATAGAATGAAGCTAATTTTCATACAAAAAAGAATGCAATTATTCTTTATTTTTTCCCCGCATTGTTACCTTTATACTGGATTAAACTTAAATATATTTAATATCCAGATTTTTTTATATTACTTATTTACTTGTAAAAAAGAAAGAGTTAGTGTATTTATTATGAGAAAAAACTGTAACTCACAGCGTCTGTCAGATATGGATTCTGAACCAGCTGGACCTGGTCATAATTAAATCTAGCACACGACTGTGGCTGTCGGTAACTTTTGGTGATGGCAGGCAGGACCTCATGTTGGAAATCCCTCGAACTCATCTTTACATCCAGCAGGACATCTGGGAAAATATAAATAATCACAATGAAATTAATAAGTTCTAGTTTATAAAGAACAAAATCACTGATGTAGGAGTGAACATTGGCAATGGTGAGATAACTAATAAAACCGATCAGACTGAGCCAAAATATATATTGTTAGGGACTTCACAAGGTAAGATCAACCTGCTTTAAAATAGTGCTAGAACGGGTAACCGGATAACCAGTTCACGGTTTGGTTTGAGCTTGTATCTGGTTAGCATTTTAGCCCTCCGTAACCGCCATATTTATTCCATACAGCAAAAATACTCCTCAAAGTAATGAAATTCCTGTAATATGCTTCCAAAAGCGCAATTTTGAAATGAAATGAAAAGTGTTACGACAATAGTGTTGTTATCGAAAACTGGGTTGTCACTAAAACGCTTAGGTTCAGTGTTTTTCCTGCTTATATACTTTGGGCCGAATTTCTGTCCAGTTCCGAATTGTATTTCTTGTATTTTTTCCCTAAATCTATGTCTAAATTTCCCAAATTAGTGACACACATTTTGTGTTACAAATTAAAACAAAAAAATCTGGAAATTCCAAGTCATATTTAGTATACATGTACATCTTAGACTGGTTCTTAAGGAAGCATACTTATTTCTACTTAATACCTTTTCAAAAATTTCCATAAACACAGTTAATTTTTTTCCCAAATTCCTACTTTATCGCTCAAATATTCCCAATTTTCACTATTAAAAAAGTGGCAATTTCCCAAAATACTCAGGAAGATCACTGAGGTTTCACTTGGCTTCTATGCAAGCGTTCCAGTGAGTGTGATGTGCGCAAGTGCCGTGTGTAAAAGAAAACATGTGAAGGTAGGCAGACTTTGACATTGTAAGTGTTTACAACAATTTCCAATCACCATCATGTTTAATTAAAAACAAACAAAATATACATAATTCAAAGCAATAATTCTTTGTTTCATATAATTGTTTCTTGAAAGATGTGAGCGATTGTTATGAAATCAAGACAGAGTATGACGAATTTATGGCATTGATGTACAACTGTAATGTTACTTACAAACAAGAGATCCCAGAGGGATCTTGGCGCCCACCAAAGAATGATCTATGTCTGACAACAGAAAGATGGATCTTTTCCCTGCTTTTCAAACTTTTACTACATACTATATATGAACCTTGAGAAAGATCTTTTCAGTACTTTCTGAGATATGTAGCAGTAACAAACTTCAATTATCAAAATTCAAGATAGCTACCTGTCGATCATCTTGCTGACCGATCTGTCCCAAAATGCAATATGCATAACTAGGGTCGTAGGGGAACCTACATATAAAATTTGAGAAAGATTCCTTCAGTACTTTCTGGGAAATAGTGTTAACAAACTTTAACTATCAAAATCCAAGATGGCCGCCAGTCGGCTATCTTGTTGACCGATCACTCCCAAAATGCAATATGCACAACTAGGGTTCAAGGGGAACATGCATATGAAATTTGAGAGAGATCCCTTCAGTACTTTCTGAGAAATAGCGGTAACAAACTTTAACTATCAAAATCCAAGATGGCCGTCAGTCGGTCGGCCATCTTGTTGACTGATTGGTCCCAAAATGCAATATGCACAACTAGGGCCCTAGGGGAACCTATATATGAAATTTGAGAAAGATCCCTTCAGTACTTTCTGGGAAATAGCGGTAACAAACTTTAACTATCAAAATCCAAGATGGCCGCCGGTCGGCCATCATTGTTGACCGATTGGTCCCAAAATGCAATATGCACAACTAGGGCCCTAGGAGAACCAACATATGATATTTGAGAAAGATCCCTTAAGTACTTTCTGAGAAATAGCGGTAACAAACTTTAACTATCAAAATCCAAGATGGCCGCCAGTCGGCCATCTTGTTGACCGATCTGTCCCAAAATGCAATATGCACAACTAGGGCCCTAGGAGAACCAACATATGAAATTTGAGAAAGATCCCTTCAAAACTTTCTGAGAAATAGCGGTAACAAACTTTAACTATCAAAATCCAAGATGGCCGCCAGTCGACCATTTTGTTGACCGATCTGTCCCAAAATGCAATATGCACAACTAGGGCCCTAGGAGAACCAACATATGAAATTTGAGAAAGATCCCTTCAAAACTTTCTGAGAAATAGCGGTAACAAACTTTAACTATCAAAATCCAAGATGGCCGCCAGTCGGCCATCTTGTTGACCGATTGGTCCCAAAATGCAATATGCACAACTAGGGCCCTAGGAGAACCAACATATGAAATTTGAGAAAGATCCCATTCAAAACTTTCTGAGAAATAGCGGTAACAAACTTTAACTATCAAAATCCAAGATGGCCGCCAGTCGGCCATCTTGTTGACCGATTGGTCCCAAAATGCAATATGCACAACTAGGGCCCTAGGGGAACCTACATGTTAAATTTGAGACAGATCCCTTAAGTACTTTCTGAGAAATAGCGGTAACAAACTTTAACTATCAAAATCCAAGATGGCCGCCAGTCGGCCATCTTGTTGACCGATCTGTCCCAAAATGCAATATGCACAACTAGGGCCCTAGGGGAACCTACATGTGAAATTTGAGAAAGATCCCTTCAAAACTTTCTGAGAAATAGCGGTAACAAACTTTAACTATCAAAATCCAAGATGGCCGCCAGTCGGCCATCTTGTTGACCGATTGGTCCCAAAATGCAATATGCACAACTAGGGCCCTAGGGGAACCTACATGTGAAATTTGAGAAAGCTCCCTTCTGTACTTTCTGAGAAATAGCGGTAACAAGAATTGTTAACGGACGGACGGACGGACGGAAGGACGGACGGACGGACGGACGGACGGAAGGACGGACGGACGACGGACCACGGACGAAAGGCGATTTGAATAGCCCACCATCTGATGATGGTGGGCTAAAAATGTATACAGCTACGGTTATCCAGTTACGGTTCTGTTAATCTGATCTGGTTAACCGGTTGGCATTTTTACTAACCGTTCCAGCACTACTTTAAAATGTAGCAATAGTGGATTAAGTGGTTCAATATGAGGTACTACCCAGTACTTTTTGTCAGCTAAAGTGAGATGTGGAATACATGGCACAGAAGGCGAAAAACTAATGAAAGTGAATCTGAAGCTACACTACATCATATTAATTATAATTATATGCCATTAAAACGTACATACAGACACACATTTAATGTAGACGTGACTGACTACTTTGGTAGAACTACTATCCCAAAGCTGTCAATAAAACTACACCATGTGCTCAATGCAACCCAATACCAACCCCCATCTCCAAGTGTTTTTGCCAGCTATTTTGGGAAAAAGACCCTAATCAGAAATTTGGGAAAATATCATCGGTGTTTTTCAAAATTTGGGAACATATCATAAGCATCATTTAAATTGAATTCTCTTCACAATTTCAATGAAATAACATCAAAGTAGGGAAATAAAAATAACAAAGAAGGCTTCCCTCTCCAAGTGTCAATGATATTTTGATATTCCTTAACTTCTACAAGATATTAATTTTATTGATGTCGTGTAAAATGGGGTTTTAATTCATTTTGATTGTGATCGGGACTGAATCTGGGAAAATACATTTTTTTATACATCTATAGAATCATTTCTTTATGAACTCTATTGACGAAAATGCCAATAAATGAAATGTTTCGTCGAGCGTCAGCAGTCCAAAGAACAGTTAAAATCGACTGTTAAAATGTGCTGTTGAACCGGAGTGACGTCACACCTACAATTTGTGACGTCAATGCATTGTTTTGAGTCAACGGGTATAACAAAATAAGACTGGGTTTTTGGGGCAACAGATTATTTGTTGCCCTCAATCCCAGTCAACAACTGTATACTGTTTTTCAATTGGGAAAGGGTCCTTCTACCAGACTCTACAAGGCCTACTAGGGCCTTGAAAAAACCCTGAGACTATCATGAGCACTCACAAATTGTAGTGGTTTGTTGTGAAATGATACACATAGAGTTACTAAAGTCCAACCCGGTTATTATGAATTCCCAGGAATCCTTGAAATCCTTTCGTATTATGCGGGATTCGTACTAAGTTGGTTAGGATTTGTACAACAAATACAGAAAACAAAACACGAGATTTAAGTCATGGATATACCATTGTTTCTTATATATATAAGGATATAATATTTTTTCCAGAACAGCTTTTAATTTTTGAAATTGGAATATAAAACGAGATTGACAATTTTGTAGAGACAGCAAAGCTATTAGCTTACTGTGGATACTCAGTAATTTTTCAGTGTATATTGGGAAATTTTTTTTCGGACACAAACTTGGAATTTTTAATCGTGAAAAGAGGGGTTTTAGGAAAAGTTCCATTACTGAACATGGTGTTATAGGTAATTAAATATTGTAAAACTGTGTTATTTGATGTTATATGATGGACCTGTATTGTATCAACAAAACAATCTTTTATCAGGACAGGTTTTTTTTGTCTCAGCAGTTTTATTTGGGAATTATTCATTGTAATTGGGAAAAATATAGGGGGGTTTAGCATTGGTCGTTTTCCGACCCCAGTTATATAAGGAGAATCACTGATACTACACTCATCGTCACCTTAACAAACTAATTAAAATTAACAACATATTAAATTTCATAATGTGAGTGTTTTTATATCTCCTGCAATTGTCCTAATTACCAGGGGTCAGTTGACTATCACTGCGCCAGACAGCAAAACAGCAAAATGAATCTTCACTGTTAATTCATTTAGATTATGGAGGGGATCTTGCATTCATTTGGTGTTATAATCTCATCTTAGGCCATGATCATATAGATTTTCTTAAGTTGATGTTGTTTTTAATAACCTTTATAGATTCTTGACTCTTGTTTCAGAAAGGTAATGAACTAAGATCAGAAACTTACAGATGCTAGTTTGAAGGCATAAAATCGAAACTGTCAAAAAAGTTTTTAAATTCATTTTCCCCAAAATATCCTGTATCAATGTGACCTGCTTACAAAGTCTTAGCTCTGAGTATAAGTTGCGCTCATCATTCTCGCTTTCCCTCCAAAACAGAAACATAAATAGAACAATTTAGCAGTGGAGTTAATTGTATTTTAAAATAACAATGACTTTCAGATAAATGGGAGTGGTGCTTTAACTACTATAAAAATGACTTCGATTTAGGCCTAATGCCCTAAGATCAAATTCTTAAATTTAGAATAGAACCTATGTCATTCACTCATTCTCAGCGTCAACACCATCACTTGTGATCACAGCATCAGTATCTAAACATGGAATCTGTCAAAATATCAACTGAGAATATTGACAGATATTGAAGTTTTTGTGTTTACGATCCACACTTTAAAATAAATCAAAATACCAGTTTTATGTCTTTTCTTCTTAGGAATAACAAACGAGGACGGACGGTCTTCTCTCGTCCCCGATGCTTTTTGCATCGATGTTTCCTTCCCGCCATCTTGCTTGTCAACAATCACACAAGACTGTGTTTTTTCTTCTTCCCTGTGTTTTTCGGCGCTGACATCATTCAATTTCAATGGGGATCCGTTCAAAATATCTGTATGTGGTTGGACAGATTCTGTTGTTGCATTAAATCTGTCAAACAAGTTATCCATAATCTTTGTTTTTTCGTTTCCGTGTCTTCATGTCTCCGTCTGTTTCGAGATTACACGTGAGCTCGAGGCACGCGAAATAGCCCTTTTCCATTGGTTAAAACTAACCGAAGGGGAATAACTCTATCTGTTAAAAAACTAAAAATCGCCGTCTCTAACACTTTTCACACCACTCTGTAACAATCATAACGTAGCGAGGATATTTCTTACGTTGATAAGCGTTTAAATTGCCACCCCTTCAATAGAGCTAAAGGTAATTCCATAATTTCTTTAGAATATTTAGACATATACCAGTCTACAGTACTGTACAGTTCTAATTAGTAACAGTACTGCAGAGAACACATTAGTTTTTCTTAATTAATTGTTACAAAACTTTTTGACGCTTGCTTTCATGAAATGACATGTAGCCTAGCAATATTTTGTAACACAAGAAGACTGACATTGAGTGTCAAACTTGACCCAGCAGTTACTCGTGCCGATGTTTGAGGTAAAACTATAAAACGAATGATCCAGATTCCAGATACACTTATTCAGAGTCATAAAATATATTTTCTGCCTTATATGTTCAACAAAATTACCATTAAATGTTAAAATAAAGTGACAAAACGTATCATTTCACACATTAATGCTTAATATTCTATTTACCACGAAACTAGTAATTAAAAGAATTACAGCAATACAAATACTGGCGCAGCACTTGCATGATGATGTAAGTTTAAGCAAAAAATGGTAAAACTTTGGCTTTCCTCACACTGAAAAAAGGCACATTTTAAAAATGGCCGCCAAATGGGTCATTTTCTTAAAATTCCTGTATATTGAAAATCTTCTAAAAATAAGAATAGAAATGTATTTTCACAAAAAATGCAACTGACAAACTGGCAACTTGCTATGAACAGAGATAGAATTTATTTGAAAATCTCATATTATATTACCACCACGCGATGTTTATACACTGTATATTTCAATTAAAAAATATTTTAAAAAAAATATTAATTATGTAATACCTGTGGCCTAATGGAAAAGGCGTTGGCCTCCGAAGCCGAAGAATGAGGGTTCCAGTCCCTTCAGGGTCGGATAAAAAATATTGATAAGCCTGCCGATTGTTGGAGACTTTAATTTTACACTCATACAAGCATAGAAATATGAAGTCTCTTGATAATAGCAAACACATTAGTCATCAGAACAGGTATATGCATGCTATATATGTTATTTTATCAATATTTGATATTACTTTCCATTATCCACCATCAGTGTTTTGTTGATTTAAAATGTTTAATATTCTTATACGTGCAGAGGACGTAGATGACTTAAAAGATCCCGGTACGTATATGGAGAAAGAGATTTAATTGAATCTGCACTTTCACAACAATGTTGTATGTATAATTTGTGGTAATGTATGAGATATATACAGATCGTGAAATTTGAAGAAAGACAATGCAGTTAAATGTAGAATTCCATGCCACCAGGGACACCATCTGTTGTAGAATCATATAGGTCTGAATTAATCAATGATTCCTTTCAAAATATATGGTAAATTAGGAACATATATGTTTCTGGTAAAACTAGTAAAATATGTTTCGTTTCTTTACAAGAAAATTAAGTATTCATAATATAACATAACCAAGAGCTATGTAAGAATACATAGGATAAAAAAAACCAAAAGATAAACATAATAATAATAAAAATCATAATCACCATTGGTCATCAACAAAGTCTGTTACTGGCCACAGGTGTCCTGTACTTATGTGTGACCGTCGACTCCGGTAGTTGGAGACAAAATGATACAGATAAAGTTCATAGGTCACAGCGTGACGTCTGTTTGATGGAGGGACGTACAACGTACCTGTCAAAATCTATTGTTTGATGATTGATAGTGTTAACTCGATCCCCCACCATCTCCCCAAGTCCCCCACCCCTCCACAACTCACACCTTAGATACCCTCACCCCAGGGGTTTTTTCACCTTGACCACCCGACCTAGGTAACAGAGGTCACGGCTAAAGCTGTCACTAATTTTACAAATTCATGTACAGTATGTCAGGACTGCCACAGTTTTAAATCACGTGTATTGTGACTCCCCATGCCTCTGTAGCTTTAAATCGTTTTGTAATTATAATGAGGGATACGAAATGGTTTGACTCTTTTTTTCATCAATACTTATTCATAAAACCCAACACATTTATAATATCTTGGCAACTGTATATAGCCCAGATATTTGTAGGACAAAAGAAATATTTGAAATATAAACTTATTTTAAAATGAAAATAATTTTTCATTATGTAAAACTATTTATTTTTTTAATTATTTTTTTTTTAAATGAAGGGGCTTTTGTCCTTTTTTCCATTAGTATGGAGGGCTTTTGTCCAAGGAGCTTTTGTCCTAAGGGGCTTTTGTCCTAAGGGGCTTTTGTCCGTTCCCCGTAAAGAGACTTTTGCACATAACATGTTATACCGTATATATGTTTAAAACAACTTTATATTTCATGTATTTTGACAAATTTAGAGTTTGGTTTTCACACTTGTATTACAGATGTGTCATATTTCTTTCATCTCGTCCTTGGAATATATCCCGAAGAGTTGACCCCACTCACAGGGACCTGGCACGACTTTTTTTACACTAACAGTATACATATATATATATTATAGATACTATTACTAGTATATATATATATATACTATTGGTTAAAAATTTTCGTGCCAGGTCCCTGTGACCCCACTAGTAAGAACCCATGTTCTTACTAGTAAGAACATGCATAGCTCTAGATCTTATTAACTCACGTGACAGCCCATTTTCCAGTCAATGTTGTTACAATGTAGCAAAATACGAGAATTAAACATTGTACACTATATACATGGGTACCTGGAAAAAGGCTATCCCGTGAAAAGAAATAACAAGCAGACAATTTAATTAGTGGTTTCAAATGCATTTGATTTTACATGAACACACAACAAACATATAGAATTAAACAGATGATATGGATCGTTTAGTTTCAAAATTGTTTGTAGAGTACAACATTATCTAAGTGTGTCTAATTTATATCATCGTAGTTAATAAATTACTTAATGCAATCAACAAATATCTTTATAAATATCAAAATATCCAGAAAGCTTGAAAATGTTTTCCTTACATGCTAAGGATGGGTCCATGTTCGTCATATCGTTGTATATTCCCTCTCTTTAACGTCTGGGTATCAAAATCTACTCGATCGAGACACCGTGCCTCTTGCCTATACATATTGATGCTTTCCAGCAAAATTTCAAAGTCTTTCGTAGTTTCTTATTTCACGACCGATTCTGGTAAACCGTCCCAGACTTTACCGACCACATTCACTATCCTTGTTGTTGGTGGTATTGGTGTCTAATTGTTTTATCACCTTTACTATCACTGTTTATATATTTCACTAAATAAACTTCTATGTGATGTTACATGAACGATGTAGACGTAATACTTTTGGTGTATACATGTATATACTACATGTATCTCGTCGATACTTTTTCCTCTTGTGATAAAGTAAATTAAGGTTTTGAGTTAACTCTATACATCATGTACAAGAAAATATTATCATATGTCATCATTTTAACATGCAAAACTATCATGGACCTGTTTAATCCACTGTCACGCTCTCGGTGGCCATAATTACAGGAGTGAGTAGTAGTAATGTATCACAGGGGAGGTATAATAAACAGAAATCAGAGTTACCGGATTCTGAATACATTGTACGTCTACTACAATACTAAAAGTGTCTAGAAATACAGGGACAGAAATCATGATTTTCAGTATTTATTTGGATTTTATACTGCCACATTGTATATATAGTGACATATCAAAAGCTGTGTCTTAGAAAGATTCGGTTTCCTGGATTGTTGGAACCGTTCCGGGACAAGTTGCTTTGGAGGGGATTCGGCAGGGAATAACATTGCATCCACATTGTTTCAACTAGGCGTAACTTAAAGATCATTGTAAATGTATCTATTACATATAATTTGAGAGTTTGTTTGTTAGTAAAGTTCAACTTCCGTTAATTTAGATATTTAATAGTATATATAATGTATATAATGCCTGATCATGCGCCTCTCTAGCATATTAGCTTTTCTATAACTTTGATTTCGTCGACATATGATACACCATTTCTCTATATAAAAAAAAAAAAAAACCAAAAAAAAAAAACAAAAAAACAGGAGCATGTATTTTTCTTCTTACAAAAGTTAACACCATTACCACCATTGAAAAGTTTGTTGATAAAAAACTATCAAAATAATTAATTGCGTCCCGAAAAAAAAATCATGGCACTTTTCCTTCTAAGGAAATAAGTGCTGATTGTGCATGTATCAAAAACAAAATAAATGATTTTATATGGTTTTTTTTGTGTTAGTTAGACACACATAAATACGATTGTACATTCATCAGTTCATTGAAACTTGATCAACTTATAGTAAGAGTTATCTTTCTTTGCTCGTACTATTTCTGCATTATTGATTTCTTCCCTCGTTGGATATTTTTTTCCGAGTAATACTGGAACGATATCTTTATCTTTTATCACGGCCTCACCTTGACGTATTTATTTAGATGCTTGTCGCCAGAGAATCTAAGAAATTACAAAAAAGATAAAGTGTCTTTGTTCTACTAAAGGGCGGACTTTGGGATTATATTGTTTAACATCTACCCTTATTCGAACGTGTCGGGTTGAGGAGGTGAATGGAAGCCGGAATACCCGATAAAAACCTCTGTCAACCGGAGTAGTCAATTAAAAATCCCGGTCAGTACCTGACAACTGCAATGTTTAGGTTCCAAATAAACAAAGAAAATAAGCATATGAAAATCAATAAAATTAAACCATGATGTATATGAGACACAAACGTATACATCAATAGATTCGATTTTCCCAACTCCCCTCAACTTTATGTGTAAAATTTTCCCGGAATGGTTTGATGAAGGCTTGATAAATGCGTCATTGGATGAAACTCAAAATGGTAAGTTCGTGTTTCATAGCGACCGTCTCTTGTTACTTCGCTGAGGGAGCATGCTTCTTCAGGCTCAGTCGCGATTGGTAGACCTTCATGCCGCAGTCCAGGGTTCGATTCTTGGTCGGGGCACTCGACAGGGATGTTTATTTCCCTGTTCTTTTAAAATTTTAATCAGAATGCAGGTCAAAAAGTAAGCGTTCCTATAGCTGTACGTATGACACGGTAGTCTGTAGAATGTTCTTATATTGTGTCGTTTCTGACTGGATCTGCAAAGCGACAAGGACATTTCGGCCGGTCGATATTCATTTTGAATTATTGCTGACTCAGCAGACTTGATTTGTGTGATTACAGTCTTGATCGCTGGGATGTACGGAATGTTATCAGAGTCTTAAGGAGCTTAGTGTGTAATGCATATCGTACGTGGGGACGTAGATTGTCGCAAATCGGCATGTTTTATTCAACGGTCATGTACAGTGTAAAATAGCTACATTCTATAGTTACTAAAAAACCAACGTCGATGTTATTTTTTGTTTTTGTAAAATATGGAAACGTGGCCAGAATTTTTTGAAAGCCCAAGTCTAAGTGTCCGTATTTTGATCTTACAGATTGACGGAAGAAATGTAGGTGGCAGCGACTCAAACTTAATACATAGTCACGTCTCGTTAATGAATATGTCTTATCAAAATGGCATTACATTTATAAAGGCATCTGACTTAATTTTTGTCGTTAGTTGTTTTTGACCATAAAAAATTCCGTTTTGATATTCGCAATTTTTGTTACTTTTGAAACTTCAAAGTGAAATCATTATAACAAAAAACCCGAACCCCTCCCCCCCCTCCCCCTCCCCCCTAAAAAAACTCCCACTTACAACCATGTCATTAAACACGCGTGATGTTTTTGTTTCAAGTTTCTCAAATGAAACATGGTGTATCTCATACTGACGGAGTGAAACAAAGGGAAGTGAAACAAAGGGAAGTAACTCTGATAGACTAGAATGTCAGTCAAAGGGAAGTAACTCTGATGAGAAGACTAGAATGTCAGTCAAAGGGAAGTAACTCTGATAGACTAGAATGTCAGTACCGCGAGATGAGTGAAACTAAGAAAAGAACAAGCACTGTATTAAAAGGAATGATGATATCAGTATTATGTTTGAGTCCTTCCAATACTGATTGTAAAACTTACAATTAAGTTTTATTTGTTTTCATACTATATCCAACTTTCTGATTGGTAGATCCTTTTTCTTCATATACTATTCGAGAATGGCACAAAAACTCTACGTTATCATGACGTAACAATAGAGACGTCTACGTTGCGTATTGATTTATAAAAAAGTCAATTGGAAAATCAATAGAATCGTACGTTTAAACATCATATCATCAAATTGTCTGAAAAATTAATCATAAGCATTGATGTCACCAGTTTTTAACTCTTAAAAAATAATCGATAATGGTAATATCATATCGCGTGTTGTACGTCAACGATTCATACATCTTCCATAATTGACAATAACTTCCAGACTCCAAGTTATTTAATGACCCAATTGGCTTATTTATGTTCTATTTTGTACTGGTAAGAGATCATATTTAGGTCACTTTTTATATAATGTCTGCTTAGTCTTTCAAATTTGCACATTATGCCTTCCCTTCCGGAAAGAAATCCAATTTATTTTATAATCAATTTTTGCGTGACGTCACGGACATTGTTTCGTGCACTTGTTTTTGAAATGAGATTAAAGGTATAACCAAGGGTTTATATCTCATATACGTCATTGGTGCAACTGACTCAGTGTTATTCATATTGATATTTCAGGGTTACTTCCCTTTATTTCACTCAGTGATGGAGTGAACCGAAGGCAAGTAACTCTGATAGATAGGAATGCTCGGTATTATAGTATAACAATCATTCGTCGTATAACACGACATTCTTATCGAAATATGTATTGATGGGCCCGTGCGTCCAGAAAGTTGGTTAACAACATAATTTTACTGGGTTGGGTGTTTTGGTTAAGTATAGGGATAAGTACATTCGTAAAGTATGCGCTAGCGCTCCTCGGAAGATATGTACGTAGATAGCTTCTGCTATTCATAGCCGCTATGAAAATTAAAAAATACATTCAATGCATAGATTTACATTAGAATAATTTGTGAAGATAAAAATTATTGAAAGGCTATTATATCTTATATTTAAAATAATGACACCCATATGCGACAAGAAACGAGATTAATGCAACAGCTGGATGACAAAGTCGTTCCACAACGTCGCGTTTTCAAGCTTCCGCCTTCCGGTCGACCCTTTTTTTGGCAAGTGACAAACGATAAACAAGATATATAGTTAAAATAAGATTTGATTGACTTATTACAGTAAACCTTAGTTGATTCTGTATCAAGAAACAACAAATTAAAGATTATACATTAAAATATTGTGGGGAACTATTCTACATTGATATGAAACTGGCGTAATGTTAGAAATCAGCTAATAGATGCACGAGAATCATTGTATTCATAGTGTTTTCATAGTGTGTTTTCATATTGGCTATGAATGCCGACTGAAGGACGTTCGATGCTTAAATGAGTGTCAAGGAGATACTAGAAAGAATATACATACCGGACCTACTATACTTTCTGCCGGGTATCTAAAGAGGACACCATTATGTGTCTAAAAGTCTTTTGAGCTACAATGTTGCATCTAAGGAGATACCAACTGTCAGAGTCACTTTGTGGCAGAAGTCGAAGGACACCTAACTCAAATACGGACGAGTGTCGAGAATATTGGTTTGATGATCAACGTTCTATTAATAGCCAAGGTGTTAAGGACGTCTTTCCCCGAATGCAATACGTTTGCGTGTAAGTATATGTTTGTTTTGAGACACTGCAGTGTCTCATTGTAATAGCGCACTCACAAACGCAGTCCACCAAATATACCAAGCAGCACACCAGACCGGTCACTTTATATGGACAGTGGGCAAACCAGTCGTCCCACTACCTTTATGCTGAGTGCTAAGCAGGAGTAGAGGTGTCAAGATGAGACCAACATGATGTCATCGAAGGTCATTTCCAGGAGACGCATGCCAGGTTGATTTGACCAAGCCTATATTAAGACAGATATCACAAGACAACAACAGCCAGTATCACAGGAAATCATATAAAGCCATTTAAACATTTGATCAGACGCGCCAAAGGACTCACGGAGTGGTGTCAGTTTTAAGGCATTTACGGTACCATACTGTTTCTATTGATCGCGATTTGTCCGGTAATTATACAGATGCGGTTAGTATAAGTAATTAATCGAGTTTTTGGAATACGTACAGGCGGGCTGCCTGTCTGACCTTATTCATTCCTAATGATATCATGTCAATCCGCTAATGTAGCGGAAATGACGTAGTCATGTATGTCGGATGCTTAGGAGTTGGTTCTAGGTCTAGACTAGTTTTTCTCTGTCTTCCCTCACGCATGATTTCACGTAAGCCTTACTATACAGGAGAACAGGAATGTGTTCGGCCATCCTCGATACTCCATGGGTTACTCTCATTGTCGTAATATCCACCACTGGGCAATCTCATAGTATATTTGACGGCAATAGAAGACACAGGTAATTTGGTCTTTTGATGTACATCAAATTAATTGTATAACGGTACACTATGGTTGACTGTGTGGCTTTGAAGTTGGGCGTTGCTTTCTCTGAAACCTTCAAAGGAAGTTCTTGCAGACATGTGATTAATCATTATTTTGCTGAACTGCATTCAGTTTTACTATGAGACAGTCCAGGGGTGGATATCATGTCAGTGATAATACCCCCTGGAATATCGAGGATGATGTTCGGAATGGCATTTAGGTTAGTATTTCCCAGAGTTCATTGCCTAAATTTATTTCCTTTATATACTTGCGCAATATAATGATTGAATTACTCTCTACAAATTGCCAAACTAAATCACCGCGTCATACAATATATCACTGCTTTTATTGATCGATAACGAATCTAGGCCCAAGGACATGATAATAATCAAGGGTTTATACTACCATTAGGAAATAAAGCTAAATCGTGTAGGTGGGTTTTATATTTTGCTTCATCTTAAAACGCACTCCTCGTCCTTAAATCTGTTACAACACTGAACGACAGCGGGATTTTGATACTAAAACCTCTGTCACGATACAATTTTTCCAAAGATTTCAAGGCCAGTAACATATATTCCAAAACAGTTGAGAAGAAAATTTGAATGATAAACTGAAGATCTATGAACTTTTATCATTTACTTTCAGATTCAAATTCTTTATAAAAAGTGACAGCAAAATAGAGAATCTCGTCAGTCTTGACAGAATAGGCGACGATATGTAATACTGCTTCATATTTCATTTCTGTTTGAGCTTTCGACACTTAGAAGGTATGTATACTACTGCTAAGTATCGGTGGCATGTTCGATAGCGGGAGCAGAAACAAATGATCTTTCAATAGACGATAATTTATAGTTTGGCACATTCCAAAAGGTTACTGAAGTTTTCAATTCTTGTCTTTTAGTGCTGTTTTTGGATGTAGGTCATCTCACCCACCTGTGAATTTAATGTTTTAAAGATCTACAATCTTACTCAATTTTCTCGTGAGGTTAGCCCAAGATACTCTGGCCCCGACACCAGATTTAGATATTATGACAGATACTAGACTTTTGTACCAACATCTATCAGTCGCTATGTCTGTCTGGTGTCAGGTCCAGAGTATCTTTGGCTAACGTGGGTTTGTCATCTTGTTGTGAGTTCCATACAAAAAGAGACCAAAATTTTCAACAAAGTGCACTCTCGATTGTCCTTCTGATAAAAATCTTCTAGAAGGGAATATCAAGGGATGGATTGGTTCTGTGGTGTACTTATGATACCGTTAGATAAACATACCACAGTAGCTGCAACAAGCAGGAATACAAATCAGAAACAGACATTTTAATACTATAATATACCACAGCTGTTGATGGGACTTCCACTGACATTCGATAAACAAATTAAAACACTTTGACATCCTCTAAAGGCGGTTCTTGTCAAATAACCATCGCAACTCATCAGTTTGCAATAAATATAATTCCACTACTTGGCAGTTGGGACATATCTTTATTGTTATTTTTTTGGCATTTCACGACCAGGGAAAAATACTTTCAGTCTCTTTAGCTTTTTGACTTGCAATGTTCTACAAATTGGTTGGGATCATGAGGTCGACAAGCGCAGAGATCGATCGGTTGGGGATGAGTGACTACGGTCTTACCCAAACCTGACACAAGTTCTCGCTCCATCTATCTGCTACAGGGCCTAATTGAATGAACAATGGGAGATTCAGTAAACTATACCGATTTACCCCGCAAACCAGATGTATTCATCAGAAATAGACCGTAACAGTGATCAATAAAGTAAACAATCTAAGTCAGAGAACTTGAGAAAAGGGTATCTGTCTCAGAATGAGTTTGTTACTTTAATGTATCATTTGCCATAACTCAGACCATCACTTCCCATATTGTAACGGCCTTTTAGTGGAGGACATGGGTTTGGTGCAGTTGTTGTTTGACTGGGCAGTTTGGTGTCGTAGATCGTGAGTACGAGGCCTTGGTAGAGAGTCTTAAATAGTCATCCTTCGTCACTTGTGTTTTTAAGACATAATTTGCCACAACTCAGTTACATATCTATATAGTTTACTCAAAGAAATGATATTTAACTTGTTTTGGTTAAAGATACTCCACCGCTGACGAATGGTATTCTTTTTCAAACTAGGAGCAGACGAATAAGTATTTTTCTTCAGTTCCAAAAGTTACTTTCTTTACACCATTACCATCATTGAAAAATATGAGTTTTTTTATTTGATTTCAAGACAAGAATACTAAAAATAATGAATTGTGTCCCCCCAAAAAAATCACTATGCCCTAATGATATAAAATGAAGTACTGAATGCGCATTGACCAAAAGCAAAACCAGTAATTCTATTGTATTGTTGTATTAATAAGACATATACTTACAGGGGTAAACACCAATTATTGTTCAAATGCGAGTGACGTTTATGCTCTGTCGGCGTCGGAGCATATTTAATAGAAGCCAAAATTCGACCTCATCAAAGTTTCTTGACAATGATTTAATCGAATGTTGACTTAGAGAGACATTTTCAGACATAGCAAATATAATCGAATTGGGAAAATCTATGCGGTTCAGACGGGCTGATAGCTATTGAGAGATATCTGTAATAATTCCAAAGTCATCCCAACCGTCAACAATTCAACAAGCGATCGCACGCATCCCTGATCTTACGACTGGCTTTGAACTTCCGGAATGTTTGAAGCGACACGAAATCGATTTCAGTATGTTTGATTCTACAACTGTCAATCAAGATAAGTAAGCTCAAAGCACCAAATGATCAGCGTAAATGGCATGGTCTGGAATTGCAAAAGCCACCGATCCGCTTTAAACGTTCGATGTAACAGCATATCATGCCTTGTGATATTTGTATATAACTTAAATATCAATGGTATACAAACAGAATTAAGCTATTTGTGTATTAGCTTAGTACTGAGCTTCACAAAAAGTGTTCAACATTACAGGGTTTCGTCCATTATGCAGAGACAAATGGGAGTGTCTGTGCGTAAGAAACCAAACCACTTATGGTCAATTAATCCTACTAATTGTCTACTGACAGTAAACACGCAACTGTTTTTATGTAAACTCATTCATCCCTGAAATTACAGAATTGACTGGACTAGTCTTTGATTCAGAAGAGCCTAAATGTGTCTTCAGGGAATAAGATAAGAGCAGCCATTAGAAAAAAAAATTACCAGAAAATTCTTCATAGTTAATAAATCAAAATTATTTCTTGAGTTTAAACTATTTTATTTCAAAAATGTTCACAACATGATTTGGAACAAGCTATCACAACTTATAACAGCCCCCTATCAACAAAAATGACATATGAATAATTACAAATTGCAATAAATAAATAAGGTATAAAAGTTAAACAATGAATAAGTATCTATTTTTATCAAATGGTTCAAAACACGTGGACATTTTCCAGAACTTTTTCATCCCGAACAAAACTTTTGCGTTGTAAGATGACGGTACTGTAATACCAACGTCTTTAACGCCCACTTTGTATGTTCTATTCCGATACGTTAATTTTGTGCATGCTTTAGGAGAAAGAGATATAATGCAGAACGATTGTCTATTTTATAGTGCTGTCTCACTGAAACGTACTGCTGGAGAATTTCAAGTGGGACACCTTACCGGTACATCATTCCGTCAGCAAACAATTTATCAAATCTTCAATACATAGAAATTCTAACGATTGGGTAGTCTTGACCGAGAGCGATAAAATTTTAGCCTCAGATAAATTTCCTATCAGAACATGTCAAGTTTCATCTTATCCGTCAATGTAGACGACCTCAGTATACTCCATATATACTGGTCCAAAACGTCCGTGAACCGTGTATAATCACATTTAATATCAATCTATCTCGTGAGGCTTTCCAAGATAAAGGTCTTTGCGCTCTAACCCCGAAGAAAATTTCCAGACAAACCTATTTAGAAATATAAATGTTATTTCTATACAATGGGGTTTGTTGCCGGGGAATATTGATTCGGGCTATTATATAATCATTGCGATACTTCGGCAATCTTTACAACCCCCAGTTTATGTTTCCAGCTGATCAGATACTATTGGTGACTTGTTATCTCAACACCGACTCAGACAAAAATGGCATTTGTAACTCCTGATTAGCGCTCATCATTTCCCGAAGACTGAGGCTACCTCGCTCGTTATCAGGGTAATGCATTGTCCGTAGTATGCTGTAATCTGTTTTTGACAGTAAGCTCCAGTGAGATAGCCCTATATAAAATTGGCAGCAGTCTGTGCTACCACAGTCTCTGACGACAGTCCTTCAGAACACCAATGATATACTGTATAGTTGATAATATTTGCGGCGTTTTTGATTTCGCTAAATTCACGGATTCCATCACATACGCGAAATTATATACCTTCAATTTTCAAAAGTCATGGATTTACGGCATATCCTATCACATAAATGACCCTTTCGGAGGCTACAGGGTGATTTGCGAAAGTAAGCTCCGCAAATAACTTCCAAACTGTATATAGTGAAATTTTACACACGAAAAATTTAACAACTGTTAAATCACGGAATAATTCTCTGAGTTCTACAGGATGGCCGTTTTGGTGTTGTCGCGTTTCTGAATAACTTACTAAAACGTCCAAAGACGCAGTTCGCTTCAAGGTATAAGATGATATGCTTGTGTCAACAATAACGAAAATCTCATGAATACAGGGAATATACCGTATCCTTACATAGTCAAGTAAACCAGACTCACAGACACTTTTATAAACACGTTATGAGACACATTCAATACTCGTGGACAACAAATTAGTCCCCATAATTTTGTGATTTGAATAAAACGCTTAAAATCATTTTGAATGCATGCTTACGTAAACACGCCGTATGATGTGAGAGCTTTGGAAACATCATAATCATCAACACAATATCCATGTACCGATAGTTTCTTCATTTCCAACGCAGTATGAACATTGTTCGATATTTTTTGTGGTCCTAATCTTCAATATCAATGCCCATATACCGATATTTTCCTCATTTCCAACGCAGTATGAACACTGTTTGAGACTTTTGTTTCTGTGTGACATTTTTATCTCTGAAAGTGAAACACCAAGGTCATGAAGAACAAGACATTATCATTGACAAATAGTTGTCGCAGAGCCACACACGTTAGCATATGAACATAGTTACCTAACCTAGTTACATGTGTGTATGTGTTCTAATCTTGAATTATTTCAACGAAATGAATTGTGAGTACTCTATGTACTTGCGCTCATGTTTACACCTCGAAAACACAAGCGTTGGTTTTGTATTGTAATCAGATTTTGTCCTGCCTGGGGAGTGATCAGCGAAAATAAATTGGTAGAAGTTTCATCACCGGAAACGTAATTTTGGTCCTTTTTAAGAGTCCGTCGCAGCTATTTCCCGTATCACAGATTCGTCCTGTGTGTTCGTTGCTGGCGAGATTAAATACACGATAGATAGGGATTAACAATGTCTTTGAGTCGCCGTCCCTGAGTATAGATGGCGTGTACGCATGCTCCGTTAGATTGCAGGACGTTTTTATGTCGTGTTAAGTGGTTTTCAGCCGGCTCTTTCTAGTCACGGGAGAAATCAGCTTCTATTCCATTCAAACGCCTACCATTCCAATGACCTTTCTTACATGATAGTTGTCTGTTTTTTTCGCTAGGTTTAAATCTGTCTGAAGTCAATTTGCTTCTAATATTAGAAAGAATTACCAAGTTATATCATTATTACTTTTTCTGAACATCTCAATATTTATATGCAAATTTTGTTTACAGGATAAAATTAATATCATCAAAGTACAAGAAAAATAATGCAAACATACTAATTTTAGTGGAAGTTTTATTCCGGCGCTTTTTGGCTGTCTTTGAAGCTCTTATACATGAACAGGGCTAAATTGTTTAAAATTTCCTGTATTAAATTACCGAATTACTGTAATTTATATTTATAACAACAGTTTTTCACTTTTGCACTAAAATAAGTACGTTTAGTTTGAACAAAATGTTGGACGATTAAAATAGGCCACTATAGCATTCCCTTCTATTAATGCATTTGTAATCGATCTATTGTAGGTCGCGGTGCACGGTAACTCGACTTTACCAAGATAACTATGTGGACCAGCCCAGTTATAAGGTAACTAGTTTATAAATTTCTGTCGGCAAATGACGTTTTAACACATTTTGTCGATATAATCATCTTGGAATGTTGAGTTATATCATCTTGGCTGGTTATTATGGAACTCGTCGTAATAAGCTAAGTGGACGTTTCAAGATGCAACTCGATTTTCCAACATAACAAATCAACAAATCGTGTAACAACTTGACTTGTCCACATAATTATCCTAACAAGTAGGTTTATAAGTCGACTGGTCGACATGTATATGTTGGCAAGGTCGAGTTACATTGATTCGACTTCGATAAATAGCACGATGGCAGAAATATGTCACCATAGATTGGAAAATGATATTTAGGGTATTAGATAAGATTAGAGATAATGGGCTAGATAGACTTGTGATTGAAGGTTCATACAACAATAATGACACAGACACAATAATTTGAGGTATAACCATTACCAAAAACATTGTACCCGGTACTTAATCCACAAGAAGCACGACCAAGACGAAGTGTAGAAATATAGCGCTTTACCAAGGTCTAAGAAACCCTTATAATCTACAAGTTTATTGACCAGACACAAACCGACCGAGAGACCGTCGATTCAACGCCCAGTGGTCAAACAGTGGTCATCTGATCATCCGCGATAGATGACCGATGCTGGAGCAGAACTTTAATCTTTGCGATCCTATAATTATATCCTGTATGACAATACAATGACCCTTGTCTGGCTAATATGTTGCTACAATTTCACGTTCCCCGTAGACCCTCCAGCGGCTGTGTTTGTCTAAGGTTTCAATAATGATGAAAGTGGTACGGCACGTCCGTCGGCGTACTGACCTAAACGCTGGAGCCAGTCAGATTGGACAGTCGTACAGATATATTGCTGTATCTAATTTCAACATATTTAATCAAATTTTCCGTTGCTATCTAAATTATAACGTTGTCTCATTAATCATTATCGGGGGTTTCCTCGTATTAAAGTATCAAACCGCCAGAAGTGACCGTGTGTACATGACATTGGCTGGTAATAGAAGCGGTTAGTGCTGTCTCGTCCTCTTAGAACATCTGTATTTACCTTTTTTCTCTGTATGTCCTTTGTTTTATCTAACATTGAAGTTCACTGTTTGGCGATAGTCTGATACTGTAAACAAATTATTTTTGAGTGAGATTAATTTTCGTGGATTTTGGGGGCGATAACAGGTCGTGAAAAAAAAGTCGCCACGAAACTATCTGAAGACTGGTGAAATAGAAACTCCTGAAGTCTAGATCGTGAAATTGACCCGTCACGAAACTATTTGAAATAAGGTAAAAAGGCTTTCTGAAGTCAAGATCGTGCAAATAAATATCCATGAAAACGTCCATAGGTATAAAGACGTGAAAATAAGTCGCCGCGTAAAAGAGTCGGTAAGACGCGGCTATATTTTCGCATGAATAAATTTGTCACTTTGTCAGATTTAATAATGTTCGCGATGTTTCGATTTTTGCGCTGTGAATCTGCAATAAAAATATTCGCATGGGGCACTCGGTAGTACTCGCAAGTGGATGTATTCGCAAAGAAAGCGAAATAAGAGAAGATTTCCACGCCATGAATAATACTACTTTAACACCAAGGCAAAAAAAAAGTCTGTTTAGGGTTACCCGACCGACCCTAATTTTTCACCCGACCCTATTTTTCCCCACTTTTTTACAAAAAAAATAAAAGTCGGGATTTCGATCTCAGACTCCGGTTCCGACCATTACTTAAGAGTAAAGGACACTAGAAAAAAACCCGACTTTCCGACCCTATTTTTTGCCAATGAAACCCTAAACAGGCATATTATTTTGGTCTAACCATGTTTCACCATCTGGTAGGAACTCATTCCAAACTACAGATATCCGAAAATTTGAAACCTAAACAGTAATTACCAGCAATATATCCTAAAAGCAGTTTAGAACTATTATGAGGAATCGTTACGAATTATATTCTCAACTTCAAATTGGATACCTCGGTAAAATATTCTTTGAAATTGTTCAATTTCGGAATGAAAATTAAGCCAATAACGTGAGAATCTACAGCGAGGAACGAACGCTGATTACCATGGTACAGTTATTCGTGATGAAGTGTATGAAAGTCGTTAGAACTATTTAATTCTAACTCGTGCAATATAATGACGTAAAGCCGACTTCGCAATGCTACGTAATTATCTCATTATTTTGATAAATTGTTTTTATTATTTCGAATACAGTTCCTAAACCAAGTTAATCAGACATTTTTGTCTAGATAGGAAGTTTAATGAACTTGGTTGGTATGCATGCGCATGTGTAATAAGTCATTGGTCACAACCTGGAAGTCACGTAACACAACCTCCATCTGATTACAAAATAGTTGATTACAAAATAGATATAATTCGATCTTTTCAGTTTGTTAGACAGTGAATGCAGACGTGTTAAATTGTCTCGTTTCTGGCATTGAAATGATTAGCAAATACATGCAATTTAGATTGAAATCGATAATGTTGAGTCAGGGTGTACAATACGTGATCCAATGTACATAGTTAACACATTTTTACTGGTTAATCTGAACAGATTTTAGTTTAAACCTATCTTATTGTCAAAGGTTAAAGACCCAGAAAAAAGTTATTACAACTTCATGTCCTAATATAAAATGAGAAAAAAACCTGAAGAACAGCAAATAGCGTTATTAGACTTTGACGATTTGCCAATTTCTCCGTTTTCATGATAAATTTATTTCACTTAAGTCAGTCCATTTACTTCACACGCACACGAGAATAACAAATATTGTTATTCTTGACCAAAATATTACCGAAGAGTTTACATTGACGATGATTACCAAATAGAAAACAAATAATAAATCATCTATTCTTCTGTAAAGTAGTTCCGAACGAAGAGCTGGTGGATTACATGAACGATAAATCATATATTTCTTCTGTAAAGTAGTTCCGAACGAAGAGCTGGTGGATTACATTAACGATAAATCATATAATTCTTCTGTAAAGTAGTTCCGAACGAAGAGCTGGTGGATTACATTAACGATAAATCATCTATTCTTCTGTAAAGTAGTTCCGAACGAAGAGCTGGTGGATTACATTAACGATAAATCATCTATTCTTCTGTAAAGTAGTTCCGAACGAAGAGCTGGTGGATTACATTAACGATAAATCATATAATTCTTCTGTAAAGTAGTTCCGAACGAAGAGCTGGTGGATTACATTAACGATAAATCATATAATTCTTCTGTAAAGTAGTTCCGAACGAAGAGCTGGTGGATTACATTAACGATAAATCATATAATTCTTCTGTAAAGTAGTTCCGAACGAAGAGCTGGTGGATTACATTAACGATAAATCATATAATTCTTCTGTAAAGTAGTTCCGAACGAAGAGCTGGTGGATTACATTAACGATAAATCATATAATTCTTCTGTAAAGTAGTTTCCGAACGAAGAGCTGGTGGATTACATTAACGATAAATCATATAATTCTTCTGTAAAGTAGTTCCGAACGAAGAGCTGGTGGATTACATTAACGATAAATCATATAATTCTTCTGTAAAGTAGTTCCGAACGAAGAGCTGGTGGATTACATTAACGATAAATCATATAATTCTTCTGTAAAGTAGTTCCGAACGAAGAGCTGGTGGATTACATTAACGATAAATCATCTATTCTTCTGTAAAGTAGTTCCGAACGAAGAGCTGGTGGATTACATTAACGATAAATCATCTATTCTTCTGTAAAGTAGTTCCGAACGAAGAGCTGGTGGATTACATTAAACGATAAATCATCTATTCTTCTGTAAAGTAGTTCCGAACGAAGAGCTGGTGGATTACATTAACGATAAATCATATAATTCTTCTGTAAAGTAGTTCCGAACGAAGAGCTGGTGGATTACATTAACGATAAATCATATAATTCTTCTGTAAAGTAGTTCCGAACGAAGAGCTGGTGGATTACATTAACGATAAATCATATAATTCTTCTGTAAAGTAGTTCCGAACGAAGAGCTGGTGGATTACATTAACGATAAATCATCTATTCTTCTGTAAAGTAGTTCCGAACGAAGAGCTGGTGGATTATATTAACGATAAATCATATAATTCTTCTGTAAAGTAGTTCCGAACGAAGAGCTGGTGGATTACATTAACGATAAATCTATTCTTCGTAAAGTATTCCATAATCTTCTGTAAAGTAGTTCCGAACGAAGAGCTGGTGGATTACATTAACGATAAATCATCTATTCTTCTGTAAAGTAGTTCCGAACGAAGAGCTGGTGGATTACATTAACGATAAATCATCTATTCTTCTGTAAAGTAGTTCCGAACGAAGAGCTGGTGGATTACATTAACGATAAATCATATAATTCTTCTGTAAAGTAGTTCCGAACGAAGAGCTGGTGGATTACATTAACGATAAATCATATAATTCTTCTGTAAAGTAGTTCCGAACGAAGAGCTGGTGGATTACATTAACGATAAATCATATAATTCTTCTGTAAAGTAGTTCCGAACGAAGAGCTGGTGGATTACATTAACGATAAATCATCTATTCTTCTGTAAAGTAGTTCCGAACGAAGAGCTGGTGGATTACATTAACGATAAATCATTATTCTTCTGTAAAGTAGTTCCGAACGAAGAGCTGGTGGATTACATTAACGATAAATCATCTATTCTTCTGTAAAGTAGTTCGAACGAAGAGCTGGTGGATTACATTAACGATAAATCATATAATTCTTCTGTAAAGTAGTTCCGAACGAAGAGCTGGTGGATTACATTAACGATAAATCATCTATTCTTCTGTAAAGTAGTTCCGAACGAAGAGCTGGTGGATTACATTAACGATAAATCATTTATTCTTCTGTAAAGTAGTTCCGAACGAAGAGCTGGTGGATTACATTAACGATAAATCATCTATTCTTCTGTAAAGTAGTTCCGAACGAAGAGCTGGTGGATTACATTAACGATAAATCATATAATTCTTCTGTAAAGTAGTTCCGAACGAAGAGCTGGTGGATTACATTAACGATAAATCATATAATTCTTCTGTAAAGTAGTTCCGAACGAAGAGCTGGTGGATTACATTAACGATAAATCATATAATTCTTCTGTAAAGTAGTTCCGAACGAAGAGCTGGTGGATTACATTAACGATAAATCATATAATTCTTCTGTAAAGTAGTTCCGAACGAAGAGCTGGTGGATTACATTAACGATAAATCATATAATTCTCCTGTAAAGTAGTTCCGTATGAAGAGCTAGTAGATTATATTAACGATAAATCATAGAATTCTCCTGTAAAGTAGTTCCGAACGAAAAGCTGGTGGATTTTATTAACGATAGTGATATGTAAAATTAGCACAGCAAATAAATGGTTCGTCAAAAATACTTATATGTGACCGAAGAGAAATACAATGTTACAATAAATAATATAATTCTTCTGCAAATCATCTCCGAAGAGCTGGGTTAAATCGACGGTATGTAATGATATGTTATATGGACACAAAAACACACGATTCTTCCAAAATTACCTATGTATAACATGATTACGTCCGTCCACTTTTCAGCATACCAAATAGATACCCAATGACTCACGTATACTGACGTGTGTTATCGGATACCGACCACCATTTGCAAATTTGATTTTTCGCCAATCAGACAACTAAGTGTGTGTACTTATTGGTATAGATAATGGCTACAGGCCCGTCTAAAGATTAAGTCTAGTATCACACGTTAGCGAACAAATAACATATGTAATTTGCTGATGACGTATCTTATTCTTCCACGCAAGTCATTTTCTTGGATCAGATAACTGCGAGAACGTTCAATAACTATGATACAAAAAGCTACATATACGCACATTAGAGTCCCGAGGGAATCAAGGGATACAAGTACTGTATCGACCGAGTTCACGTGCGCCCCGGAGTATATAAAATGACTATTGACTTCGTAGAATTGTTTTCATCATCTCCTTTTTGCCCAACTGTTGGTATACTAAGTTTATGTACAATAATTGTTTTCATTTGTGTTTTTCTCTTTTACTAGTTTGACACGTTCATTTCATGAATATAGCGATGCATTTGCATAAGTAACACGTGATCATATTAAAATAAATCGGCATATTGTACATCCGAGATGAGCTTCGCCTGTCTTGTAAAAATGCTTTCTAAACCTATTTCCATAATTAAAACAAAGATGTGATGTCATCTATTGTAGTTTCTGTGACCGGCTTCGATTAAGTTCTCTCTCACATATAATGCAGTTTTCGGCTTATCTTCATAACTTAAAAACAGAATTACACTGAAAATCATGTCCACTCACAAAAATCTCCGATGTACTGTATAAGTCAACATGGTGTTCTGACTAAAGTTATTAAAGTATCTTACTAAAGTATCTTATTAAAGTATGATACTCATCCGAAAAAAAAAGAAAGAATTCCATACGATTTTCGCATGGAATTCACTTGAAAAGATATTTGCTCTAGAAGATCTTGTGTCGTAAAGGTCAACTATCACATTCTTTTGTGCAAAAAATGTATTTTTTTTTTTTGATGTGAAATGACGTTTTTGGTAAGGGAAAAAGTAACTTTAAGCTAGGAAGGCCTTTAACTTCGCCCAACAGTTATTCAAACTCCTGACAGAAAAGCGATTCGAGTCTCTATAGAATATATATTTCTTTGTCTAAAAGTATTAATTTAGAAATAAAATGTTAATTTAATCAATTCAACAATGTAATCTCCTGTCCCTTTGATGTAGGGATGAAATATATCATTCTAAAATTGAATAAATGATGTAAATAATACCTGAGATGTCCTAATGCCTAAGAGGCCTCTGTTGATTTGAAATTAGATAATGAAAATAGATATGGGCGTGGGTCCCCATGATCGAGTTGTTTTGTATGGGTGGGAATAGTATAAGGAAATCGGTAATTTACGAAGCAGAAACCTGAATACCAGACAGCTGTAGACATTAACAACGATTGATCAATGAGATAGTATCACTTTGTGTGTCCATAAATTTGTTTAAATCAACGTCCTGCGTTCGTCTGATGAATTCTGCTTGTTTATATATATATACGGGGTTCTTCTTATATTCGTCGATGCATAATCAGGAAGTTTTCAAGTTTTAGCCTCTTTAGGAATCCAGAAGACATAGGTGTGGAGTGTCGCTTGCATCAAAGTTCATTCGGTGTAGTGGCATTTCCTACTTAAACTTTTAGTTTTACTGATATTACAATCAATCTGCATTAAACACCTAGTTTATTGTAATTTTAACTATTACGACTCAAAAGTTTATCATATGAATTTGATTTTATCCTCCTCTATTTACGGCGCTCACTCGCATTAAGCACAACAGTAAGTTACTTGACTACGGCAGCATGTTCAGCACATCAATATTTATAACCACTTTGAAACTTCTTGTGATTTGCACCATATTCTGGAATGTGAACAAGAGTGCTCCTTCAACCACTCCTTCTGCTCAGACAGTGAAGGATTGTAATTATGAGAAGACGTTTAAATCGTGTTGTCTGAGTGGGGCGTTCTTTCATACTGCTCATCATTCGATGAATTGATTTATATTCCATTTGAGTTTTAAAATGTGGTAAACAACCTAACTCAATGTTTAGGTGTTATTCTAAAAATTGAAAACCATTATTTAAAAGTCGAAACGCAAGCCCTTGCGACCGGGACGCCGTCTAAATCAACCCAAACCTCTGTTTTCAAATGGAAGAACATTTAATATAGTTCTGACATTGGCGTGAGAACGGCACCAAACATCCGGTAATTGGCTCCTTGGTGAGAATATTTCACATTTTTCCATTTCCGGGCAACTCTCTCCATCCGTTGTTGTTTGTTTTACATTGAAGTGTAAACTCCCATTAGACCCAGATTTAAGAGTTTTCAATACCCAGATGATGCTTAATTTTGTCAAACGTCGGCAGTTTATTGGACTGGGTTTTCTGATATATTATCTAATGCAATCACCCACCTAAAGTTACGATTACACGGCGTTATGGGCATCGGTTCTCCTAAAACAATTTTCTCATACAAACGAGAGAATTAACGAATCGTTAATTGTCTGTAATTGATAAAAAGATTGACAATGTCCAACATTCTAATTTTAATTTATTTCCAAATGTAATGCAAGATATTGAAATTATATGAAACATAAATATATATATTACAATACAGTTGGAAAAGAAGGCGAAGAACAAAGGCAGGATAATCTTTATTCATGTTAGGAATTAACCTCTATTAATTCATTAATTGATATGGTTAGCATTATTATCTTTTAAATGAATTGGTATGAAGTAAAAGTCCAATTAAGTTTTATTACATTACAAACAGTGAACATATTTATTCCTTCTTGCGTGCCCGCCATTATTTCCAGATTAGAATGCGTTACTAGGTAATACCTAGGAAGCAGACGATTGCTATCATAGAAAGGGTCATGAAACCTATAAAACGTTATGCTAATAACTAAAACGTCTTACCAGTGGGATTTCTAGCATAAATCGCCCCGAATCGTTATACTAGGTTTAAAAACTTATGCGGTTTCTTTCTCCTACTTTGACCTACATTTCTTTAAGTAAATAGCGTACCTTTTGTATAGCTCTGAGGCATAGTTAAGTAATTCTACTTTACAATATACGCAGGAAGCTATAGAAATCCTAATGATTACTTCGGTTGACTGGTAAGTATATTATCGTCAAGGTTATTATTCCTATATGGAATTGCATGTAAAATGTAAACTGAGGAAAATGAAGAGAGTTATTATCGCTTCCCCTGCGAGATGGTATTCATGACATCATGAATATTCATGAATGATTCATGAACTTTCAAGAATATTAGCAGATTGAGGTTCATGAAAAAACGTTCATGAATATTCATCAATTGACTCTAAAGAACTCTTCATGAAGTTTTGTGAATCCATGAAACATTCATGATTGTTCATAATCAATGTGTCAAGAATTATCCATGAAGTTTTATGCATGACTGATATTCATTAAAATTCTTCAAAATGAATGAAGATGTTTCATTCATTTTTAAAATTTTTAATGAATATCAGTTATGCATACAACTTCATGAATTATTCTTGACCTGCTATTTCATTTATTTTGATGAATTTTAATGAATATCCACTGAAGTCACATGACCTGTCACATGACCACATGAGTCACGTGACTTCTATAAACATTTCCCGCCAAAACAGTCAAAATCCAAAATGGCTGCTGTATCTGATGGCGTGTGGAAGGAGAAACATTTTTCATCTTAAAATGGAAGTTTCGGCACATTAGTGAGCAGATCATTCAATTTCTGGATTTCTTTTAGCACAGATGAACACCTTTCAGTAAGTTTTCATTTATCTGCAGTTCTTTTTAACATGAAATTGTTGCACACTGATATTGCTTTAGTAAATATGCATAGATATTGGTTTGTGAAATTTTGTCAAATGTTATTGAATTAAATTGCCCATATAAATGATCATGCTTTACAACTATAGGTTATATTTGGTGATATACTAATTAACTTCGAATGTATTATGAAATTGATTGCTGCGTGTCACTGAAAACAGTTTTTGTTAGCACTTATCTGTGGCGGTATGAAATATAATGAATACAGTAAACTGTTCATGGTTTCATGTTAAATTCTTTGTTTCATCAAATATTGAATTGATTCTTATAGAATTGTCATTGTTTTGATAGAAAATTTTAATTCTGGACCCCAAGAAGAGTTCATGAAATGCAGATACCGCTGACTCCAACTTGCATTCATTAAACTTCATGAACAAGACTCAAGTTCATGAATATTCATGAATTGTTCCAGTTCATGAAGTTTCATGAATATTCATGAATTGTTTGTGCATACTGCTGCGAGTTGTAGTTCATGAATAACTCATAAATTATCACGATAAATATTCATGATCATTCATGATGGTTTAAAGTTCATGAATATTCTTAAAGTATTCATGAACTTTTTATGAATTTTCATGAACGGGTTGTTCATGAATGTTTATGATTTCATGAATAAAATAATTCATGAACATTCATGAATTTATGAATGAAAGGATTCATGAATGTTCATGAAATATTCATCAACGTTTCGTAGCGGTTACTTCCTTCATATGTCCTCCTTTAACTTTGTCAGATCAATCCTAATTCCAGGAGAATAATATGATAACAAAATATTTATACGAGATGAAACTACTTTCATGGATCCAACGGTAAAAAGGCATTCATAGGTTTATGATATTAAACTCGGTTCAAAATGATCATCTTTGGAAGATTCAACATATCCAACCGTAATAGGCATTTATGGGCAATAAAAACATATCCCACTAGAACCCCCCCCCCCCAAAAAAAAAAAAAGAAGCAAAAGTCAACTAGTCGGTTGTTTGATACTTTCTAGAGGTTTGATTGTAAATACCATCTTCGATACTCCAGGTGTTACTTTCACTGTCGTTATATCCATCCCTGAAATATGTCTTAACAAAATTGAAGTCTCTGTTTGTGGCTAACAGTAATAGTATACCTCTGGAGTATTGAGGGTGTCCGTTGCATAGATGATCTAGAAACATCCCAGTAGGGGGTCACTTTCTTGTGACAATTCAAATTGACCAATCAAATAGCTACTTCCAATTTTCTAGACATTGACGAAATAGTTTGCAGAACTATAACTTCATAATTATAATTTGTGTAATAATTAGCGATTTCGCCCATAAAACACAATATAGCTACATGCAAAGGTATGTTATGACAAATTGTTCATTGCAGTTGATGTAGCCAGATGCAATATGCATTTGAAATGTACAGAGTACAAAGGGTAAAAATGTTATGACCCCTAATGAGGTGTTGTCAGATTCTCTATAAAACGCAGTGAAAATAAGAATCTATATTTGAATCAGATTGCATAACATTTTTCCTCTAAAGCATAGACCATTTTATAGTACAAATCTTCATTGATAGTTGAAGAACATCCATTAAACCTGCTTCATAGGCGCAAATGGAAGGTTTGGAAAAAAAGAAATAAATGTTTGCAGCACCAGACATCGTTTACGGTGTACATGTACGTCGTTTGATCCCCATTCATTTCTGATCAATCACGTGGATATAAGGAGACTAAAGATCTATGTAAAGAATGTGGGTGGGTGTAGTGATCTATATGGAAACTATTCAGCTGTCGTAAAACACATGAATGAGATTTTATTGACATAGTTCATTACGTTTATCTTTCGAATTCGCTATTTTGAGTTTTAAAGGAAAACATAGAGCTGTCTGATTGTTCCTGATGTCGTTTTTGCTGTTTGTGGTGGAAATGTCCACTTTGGATTCCACGTGGGATGGTTTTCAAAAGATTTTTTTTGTCTGTGAATCATATGTATTCCTGTTATTAGTTATATCAATATAATGAGCCGTTCAATCAGACATACGCCATTGTGTTTTTTATGTTCTTTAAAATCAACAACAGCGAAGAACTCGATCACATTTAGAGCTGATAGATATCAATGTTCAACTATCCTATTGTCGAGTTCACTGTGGCATCTTCTACATGATGGCGTCTACCAACAGTCATATATTTTGAAAAAAAATAATAATAGACATTTAAAAAAATATAACTTTATCCCAACGATAAAATCAAAATATGAATTAATATTTATATATTTATTAATATATAACATGAAACGTCCAATGTATCGATTTTTAACTTATAAAAGGAAGCAAATCACTATAACAATGGTTGATGCTTGTGATAACTAATAAAACTAAATCTCAGTCTTCTGTGTTTTGGTCGATGTAAGAAAATGACTCTAATATGGACGTACAATTGATTTGGTGGGATACACTAACAGCGGTAATATTTCCCCGTGTCAACAAATCCAATATCATTAACGGATGTAATATAGATCTTCTCGATGTTTGGTGTGAAAGGCAAAGTACATTGTATATATTCAAGCGCTATGGTGACTTGGCACATACTCCAAGAAGCAATTACTTAATAGGCGTATATGACCTTCTCCAGAAGTGGGCATTTTTCTAGTGATGTAGCGTCTAGACGCTCCGGGTTAGGTAATTGTAGGCTTTCAGCATCTTATCTGTAAAAGAGAGTTTGAGAAAAATGATGATTTCATAGGTGATATTCGGAAGTAACCCTACTTTCACGGCAATGTATATTGACCACATGTTACGTAAATACTCGTTACGAGTATCATTAAAGACGAAAACTGTCAAAGTTAGATACAATCTATAAATAATGTTGGCAAAAATGTTGGCATGGGATTCATACTTCCGTGTGCTCATGCATTGGTAGTCTTCAGAGATTTCATTGATGATAAACGTTGAAGATAGAATTCACACACTCTTGTGAGGAATTTAGTTAGATAATGACATAATGTGACATTTGGTCAAATCGCTGTGTATCTTACAACAAAATCCCAAGGAATATTGTCTAGTGGTTTTAATAAGTTTTGTTTTGGAGAAATAAGTTGGTTGCTTGTACTAAAGTTTGGCAACAAATCTGCACGTGAAAGATGACAGTCTCAAAGGTTTAGTTTTGCGAAGTATTCACAGTTTGCCGGCTCTAGTCCTGTAGGCTGAAATTGCATTCACTGTTGTTTTCCATGCATATTAGTTCATGAATAAAGATAAAAAAATATGATTTGGCAAAGACTACTAACAAGAACAGCAAAAAGGAGTTGAAAATTGTGATCATTTCGTGTACACATCAAATTGTATTGTGAGACCTACGACATCGTGACACTTTGACACGAACCGGAAGTAGCAACAGGAAGTTGACCCAAAAGAACCCTGCACGGAACCAGAAGTCCATATCATATGACGCTTAATGGAAGTCGAGTCAGATTTTCTCTATCGCCATCATTATTCAGTGTCGACAAAAGATTGATTTTCCCCAACACGACATTTAACTTGAATGATTAGCTTTTATCGCAGAACTAGAAAAAGAGACCAACTGAACGAAAATCATCAGTCAGATCCCCGGGAATGTCTGTATTAGAATCATATGGAGAGATTGGAACTTAAATGTGCCCGTGGATTTATTGAACATTTAGCAATTACTCCCAAGTTACACGAGAGATGGCTTGGTAATATTTGTGTCATGGATTAAGTTGTGTCTTTACATAGCTTTCTGAATTCCAATAATGATTCCCAATTATCTTTGTAATACCACTGGCTTAGATCAGTATGTTTCTTCTTTCACCCATATTCTATTGTTAATGACGGTCAAATTTAAATTTGAAATAAGACCCCTTTCCAATTTCCACTAAGTGTTAAATTTGAAAGCGCAAACTTGATTTAATGGAATTAATTACATTAAGTTAATAGAATATCGAATTTAGTTCAATTAGATATCAGCAATTATGGGTAGAAAAAGGCTTAGTAAGGCATTGAATTTTGATTTAAGTTTTTTTATTGAGTGTACTTAGTGCATTTGATATAGGCCTGTAAAAGAAATGACATGATTTATATATCATAAAAAAATAATTGCGTGTCTTTGGATACTTTCACAATTTTTTTTATCAATCCTGTAGTCTGTTACACTAGTTTCTGTACGGTGGTCATGGTAATACCATTTGATTTTGAATTCGATTGGGATTCGCGAAAAAAAAATCGTCGAGAAGGCGTTTAAAACCGTCTAACAGCTTTTAAACAGTAAAGCGAAAAATTAAATCATCTTGACAAAGTCATTAGGTCTGAAATAGAGTTATTACAGTAATTTTGTTACTGGAACACATAATAAAAAAACCCAAAAAACCTGTCATATAACTAGTCGTACAGAGTCGATATCCTTATGCTTAGGCCAAAAATAATAATATGTCTGTTTAGAGTTACCCGACCGACCCTAATTTTTTACCCCCGACCCTAATTTTCTTTTTCCACTTTTCTACGAAAAAAATTAAAAGACAGGATTTCGATCTCATACTCCGGTTCCGGCCATTATTTTAGAGTGAAAGTCACTAAAAAAATCCTTTCGACCTACCGACCCTGTTTTTTTGCCAATGTAACCCTAAACAGACATTTTTTGACAAATCTTAATATAACAAAGACTGGTGCAAGGACATTAACAAGCACGATTGTTTTGGAAAACGTGCTTTAAAATATAATATGTTGCCACAAAGGGCAATGAATGATTAATTTAACGTTATGCCCTCATCCAGCAAGTACAACGTAAGTCAGAAGTTACTGGAATCAAACTTTTTTTTTGCGATGATGTGAAAGCACAAAAATAATAATTAAAAAAATATGTGAATATGCGAAATCAACTTTATTATTTTTTCAAACACACGATATTTTCACAGAAATTCGCCAAATCGAAAATAGAAATACAAGCGATGGTTTGATTTAGGATAAAAATGGTTTCAACCTTTAAATAATTATTTATTAGCTGAATTTAGGGTTTGAAAGTGGCATGATCACTATGTTTAACCATATTTATGTCATTTTCAATGGTCAAAACCACATAAAAAACAATATTAAATGACATTTTTTTACTGAAATTTAATCGTAACATCACATTAAAGCCTGATCCAGCAATTCGGACGTATATATAATTCACGGTTTTTTACATAATACGTATGACAAAACAGATCATAAAGCTTCCATCCTATGTTACTACACAAATGGCCTCACTCAAATAAACATAGCGTGGCTTGCCCTTGTCATGTCCAGAACCTATATCAAAACAGAGACATGGAAACGGAACTGACATAAGCTACAATTACTGGTCTATTGCCAAAATTGAAAATCAAAAGTCCATAAAATTGTTTTTAGTATAAGTCATGGTAGAAATGTATTCAAATAACACGCAGTCCTGCCTTGTTGTGGTCGTTAAACCCCATACAACTGGCGACCCAGTGACGACCATTGCCACTGACAGTATCCCCCCTCTATTACCGGTCTGCTGGTAACAAATCCGTAAATTACGTTCCGCTCCAAATTGATCAAATTTGTCCATATTGGAGTCTCCAGTGATCCAGGCAATCATTCTATCGTTATTGTATAATTGAGGACCGACAGTTATGTATTCTCCGACTTTCCTCCTGTAGTTGTTTGCGTCTTTTGTTGTGTCTCCGATACATGTATAAAACTGTAAGCCTTATATCCCCTGTCTACCGTTTAGTCATTTCTATATATGTTCAGTCGTTGTTTGTCATTCTTGTTTATGTTTGAGATCCGTTAGTCATTCCTATTTTTCTGTGATATACCGGTTCTTTTGACCGATCTATCTATATACAGTAAAGGTGGATATTATCGAATGCGGAAAATGTTCGCTTATGAACATTTTCGCTGCGTCAACTATTAAACTGTTTGTGACATACCGATCTATCGCGCAACAATTTCGTATTAATATAATTAGATATAATACTGGTCAATATCATTAACACTGAACCTCATACCTGTCACATATGGAAACACAGAATGAAGATTTTGTTTTCATTTTACATCATTATCGGATTGAACATTGCATATGATGAAATCTAAAAAACAATGCCACAGTACAATGAAATAAAATGAAACATCAGAATATCTTTTAAAAAATATTTTCATGACGCTAAAGTACACTTTCCTATTTTCCTATTGGTTTTGTGTTTGACAGCTCTATGGTATGTTATACTTTTCAGATTTCCTAAAATGATAAACCGTTAATGCATTTCCTCTAACTTATAATCTAAAACGAATATAACATACATCAACTATCAGTATTGATCAATATGATTGAATTTGTATTGAGAAAATACCAACACACCACATCCATATAATTGTTACTGATGCATTCCTCCAATTGATGCAATATAGAAATAAAGTTTCATACACTGACAATAGCATGGAAACGTAAACATCTAAAGTTTCTTCACATCACCCAGTTCCTATTATTGAATTTTCTCCCCAGTTTGGTTCTTGATGCAAAATGTCGTCAAAACTCAATTCATCAAAATCTCTTTGGGGGTTTCTTGAAACAATTTTATGTCGAATGTGATTGAGTCAAATTTTATTTGGAACTTTTATAGAATTCACCGAGTATAACGATCTTAAATTCCGATCATGACTAAACTAAACTGGGCGCGAGAAGTACATCGTATCCAAATTGATCGAAGTTAATTCAGAATTCTTCAACTCGGATGTGGATTTGGCAGTTACTGCGGAGCTCTAATGGTGTTTATTGTCATGACAACCATCACTTCGCCATTACATTTATCTTAGTACTTGAAAAGGAAGATTGGATTTGGCACACAAAACAGTAAAACCTATCAATTCCATTTGTTTAAGCATTGAACTGCTTTCAGCTTTCAGTTGACAATTAAGGGAGTATGAATACCAACTGGACAACGACTTTAAAGAAGCGCGCCAGCGCTTCATGTTAAATTTGCCGTTGTTCAGTAGGCAGATATTCTTCATTAATTGGCACCTGAATTCAGTTCAATGTTTATATTTACATTTGATAACGATTTTTAGGAACATTCGAAATGATTTTGCACACGTAATAAATGAATATGTCATTTTTGTCAATGACGGAACGCAAAAGAGTAAAAATTCTCGTCGACACGGCAATTTTGACATTACAATGATAATGACGTCAAGATAGGTGGTTGGCAGTCATGCTCAGAACAACCAGAACGACGTCCCCAGCATTTGGTAAGGTTACATAGTAAGCAATAGCAATTTAGATATTAGAATCATAGGTATCATGATTGCTTTGAAATTAAATGTAACATTATGTGATATATGTATAACTAAAATTATCAAATGTATAAAAACTGTAAACGAATATTAAAATATTTATTTTATTTAAGATTTTTCCCCCTCTGAAAGTAACTTTTCTGAATGGATGTGTAAACAATGATTGTATCAGTAATGTAATGTGAAAGTGGTGTAAGTGCATATTTGAAATAATCAATTTGAATATGGAAATTGGTATGGAAGTCCTTCTGTGAAAGGAAAAACATTGTTATTTACATGCATATATTGAATATTCTTTAAAAAAAAGGATCTTAGATTTCCATATAACACATGCAAATCAAAAAAATTAAATCCATTGAAAGGATACTTATTACAAAAAACTACTATTTGAACATAGTATAAACATGCAATGCTATCTCTTATCTTTAATAGCCGCTGTTGTGACCGAAGGCAATTTCATTTGTTTACTCTAATGATTTTTTCAATTGGGATTTTATTAATGACAACGTAACTAATACGATAATGACAAGTAAATAAAACCGAAATCCTTTACCTGTGTCTTTTAAACTAGCAAGCATACAAAAATTTGTTTCAGTGAAAATAAGGTATTTGATTTTAATCAAATGCCGATTGGTTATTCAGTGCGTTCCTATGTCAAGGGATTAAATGACATTAATCATTATACTTATTTTTATCTAAAATCAGTTTACTATCTGCATTCACAATTAACTACATCAAAAATAATTCACCGATATCTGTGCAGTCGTTTAATTCTCAGTAAATAGTCAGAGATAGGACGTTCGAATGTTAGGCAAAAGAGCATTATGACAAGCAATAATTTGAATCTAATGATAATGGCTACATCACTAATTTCCGTGCTATCAGGGATTTCACATGGCATGTTCTATGGGAGTTCTGCCAGTCAAACAGTGGCAGTGCACAGACAATTGTCCGTCTGTGACAATAGCTACCCAAATCTCCCGTTAATATTAATCACCAGATGGATCTTCCCTACAGGACAAAAGTTCGTCGACCCTCCAGGGTGTTTTATTAACGCTTTAGAACAGTTCCTTATAATGTTAGTCCGGTTTATTTCCTTTTAATAGCGCTTCTTTCACTGAGATTCCCGAAGTCGTTAAAGCGTTTGATCCTCAAGGGACCTATCGACTGCAGAAGACTTAAAGTGGCTGCTTGTAAATTATCCGGAAAAAAAGACAGAGTAAAATGGATTACAAGTCATAAAAATCTATAACATTTTACGTGATTAATCCATTAAGTCTGCTATCTGTACAATAGTGTTTCGCAAAAACATAAATGCTGCACTTTTGAGAAGATCAACAAATTCAAATGGTTCTGCGATTTAACTTTTAAGACCCCGAACATTGGGATACAAAAGTCTTCTAATTAAGCATGTAGCAATCTATGTACGGTTTTAATTAAATTAATAGTTCACATGTTAGTCGTTATGGTAGACAATTACTAAGATATTTTTAACATTACGTTTGATTTAATTCATTTAATCCATTAAGGCTTGTAAAATGATTGATTGGTTATACCCCTTGGCTCTGGCATAATTTGTCTGGTATTAAGAATTAGACCTTGCGCAAAGATTATCGATGAAGAAACATTCGCCTTTGCTGTTGTCAACACAGATATAATACATATGTTTTTGTAATTATCGTCAGACTAACGTTTCATTAAAACTCGGATTTCGCCTTAGTAGAGGTTCTAATCAGGATACGGATGAATGAAGTACAACGTTGAAATGCATGATAAACAAAACCAGTAAATCATTAGCGAAGGTTTTGTAGGCAACGAGGGACGAAATTAAATTTGCGGTCATTTTGTCATTAATAAATACATATACCGTCACACATATACAACACATTAATAATGAACACAATCAGAACAAAATCATGACTATAGCGTAGTAATTTTCATTCCCATCAATGTTAATGTTTGCAACATTAGTATTCCGAACTATGAAACTGAATTGAAAATGATTTTTTCTGAAATGAGGTCAAAGTCATAAGATGAAAACTCCGAGTCAATCTAATGTCAATTCAAAGTATGAAAATGTTCAAACGGAATTTACCTGAATTAAACTAAATTAACATAGATATTTTGCCTGTATACGATGCTAATGGATTTTTGGTAATGTTCCTCTATCACCAAGATTGGAGATTTTGGCATCACCAACAGCACGAAGTCTATTTTGAAAGATACTATTACAGACCATAAAACAGATTCGTTAAAACAGAAATTCGCTATAGACTTTCTGAAACTTTAATTTTATTGTACCCAGAATCAACTTAATCATCACATACATTCAAAAGTCGGCAACAATGTTATCAATGGAAAAGTTTAGATTATGGACAATTAATTGTATACTTATCTGATCGCATTTGTATTTGATTTTCTATCAATCGATTCCCTCCCCCCCAAATTTCACTTTAAAACAAGGTTACACCTAGCACTTTCGGAACGATATTCTGGAATAAATTGTTATAGATCAAATGTTTCTGAAAGACATATAAATAGAGAGGAGATTTGAATTTATTTCTTAATACATAGAAATTCGTATCAAGCACTTTCTTCTTAACAAAGTTTTACTGTATTATTATTTCTTGTCCTTTCTTTAATCCCCTAGGATGAGCAATGACAATTATCATTTACATATAATATTACGAGCAGCTTTGTTAAAATGATAATTCAATAGGAATTAAAACAGGTGTTTATTTTTTGCTTCAATTTGTATTGAATTACATTTGTGGCGCCTTGATGAGACATTTTATACACTTCAAACAAAAATGTAATTATTTTAATTATCGGGTTGTTATGCGAATGAAAATCTATGAACAGTAGAATTGCGTTGACATTTATTGTAGTGTTTTGGCTTAGATGTACGATGGGCTGTGTTATTGGTATATGTCGTGTTTTGGCTTAGATGTACGACGGACTGTGTTATTGGTATATGTCGAGCACGTGTTGTGTTAGAAATGATTCCGTGTCTGGAGTTTATATAAAGAGATAGGAAGAGCAGCCTTTGTTCTAACATGACCACACGCACGCGCACTCACGTGCACTCACCGAAGGGGACAAACGCCACATGTCTAACCATGAGAGTCAGATTATAATTCAACTTTTGTTCTTTTGCACTTGATGATCTTGAAGACATATAATCAATAGTTATGGCCTTATCAGACCTCCCCAGGGGACGCCGGAGGGAGGAGGAGAGATGCTTTAACACGGAGCGGCCAAGTATGGCAAGTCAGCTAGTAGAATCAAATAGAGTCAAAATGTCACCTCGTCTGTTGTGGCAAGTATCAAATACAAATTATCTCCAGTTATACAAGGGCCCTGGCAGAACAATCGCAAATGAATACTAAAACATGATATATACCCTTTACACTGTTTTTAGATTAAGACGAATGGTATTGGGTACTTATCGTGTGCATTAATGATCTTTTCTACTGAGAAGTCAAAATTTGCATATGACTAATTTTTTCGGAAGTGGAAGCTCGTGCTAAAGTTGAAAATAGTATAAAGATAATATGGTGGTGTGCTATTGTGACTCAACGTAAGATACATGACGCACTATGTAAAACGTACATCCGACAAACTAAAGCAATATTTTCCAAATTTACTGTCTGATAAGTATACATGTCTTATTGACAAAACCAGTGTTTTCTCTGAGAAAATGATATTTGTACAGTCAATCCATTATTTTTGCTCAGAAGAGCAGCATATGTCCCTTACCCCTTTTTTGATCGACAAATCGGTAATTTCTTTAAGTTAGTTTTATGCAAAATTCCAAAAATAATTGCAATCTACCTTTGGCCTCATTTTTCATATGACAAATTGTTTCAAATAAATACAATGATTTTTTTTGAAAATAAAAAAGTATGCCTCACATTGATGAAGGTGGCATAATAAGCAACAATTTGTATATGTCAAGGGGACTCATCCATAAATTCATGAAACCGCTTACCAGCTGTACTACTAGTAGATTCACTCATAAAAAGATACATATGAGATATGTGAGTAATTTCAACAACTACCGGGGTCTTTGAACAGGACAAATCATGCATTACTATGTTTTCGATTTATTTGATCAAATCTTTAAGAGCAACATTTTTAAAGAACATGATTGAAAAAAAATCTTTTGGTACTTTGAGTAAATATTTAAGTTTAAGCTGAAGTGTATTTCAAGAAACAAACTAAGAGATGACTAGAAGCTGCATTCTCAAAAAAGGCCTCAGTCATTGCTCAAAGCTTACAACACTTGAGTTTGGGAGGCCCTGAGTTACCCAGGCTGATAGATGTTACGTTGATTAAAAAGATCTAAATCTATATATGACGAGCCCTCACAGGAATGCCAAGCTTTGCTTTACAGCTAAAAAATCAATATAACATTTCCTTTGTTTTAGAATAAATTTTTATTGTTGTGCAAACGTTTGAGGGACGTAGTTTATCTCGATTCAAGCTTCTGTGTGATGCTGAGTCCTCGTATACACGTGATCATTTCGTTGTACAAATTGATCGGCATCTCCCTAGCAATAAAGTTGAATGTTCTGTCGTAATTTTCTGTCAGAACATATGAGGGCAACTTACTGTTTTGACACAAATTGGCCGGATTCAATAAAGCTCCGACGATAATGAACGGGTAATATTGTTTGGCCTATCGAACCGATCATTGCCAATTTACAATTTCCTCCCGCACATGGAAAATCTCGTTAATCAACAGTTTAACTACCAAAATTTTACAATACAGATGTAATTTATCTAAAACGTTATCGTACTTATTCTAGTGGTATCGCTTCATGACCGTAATGGGGATTATTTGTAGCTTTTATCTCTCGCTTTCTTCTGAAAGAACTATTGGTTAAAATATAAACAAAGGGACTGATACCAACTTGTGAATATGTCAGCCACGCTGAGACAGTGATGAACAACGGCGATACAGAATTTTCTTTTCCAAAAATACTGATGTATGCTTGCAATAAATATGGAAGCCATAAAGAATACATTGCCAACGACAAAATGAAAAATGTCCGGCACAAATGCTCATTTTTCCTCGTTCGTAAATTCGTAACACGTCCCGTGGTTTGATTAAGATTCTGTGTAATTGTGGGCATCTGAGCTGGTGGTCCCATGGGCATCCCATTCAGCCAGTTTATCACAACTTGTGCATTTGCTCCGGGGCCGAAGAATGTCCAGTTGTTACTTCGTGGTGGTTCGCGGAAGAGCGGTCGCATCTTCCGGTGATCCCGAAGGAATATAAATATCCTTACGTATAAAAACATTGTTGCTAGGATAACTCCCGAGAAAACCAGAACGAATCCTAAAGTATCGTTCTTTCGATAACGTTTGTGTTTGAATGCACATTGGGATTCCTCCGGAATGTATCGGTAAGTACCCATTCCGAACACTGGTGGAAAAGATACTGCAAACGACACTAGCCAGCCAAGTATCACAATAGCTAAATTCAGTAATCCTTGGGATCGCCGTCGATGGAAATGGGAGTACACTATAGCTAAATGTCTGTCGACAACGATAGCCATTAACGAAACGGCCGAACTAAATACGAAAAACGTGTTTGCAAAAGCTAAAAGGGTACATGCCGAATCTCCGTGGCGCCAAACTGATCCTTGGGCTACGGACGCCAATATAAATGGCAAACAGAACACAGCCCTAGATAGATCCGAGATTGACTGACTGATTAAGTAGTAAAATGGAGGCTTGTGGAAACGTTTGTTGCTTACCACAGAATAGATTACCATAACATTTCCAAATATGCCCATTATGATAATAATAGAAAGCACGACGACTTTTATAACTGTCACAGTTCCCATACCTGTATCCTCATAGAGTGTTACGGAGGACGCTGATGGTACATGATGGACCAGGGCCTTATACGGTTTGACAGGTTCTTCTTTTGTAAGTCCATCCAACGTAGAATTAACGGCGAATATCACAGAGGAATTCATGCTGAGGAACAGGTGGAATAAACTCCAGTTCAATGGCAATTGTGTAATCCACTTTGAGATGCACCGAATAATACAGTCCACTAGCACTTGCCGGACCAATCATACGATCACACTTAATTCAACAATAAAAGTTTTGATTCAAATTTTGATAAATTTGTTTCGTAGAAATCAATTATTGAAAAAACACCACGTCTAAATGATTCCACACACTAAATGTGATTCAGCTTTAAAATTGATGATAATTTAAATATCCTCAAAGTCCTTTCACCATCTATTCATAACAGTGACGGTAAAACACGTATTTCCATAATCTCGGAATCACACCCAAGGAAGTGATTTATAACAACATTGCATGACAATGTGCAGACGAGTTTAGTTGACAAGCCGCCCGTAATACCGCACTCCGTATTCCTCCCACGACAAGCGGCGACTGCTACTCCGCAATATTACGTGATTAGAAATGCTCATTTGTTTTTCGCACATGATCACACTAACGACATGGAACCCATATCATCAGGATTCTGCGTTAGGGTTGTTCTTCAAGTAGATTGGCGAACGTTAATGAGATTGGAAAATTAATACCTTCAGAAAAAATGAGATTAATATGTTTATTAATTAATGTTATATTCTGATGGTTTTTTTTTTAATCCGGGAACGCTTTTAAAAGTGTCACTTACTGTTGAAGCGGTAAGGCATCCCTCTGATTAAATCCGGTTTTTTTCTGCAGAAAACTTTTAATTCCTTAAAACAAGTCAGTTTTTGTCACAACTTTCAATTTTGATGATATTTAAACCAAATCCATTTTCCATAAAAACGCTTCCTGGCAGCTTAAAAACAAGTCAATTTTCACTAGTTTATTTGTTGATGAAATCTTAACTATAAAACTTTTCCTGGTATAGGTAATGTATTTATAAGTCATGTAAATATTGAGTTCATTTTAACATTCGTCGATTGTCACATTTTGTAAATAATGGTAATATTATTCTCCAGTGGGATATTCAAAAACAGTTACTACTTAATGTCTATTGTCAGTTGTCGGTAGAGTACGGTGATCTTCCTCCCACGATGGTAACGTACTATGACACGGTGACAGATGTAACATCATCGCTACATGCTAGTCATAACGACTAGCCACTATTAGTTTGGGTTATAGACATACCTCGTGACAGTCCCAGCACCATGCGTGTGACAGAAAACAGAAACGCACTGGGGCTTTCCATAGCTTCCAGACGGAATAAAAACGGAACCAAAGTGATGAATTTCACGTGTTTTCTATTCCTGTTTTTCTATATTCATTCATGAGCGCAGTAGAAGGGCACGCTCTGCGATACCACGTCTAACCAGAACCCGAGCGTGCTTGTAAATAGCAGGCCTACCCACATCGATACTGCTAACCTCGGTACCACGAGCTGTAAAAGCGTATTGTGAAGATTGCAATTACTTGTTTTCAATTTTGCTTTCTGTTACAGACACAAATGATGTAAAACAATAAAAGTCCAATGTTTCAAATGCCACAAAGACTCGTTTCTCATTCGGAGCATTAATGTTCGTGTTCATGTTTACATACAATGATGTCGAAGTTTTATGGTTTGACATCCTGTGGGGAAATGTCGATCGTACGAGATAAATGTTTGGTGTTGTACAGCGGTTGATATAGTGAATACTGTCACAGCACAACGAAGTAAAATTATCTTTTATTTCCTCAAATGGAATATTAAATAAATAAGGTCACTTGAAAGTCTTGCTAATTCAATTTTCAAATATTTTTCTTCTGGCAGAACAAAGAAAAAAAAACAAATTATATTTACATAAATGTTGTGACATTTCCCAGAAATTCTCATAAGGGATAAGAAATACAGTGACAATAATCCAATATTGTTACATTCATTCTCAAGGTTTGATGTGTTTAGGTTCTATGTCAAGGGAATTAATGTAATAATTTTATTGCATCAATATCATTGATTCAAAGGGGACTTGACAGAAAGTCCTCCTGTGATTTCACATAGTATGCTCAAAAATAAAACGAAAAAACAATTGAAATCTTTTTATAAACAATGCTCTGCCGGTGTATAAATATATATATACAGAATAATCTGTCCTTGCGGCTAGGTGTTGAGTGTGACGTCCCAAAGGATACCTCACAACAAGGGAGGTAACTCAGCAATATTCGAAATTGCAATAGATATAAATGGAGATTCTGTTGTGTTTCTTGCGATCAGTTTATAACATTTGCACGTGACTTCAAGCATCAACATGCCAGCATGGTACTAATCGAATTCAACAAGCAATGTCCATTCAGGACCCGAATCCATTTCGATTTTCTGAATTGAATCTTAAAATGCGAAATGCAGCTTCATCAAATTACTATCGGTCCTGACATCATTAGTATTCATGTCAAGAGCTACGTCTCAATCAGAGGCACCAGATGAAATGTCGATTTCTGTTTCTACATAAAAAATACTCGCGAAATAAATAGTTTGCTCGTTCACTTGGCGGCTGTGAACAGTTCTATTTTGTCATGAAGTAGTAACCTTCGTATATCAACGCATTGAAATAAATGAAATTCATCATACGTAAAATCGGTATATAACTACGTGTATAACTTTATTGTCTTTTTCGCCTTTTTTGTTATACTAATATCTTTCCTTATAATGTCACAGTAATTCAACACTTGCATTCCAAAGACAAAAAACCCAATTATCAATATTAAAAGAGATGTAAAAAATGTGATCGTCGCTCCGATAAGGTATTTTTGTATTTGACTCTGACATTTCAGGTATGAGTATAAAATTGATATTTTTGGGCCCAGGTGAGAATTTCCTTTGTGCTTTCAAATAAAGGCCGTTCATCTAACTCATTTGTGTATATGATACCATTCCAGGAATACGATGGAAGCTCGCGTTGCCAAATGTTACGTAATCGTTAAGGCAATGTAAATAAAATATTGATACAAAATCAATCATTGTGGACGATAAGACACCTTCCATTTCTCACCTGGAAATGATCTGCCAACTTTATATCACACCTGAGTCTTAGGGTGCCCTGAGAATCGCCGGAAATTCCGTGTCTTTCCATTAATTATAGATCCCTCATTAATCTTCTGCCCAGTCTACATCTACACAGAATTATTGGGTGGGTTTGTATCTTCCTAAACGTGAAATTGAAATCCAACTTTAGGTTAAATATGAGTCACGAAACGAGAGTCGTTGTTATACATACACTCTTAATTAATCGTCTTACTATTAATGTTATGGACACAGTAGAGTTTAAAGTGAGTGCTGTGAACCTTCAAATATTCTGTTAGAGAGAATGAAACGAAATATCATAAATAACAAATGAACAATTCTATGGTGAGTTTGCATAGGTCTACCTAATTGAAATCCAACTTCAGAATAAACGAGAGTTGTTATATACGTACGGTAGTTGTTATTACTCAGGTCACTACGATCCTTTTTCTGAACAGAGACGAGTTTAAAATACCCGTTTTAAACCTTCAAAAATGATTTTTAAAAAGTGAATGAAATGCCATAAAAACCCAATTCCATGATCTGTTTGCAGATAAATTGTTTTGTCCTGTGTAACGTAATATTGAATAGAACACAATCTAATTTCAATAATTTTGTTGATACAGAAACGAAACGTGAGTAATATAACATGATGATTCAAGAGGATTGACCTTCAGTGAAATGTATAATTTATATGAAAGCTATAATGTCATGCATATAACTGTGTGTTGAAAGACAAATAGTCCTATTTGAAGGCCACTTTCTCAATCAATTAAACGGTGTTCAGGATTCGAACCAATACGGCCGACAATTATGTAACGGCTGTTATGTTTATAGCTTGTGTGAGAGTTAAATAGGAACCAATTAATGTGGTAGAAGTACAAGTACATGTATCTATAATTGAAAGCAATGTGACCGAGACACTTCAAATGTGAACGTCATTATGTCAAGTCGGCTGTTCAATGACAATTACCCCGAGGATTTGTGTAGTTTAACTTTACTGACCCATATCATTACCTACATCTGAACAAATACATCTTGTCAGAATATATTCGTTCTGTTCTTGCGTACTGACAGATTCAAATTTAACTTTTCCTCTTATCGTCTCCATACAAAAATCTCTTTAGCTAGTCACAAACAAGGTTGAAAATCAATAACACTCCCTTTAAGATATGGACCATATTTCTCTTTCATAACAGTTAACGGACGAGAGTAGAACCGACCAACCTTAGTGAGAAGTACACAGACTTATAGATCATTTGCGTTGTGTTAAGAGGATGGGGATGGAACCTCGTGGTAAATGGATCTATCTTTCAAAAGTCAATAAATCATAATATCTACAGCCACATGTGGTATGCCAACAAGGGGCGTCTTATACAAAGGATAGTCTGATCGTAGGCTTCTCTGTAAATACAATTCTTTGTGTGTTGTTGACAGAGGCGAGTTGCATAAATACTATATTCTATTTAATCCTTATATTCATATCAGCAGGTTGTCCTTAAAGTTCATCATGTACCAAAACACCTGTATGTTGAGTACAAAATTGTTTTTTTTTTATTTCTCTCATACCTACGGGTGTAATATTGGTTTATCTCATGTAATACACTCATGTCGTCTGAGGCTGTATTTTATGGATACCCATGAGAGAAAACCTCGTGACGGCACGGTGTTGATGAAATGCTGTTTGTCAGTCACATCTGGATGGGTATAATGGTAACTTCTATCGGAAGGCAAGGCTTGATTTCTCGGACGGACGGAAAATGCTTGTTTGTTTCCAATGATGCTAATTAAATACTTATAAAGCTATGTACATATACACATTTTAGCGGTTATTATATTTTTGAGAATTTTTCGTTAAAATGTGGTTTCACTATTTATCAATATCATATTTGATAATCAATTCGGATTCATCATGTCGTTTGCTGTTCCAAATTTATTTGTTCTGATATACAATTGAATAAAAAGAACTTTTACCATATTTTCGAAAATCTTCTTGATGGAATGAACATTACCGTTTGGACATTGCATAAAGATTTGGTTGTTTCGCAGAACAACACTGAACATTGATATTCTTGTTTGTGTTCTTGTTAAAGATCTTTCTATAAAAGTGGTAGTTATCTCCCTTGCTTTGCGCTCAGTAGAAAGGGGTTGGAAGACTGGCTTGCTCTTTGTCAGTATAACTATAATGTGACCGGTTGGGATGTGCTTGTTCGGTGTCTTCGGCTGCATGTTTCTGTGACATCGCACTACAACAGGGCCAGAGTTCCACTATCATAGTGAAACGCAACACGAATATACTACAGCCGTTACATAAATACAAATACATGAAAGTCGTCCTTAATAACACTGGCTTAATCTAATACACCAAACCAAAGGAATCGTTGTATGTGTTGTTGTACTGAAGGAGCCGATTCTTAACGGTTGTTTTCCCAGCCGTTGTAGTGCGGTAAATTTGCTTTTAAATGTATTGTCAAACCCTATAGTTCAAAACAATAAATGATCTGAAATGAGCCCGCATGAACATCACTATAACCTAACATGGTCCTTATATACCAGTTACCCGTCTACATCCCCTCGACAAGTGTTCACAACCAACAATAGTTGGTTTTATTGCTGGCTATGGAAATATGTTACGCAACATCTCGTCAGTGTGTGAATGTCAGTAATGACAGCTTATGATCCTTTTGTGTGTCAAATACAGCTTCATACAAATAAATGCAATAACATTGGTAATTTCAAAACGGTTTTTGCAAAAAAAATCTGAAATAAATATTAAAATAATAAAACAATAGCAGCTGTTTTACCTATACGATATATATTTTAATCTGGGAACTTTCCGTATTCTAACAGAATTATAGTTTGTCTATGTAAATATATTTTGGGTTTATATAACAACAATAGTACATTCCAAATACACTCGCTGATATATTTGATTAATGACTCTTTTTTGTGTGAAGAAATAATTATGCACGTAAATGCATCACTATTAGTTATAATTTATATCATTTATGCCATTTTTGATAACAGTAATTACTAAAAATAATTTAGAACTATGATGTATATCTAAATTGGCGATTTCAATGCTTTAACATTGCTTATATGCTTATTATCAGTACTGTAGCCACAGCGATCTCTATAGCGATTTAAAATTGAATATTGGACCCACAACAGAACGTTCTTAATAACATTGTTGAACTAAAGTGAAAATGGATATGATATTAGTCTTTCATCTTACTAATTGAACTGGTTATACTGAGTACATTAAGAACGAAAGAACCCTGATCTAAAGTGGTGCAATGTTAATAATTCATCTGATTAATTAAACTAGGCATACTGCGTATATTAAATATGAATGATGGCTTAAACATTTGGACGGACTGAATATGTATGTACTGCTTAACACTTCCTTAATTCATAATACAAAATCACATTATCTTATAACAGTGTTTAATGTCTCCATACAAACATACATATTGTTGTGATTAACTTCATCATAACAAAACTAAAAATCGGAACAACATAGAAACATAAGCCTAACTGTTTGTTCGATAAAAAGCGAATCGTGCTTGTTTACGAATTTGACAAATTGCTACGTTTACCCTGATCTTAAACTGATACTGATTCCTTGATCCAGAGCCACACACAAGAAAACATACAACAGAAGTCTAGTTGTTTGGTCGATAAAACGGAGGAAGTGTGCTTGTTTACGAAATTTGACAAATTAGTAGTACTAATCACACTTTCCTACTTTGGTCTGTCTTAATTAGATCGATACCGACATCATACAATATTCCAAGAACAACAATACGTCTACTGCCGTTAAATGAAACGAATTGATTGCGATGGGAACTCTTCTCGCTTGGAGGATACAATAGTCCGACTTAATGGTTAATCATGCTGGCTCTAGGTATTGCTTAACGAGGCAATCTGCCATCGCTGTCTCCAGGATAACTGTGTTACAGAGAGAAATGCTCAAGATTTGTAATTAATAATTCACAAAGGTTGATAATTGGATTGTTTTGTTAATGTGTTTTCACAGCCTCTTTTCAAATCCGCGTAGTAAATCTGTTATAAATGTTCTACAAGGAAAACGTTCGAACAGGAAATGCATAAATAAAGGAGATGTTTATGGGACTATGTCAAGCAATACGCAATGGCCTGATGTGATACATATCACTCACAATCAATCAGATAATCATTTCACATTCGTGATGCAGTCTAAAGTGAATAGATTGGAAGGTACAATATATCAAAACAAACCCAACATAATATTCTACATTAGTAACAGGTTCTGGTGAACCATTTTTTTCATAAATTCCTTTTTAATTAGTGCATGTATTTAATTGAGTTTGATCTTGTGTACATCGATGTTGCGCGCCGTAAAATAACTTCAACCTGCCATACATGTACCACAATGAACCAAAAAGTGTCCATCGACAGATTACTATTGGTCTATCTTAAGAACCGATAACCTACACCGATTGATGTATGTTCTGGTAGATACAGATGCTACACTGTACCAATTAGTTTCAAGTAACAGATTACTGAGTGTCCTAGCAGATGGAGATGACACTCTGCGGCGATAACTTTTTCTATGACAGATTATAAAGTTTCTTACAGATGAAGGTGACACTCTGAACAATATTTTCATCGAAAAGTTTACAGACAGAACGTCCTAGCAGTTTGCACAGTGAACCAACCAGTTCTAAAGAAAAGTTTAATGAACGTCCTACAGATGAACGTCCTAGCAGTTTGCACAGTGAACCAACCAGTTCTAAAGAAAAGTTTAATGAACGTCCTAGCAGATGAAGATCAGTCTCAGGGGTGATAACTTTTAGGTGACACATTATCAAGTATCTAATAGATAAAGCTAGGTGACACTCTGAACCAAATATGTGTTATCCAACAACGATCGTCCTTCCAAATAACAGAGTAAATCAACAACTTCCAAACGACAGATTACTGACAATGAGTGTCCTGGTAGATGAACGACACCGCATGATCTTGTAGACCAATACGCATTTTAATTCGTATTGATTTTGTGACGGTCATCCTTCAGATTCAGATACTTTATCACATCCAGACCCCTTAGGGGATACATCTGTATCGTGTCGTAAACTAGCCATGACATGGAGCCTCACAGGTGCTGTAACTGTGAACACAAATCCAGCGTAATACTCAGTGGCCATTGCTACAGTAAAAAAAACCAATTTTACTTATTACATTATCATTACAATGATACTTCGTTTACTATATGGTTGCTAATATTCGCGAGATTTTAATTTCGCTAAATTTGCGCATTCACCGCAATTCGCGGAATTTTATATCTCGCGAAACTTTGCACATAGAATGTTTTTACATTTCAAACTCTGTCAGTAAATGATGCTTCCAAAAGCTACACAAAGATTCGCGGAAATAATTTACAGCGGATAATTCCCAAACAGTAAATTGTGACATTTTTAAATAACTATAGCCTACATTATTATATTCCAGTGAAACAGAGGAATCGATTATATGTAAAGCTGTCGTAATAATTGAATCAGCTAATCAAATTTGATATAAAATGTCAACAGATGATAAAGACGAGCACGATGACACTGACAGTCGTTTTCCTGCTGTATATGTTTGGATATAATAACCAATTTATCACATAACCTGTCTGACACCCAATGACTTTGCCCATGAAATATTGCTGATACCATATGTCATTTCTGACGTCATGAATTACGTCAGTAAACCATGTACTCGTGTCATGAAACCTTATATAAAATGAAAACCAATTAAAACCAACATATGCATATATTTTTTATCATTATCACTGTTTATCATAATAACCTAATACAACCCATTTTTTCTCCATCTTAATTATCTATTATATTTGTGTATTATGCTGCTGTGAGTGTGTTTTTAAAGATGGGTTAAGAACATAAGGTAGGATAAATGAAGAAGTTCATATTATTCAGGAAACACAACTCAAAACAGGAGTCTTTCATCAGATAACGCAGATGTTTAGACAGAATACATACTTCAAAGTGAAAGCAGGAAGAGATAAATTGCAAAAATGATAATAATTTTGCTCCGATCGATACAATCTCTTGTTCTATGTACAGTGTTGCCGATCGGCGCATCGCAAACTCATTGCAATGTATAGACAGCACCAGTTCCAGGTATTCTAGACAGCAACTAAAATACTAGGTATATGGCAATACGAAAAGTGTGTGCTTGTATTGTCAAAGGTAAAGGTAGAAATGATACAATAAAGAGTTGTTTTCTCTAAATTCCAAAACATCTGGACATAATGAAGTAAACAAGGATAAACTACAAATTAAATGAAACATAAAGAAATGAATAAATAAATAAGTAAATAAATAATAAATAGATAAATAAGAAAGACAATAAAATTAAAATTAAGTCATTTTTTTTTAAAGAACCTTTAAAAGACATGGCCAACCTAATACCTTAGTCGCTTCAGGTTCACCAAAGACATTGCTTTTGATAACATTTTCTGTTGCAGTAATTTTGGTCTTGGTATATCATTCTAACCTTTTTGAATAATGATTCTGTTTGGGGCTTTACTGACACGTGCTCAGGTATATGACTACAAATTTTTAAATACATTTATTGATGACTTTATTAAAGTCAGTTCTCTGATGTGTTACCAGGCAATACTGCATTTATATGGAAAACGATAAGCCATGCTGATGTAAGCGTTATCGGTAAGATGTTTTATATATGTACTTTCATAAAATGAATTACCTATTTAAAACATGATGCATGGGTATAAGTTGTATCTAGTGGTGTATTGTTTCCAATACACATGCTGATATGACAGTGCTCAGAAATTGTTTCTGAAGGCGTTTGATCAATTCAAATTATTTGGCCGTTTATCTTAAATCTGACAATAAGTATGATATGTTGGCTTCGAACCATTTTAAGAAACAATACATTGTTCTCGCTATCATAAACAAAGGTAAATACGGTGCAAAGTCAGCAATTAAAATACAGATATGATCTTACAGGAGTGTTCATTTCATATGTATCGAAATTCATGAAACGAGTTAATTAATTTACATTTTTGCGAGCATTTGAGAGCAAAAATAAAACTTTGAAACGAGTTTCATAAAATCTCGTATGAAATGACCACAAAGGAATATATGCACTATTCTTTGTATCACATTTACAACAACAACCGACATTTCAAAGAATCTCACGTCAAAATGTATTACAAAATTCTATTTTGTTCAACCGTCCTCGAAATACTGACGTCGGATAAATTTTCCTGACGTCATTTTATTGTTTCTGTTATCACGTTATAATGAATTTCCTGTCCTGCACAGCCAATGAAAGACGTTTCAGGTCAGATTTCACAATTGACAAATGCAAAAAATATTTAGGTTGGTAGTTGCACAACGAATCCTCGACTTGAAGGTAAATTTTCAAAAAAATGTATCTACCTATGCATTGTAAGTATTATATTTAAAAAAAATATTGGTACTTTTTGATGTTGAATAGAATATCAAATGCTCTTCTTAAACCGTGAGTATGAAAGTTACAGCCCATATAGTTTTAGGGATGGAAATTGACTATTAATCAGTTTCAATAATTACTATAATAGAGGTATATCATTTTAACAACACCTCACTTTTTTTTAAATTACACAACGACATAAAATCTTATCATATTTTGAAATAAAAAATTATTTTATTTATCTTTTATTTATTTGATATTCTTATGAATCATGCTTATTATATAATTAAAAAAGAACCAATCTGTTGATCATGATATTTCAATAGTCATCCATTAATTTTATGTCACATAAACCCGGCAGATTTGATACGATCTCTGTATTGACAGTAATTAACTTATAGATAGAGATAACGGAGGCAAGTTTCTGATACAATCATTTTAACACGTATCTTACACTAAACATAAATGGGGAAGTTTTCATTGCATAAATCCGCTAATGCTTAATTGAACGCGAATGAATATATATTTCTGTCAGAACAGTCACATTACAGAGTAACAAATAAGTAGTGTTTAACAATACATGACCGGAGGGCTTCTATAAATCAAAGCTGATGCAATATGCATAATGTCATATTCATAAAGGTTCGTTAATGGAAATGATTGAAAACTCAACTAAAAGCCAATTATAGGAAAATATATATATCACAGATAGATAGATTGTCTATTTATGAGTATTTCTCACAATATCTCTTTGAAATATTACGTAACTTTTCAGAAATTGTTTTGTAACACTTTAAAGTGTATCAAGACCGATTTATGAGAGTTTTACAAATGGACTATATTATGGTCCCGAGAAAACCAATTTTTCTTGAAGGTATTTTGAAGTGATATGTCTAAGTTTCCTATTACCATTTCCAAATACAAATGGCTTTGTGATATATACAGCTGTTGAATGAAGAACTGCACTCTTAATACAATCAATGTACATATGCGAGCGAGAAAACATCCTCTTTTACAGATTCAACCTGCCATGAACTATATCTTTTCTGCTAACAAAACAATTTGTTTTCATTGATATCGATAAACGACATTTGCTTTCATAAATACACGTTTAAAGATATTTGTTGCATATCCAAAACTCCAGACAGACGGACGAAACCCATTCGCAATTTCCTGCTGATGCCAATAACGCATCCGCAGCCTCCTTGAAATCGCCGAGTATATCAGTCTTGTCAGTCGACTTTGTGTTAGACCAGAAAACCTCGTAACCAATGATAGATAATTTAACGATTGTCACACCCCTATGAATACGTGATTCATGAGTGCATAAAAGACCGATAAGTGATACGAGATTGGTAGATGGCGCTGGGATAACAAGGTAATACAGACGCTTGGATTGGTGTTATTCCAGGGCAAGGGTTCCTAACATCTCAATAAAAAACATCTTGAAAGATGGGTCAATCGAGAAAAATCGATGCCAGCCCTCTTGTCTTTGACATTGACCTTGATCCATAAGGAAGGCAATACACCATCTATAGACATGGCACTCCTTGATGTGTTCAAGGAAACAAAAATATTGGGAAGATAGTGCATCAAAAATAAATACAGAACAGGCGACATTAGTAATAACAAATGGCTTCCTCAAAGTTAATTGTAGGAAAAACTGTCGATAACAAAAGACATGTCTGAAATGAGTTGTCATGATATAACGGCTGGGCAATACGGGTTAAACTACATAAATAAGATGAATGTTGCGGACTGATATCAATGTTGTAATGTCGTATATATTTATTCCAGAAACAGATACCGCTCTCTGGTGAAATGAATGGCTATTGGAAGCGACGGGGAGATGGAAGAGAATAACGACTTTTGCATTCGTGTGTAGATATTGTTCGGTTCTGCAAATTACGGAGATAAAGAAATTTTACGATGAATCCACATCGTGATAGGTATTGATTTGGTATGTAATTGAATTTTGTCAATACGACTTAATTAGGATAGATAAATTGATGTGTACTGTATAAATCTACATTTCATGCATGAACGATTTTTTATAATGAGCGATACTGTGGTATATTTACATAGCAGTGATAGAAGTATAGAACTGAATATTAGAATGTCAGGAGCTGTAATTACAGTGCATGTAGCAGGGACACAATGAATGGATGAAATAACACACGGGAAGAGGTCTGATATCTTAGCACTTATCTATCTTGTTCGAGCTTATGAGGCACAATATGGAGTTACCGGACACTGACTTATTCTCGGTACTTTCTTAATCATTTGAGTTTGGCATGTCTGTAAAAAACCATAGCATTGACAACACAGTCAAACTTAACTACAATTGAACGAAATATGCATATTAATGCTATTGGTATAAGTCATACATTAACTTAGTTGAAATCAATATGGTTCAACTGGATCATTTCGTACTTCGTTGGTGGTCGGACGATATAATGTTAACCAATGCTTCCATCAGGACTAAGAGAAAGTGATCGTTGAAAGTTGAAATAATGTGTTTACCGTATTATGTTCCTATATCTTATTTTCAGCAGTCTCTATCGTTCCTTTAACGAAACTGATATCATTATATCACAGAAAAGCAAGGGCTTCTGCAATCTCGATCTCCAGGGGTTACCATCAGTGCCGTTATAACCACCTTCTCTGGTCCAGTTCATAGTACAATTGAAGGTTCTGTAAGCGACAACCTGTGTATGAGAGAGACAGTGTATTTTGGTCCATTATTGGTCATTAAAATGAATTGTATTGATAGAAAACGGTAAACTGTATTGCGTCGCGTACGAGCTTCATTTTATTGTAATATTCAAAAATGCCTCAGACTCTCTGTACACAGTACACAGGCAATATTTCCCTCACGTGAATTTCACTTGAAAAAAGTCTCATGGAATCCACGTGAAGAAATATTGTCTCTATAGGTCTAGAGTGACAATATCCACTGAAGTACCGATAAGCAGGATGTCACTTCTAGAAAAATGACAAAACACAATCCATGAACAAGATTGATACAAAACAGAAACGATGATAACAGAAAATATACAATGTGTATGTATCCAGACTCATGAAAATAACAATGCTAAACCAGATTTGGCCAATAGCACATACAATGTATAAAGGTATTGTTGAGACTTCAGATACAAAATTTTACAATCTCGACCATACAATGTTTATTTAGGACAAACTTCACAGATATTTGACATCAAAATGATTCGTGATTGTTTAAATTGTTCTTATCGCGAAAAAACCGCACATATAGAACTAATTATCTTGACGACCAACTGTAATTCATCATTTGTTTAAGATACCAAGTTACCAAAGAAAATTATGCAAAAATGCATTGAATCATATTTTCACTTAAATATCATCAATGTAAAATGCATTCTGATAAAACACGCCCTTCATAAATAAAAGAGATAATGCTTTGAACTGAAGAACAAAGACATTAATAGAGAACAAACGTTTTGTTTCCAAGGCTACACAAAAACTCCACTGCTATATCTCAGATGCTGCATTCCCCAATGCCCATGTGTCTCTAATTTAAACTGACGGCTTGCATGATTAAACGTGGTGTGTAATCAACAGTGTGCGTTATGCTACTTTAATAACCCCGTTCGATAATATTTCGTTTTGAAGAGCAAACCAAACATGAAAATGCACGTGATGCTGTAACGAATCTCTGATCACGAAGAGCGAGAGAATCGTCGTTCTGTAAATACATTCTCTTAAATAACGTAAATGACTATGTGAACGAGAAGCGGGACCTTTTAGAAGTCCTTAAAATATCCCGAACGCAAAGTGTGTGTGTGTGTATGTAAGTGATTCATGAAAATATGTCTATAATGACTATAACTTAGATAAGAGAGACAGAAGAGGATTGCTGTTCTATAGAAATACCCATTACCACGCCCAAACATTGTAGAAGAAATAGAAGCAACGAAATTTCCTAGAAATTATATAACGTAATGCACACACGTACCTTGAACGAATATGACAATTCACACACATCATAAACTTAACGCGAATATGGTAAAAATACATTAATAAATACGTTATACCAAAATAATATCATATCATGCTTCTGTTTTAATCGATTGGCTGAAAATATATTGATATACATTGATAATATTGATGTGAATTCATGGAAATTATCTTTGTATTTGGAAAAAAATACAGTTGTATGTTTTTGATGTGAACCCCCCCCCCCCCCTCTCTCCCCTCCTCAAGAACGACCTTTGTGAAGTAAGCCCCAATGATAAATGTCCCTCCGTATAAAAGCTTTTGACATCTTTTTTCAATAAATGAGTTTGGTGGATTCCCAAGATAAGCAGATTTGACTGTTAACATCATTGCTGAATTCGCGATGAATGAAACAACTGAATAGTGTTTTTTAGTGTTTGTAAAATGTTTGCATCTTGTGTGTCTTTTACACATTGGTCTAAGATTCCCATGATTGATATGATAGCAAACGTACAATTACAGCATTTATGGTCTCATGCTTGTCTCTTCTAACAACATTGGATATTCAAACTCATATAATCACAACAAAAGACAGGGTTTCAGTCAATAAAAATAATTTGGGACATTGTCCCTACAATTTGTCGTTCATAAATGTCTCATTATTTCTGGAAGAATGTAAACGCCATGAAGAACAAAAGACTGACCCCGAGATGTCAATGTTATTCCGCCTTACAATGGATGGTTATGGCATTATTGTCTAATATCGAAGTGACCTAGATAGGATTTTAGAGAACGCACAAAGACTGGCCATTTATTGCCTGTTTAATGACCTCAATCGAATTGATTGAAATCGCCTTATATCACACCCCTGTGGTTGAATTGTTTCAATTCTTACACAACTCCATGACAATTACTTGGATCGGATGAATACAAAACCCATCTTCGTCTGGAAGGGAGTAGAATACGTTTTTTATAGGTCACATTGACTTAGTTAAGCAAAAGTTTTATTTTAGAAACGTTATCGATTTTATTAGCTTTGGATTAAACAAAAAACTTTATTCCTCAGACATGATAAACATAGATGACTGCCAGGGTTGGGACCCTGGATTCAGGATCCATACATAATTGTCCTCTTGCAAGAGGGCTTTCATTCAACATTCCTACATTCTCTCTAACTTTCTCATTCTTGATATTATTCATTAATACATTCATTTTGTGAATCTTTCATACATTTATTACATTTCTTTCATTCTTTATTCATCCTCGCATTCTGTAGCTAATTCCTTAAATCCTAAATTTATCTAAAATATTCTGACCATAATTTATTGATACAATTTTCTTTTCACTGACATGAACTTCTTAAGATGTTGTCACCCTAAGGTCAGATAGGCTGAATGATGGACAGAAAAATAAGGTCATATTCAGTGAACGGATTCGTCTGTCAACTAAACATATGGTTTTTTGCATGTTTAATAAAGAATTTAAATTTATGTTTGTTTTATGAGAGAGTTTCTCGAACAATGCCTACATTACGGGTAGGATGTTTGAATTGTCCCTGCTGTCCCATTGCTTCAACGTAAAGGACGACTTCATTCTGACGATTAGCTATAGTAGAGAAATTTGGGTTATATATGCAAGACATATAGCTACTAGATAAAAAACAATTTCTATACAGAATGGAGTAAATCAAAGTAACTCTGAATCAGTGTAATGTGAGAACCCCAAACGTTCGGCTTCAATTGATGTTTTTTGCGTATCCGAAACGCCCGAACAAGTGTCATTTCTCATATTACAGTCAGTTATTATAGTAGTAAGCTAATGAGCAAAACGCCCGAATGTGAGAAGGTAATTAGAATAAATGTACTTAAACCTGGTCATGCAAGTCTTGTATATGTTCACATCTATTTTTTCAAACGAAGCTCAACCATATTGATGAAAGGCAACTGCATATCCATTGAGCCATTCTGCCATTTAACTGTGCTGTATTGTATGTTAACGTAGATACACGCTACTATTATACATAAAGTGTCGATTGTAAGGTTATTTCGGAACATTGAATTATTCTCTAATTAATTTTCTTTTTCGACTCTATCAAGTTCGTATTCGTCAATGTATTTAACTTTTGATGTAACATATTGCTACGCGATAATGATGATTTATTGTGTTCTCAGCAGACTAAGAATTCTTGGATGATTTAAATCTAAATGTCAGCTGTTTGATAAAAACAACTTCCATGGATACTCTTAATGCTATGAAAAGCTTTTTGAACACTTTGATTTCTTGCCAATATGTTTGAAGGGAAAAAATGAAATAAAAGCCGTTGAGATCATAGAAAACATTTGCAAGGCATGATGATATGAACTACAGACCTAACATTTTCACATTCTCAATATCATGCGTCATTTAGCTGCATTTCGAACGGATTTCATGCAGCGTACTTTAGGAATGATAAACGCCATTTTAAAGTGCAGCGATAATGATATCACTTCTGTTACGCGACAATTCTTTGGGTAACTCAGTCCAGTTTATTTGATGAATTATTTCCTCGAGCCGTGGGCTACCATCATTATTCGGGGGAACGAAACATTACTACTGGTGTCTTAAATCTGAAAATGATACGGGCATTTGCAGATTGATTGGAATTTGTATTATAAAAATTATATGCGTCAGAATGCCATAAGTGCAAATTTGAAAGAAAAACACGAATGATTTGTCATTAAGATAACGGAAAATCGAAATTAACAGACAATATGGCTTCAAGGCAAAGAAAATCCGTAGAATTATCAAAATTTAAAAAAAGAGAGAAACCAATCAAATATTCCAATTAACGATCGGCTGCAAAAAACCTGCATGCACTAGACACGAATTCCAAATACATGATGTCAACAGCCTAAATATGAATTAGAAAATGTGCATCTTATCGATCGGGAGGAAAATTGAATTTCTTTCAGCAATAGAAAACCAAACCGTAAATGACATTTGTGAAGGTGAATGAACTAAAACATATGTATTCATGTTTCTGACAAATTCCTTAATATTTAAAATCTGTCCTTTCTCAATACAATCATGAGCTTGTGAACAGTTATAAGAGACATACTAGAACATTATGAATACCAACGGAGAAGAGTCAACAGTGTATGTTACACAAAAAGGAACTATAAATGACCATAATATTCCACAAATAACCATAATGTTCCATAACATGTACATAATGTCTACATACTCAGGTACTGTGCGCCGGTCGGTTGCTTTTTTTCTGCGGGTATTCCTTTACCATCAAACATGGCATGACCCCATGACCCCATGACCCTATGACCCTAGCTGTTAATGGGTTGTTAACCTAAATAAACCAAGATTCACTTTATATTACTGTTTCAGTCATTTAGAGTGAATTAGTCAAAGTAATAGTTATTATTTACATTTATTATATATATTTAAAGACTGACGCACGAGATATACATTGAAGTTTTACTGAAACTTTCGGATATTGTTTGTTAGAACAACGTATCTGCATCTTTGAGAACATTGACTTTTTGCATTTCAGTATTTTTGTATAGCGAATGCTTATTTCTCTGGTACCACTACATGCTATGATTTTCCTATGATTCCATCAGTCTTTGGGCATAGATAAATCCCATTCTTCAGCCGCCTTTTCTCCCCCTGCCTCTCTTTCACCCCCTCCCCTTCTCTCGGTTTTATTAATCGAAAATGGATAATTATAATAATTTATTTCATCAATATAATTTTTATTAATACCGCTTTGATGTTAGTCAGCAATTAAGAGTGAGTTGTTCTTCATCTGATGAATAAACTAGGACATATTATATACATTGTATACAATAATTATTGCTAAATAACTTTATTTCCTTTAAATGGTGATTACTTTTATTATCATAAAACTGAAGCAACATATTTATTGCAAAATGATTACATTGTAATGAAATAACAACGAGATAAGATAAGTACAACATATTTCTTGAATATTATATCAGTGCCCGGCGTAAGTGATATGCTAAAACAGATAGATGTTTTAGCCAATGGCTATCACAATTGAGGTTTTATGTTTTCATTATAAAAGAAAACATACCTTAGATTAGATACTCGATATTTATTTTTCCATATAACTGAAGCACTTAAGGGAATAGGATATTGGAAAATGTTGTATTAAGTAAGACGCATAGGGCCTCAGATAGACTTTATCATGGCCTATGTTTTTATTTCAGCGATCGATCACAGACTTCCGTGTCAGCTACAGTACTTTGTTAAACTATACTACAGTAATTCATCAACTTTATACACAAGAAGTGAATCATTTAATGCATGTTTTTATAAATTGTGTTTGGTAATGTGTTCGGCTTTGTCAGTCAATAATTGTAGTAAGTAGGTAATTAAATATTTTTATTTTCGTTTCTATAGTTCAAATTTCATAACACAGCATGATGATAAAATATTAATCTGCGTTAAGTTGACAATACTTTATGTAAGCGGACTGTTTGGTAGGTCATCATTATATTGCCATCATTGTCAGATGGTAGGCTTTGGAACAATCACGTAATATGAGCAGCTTTATTTCACGACCAGCAGGAACGATAACAATTGATTTTGGCGTTCAAAATTCACAAGTCTGCCAGATGTTTGAGGAGTATTAAAAAAACAAAAACAATCGAAACAAAACCAACACAAAAACTGAATAATAATCCTTCATTTACAGTTGGAACGTTATCAATTAAAAAGTTAAAACAAATACAAAAACAAACTTTACAGTTGGAACGTTATCAATTAAAAAGCTAAAACAAATACAAAAACAAACTCAAAAGAAAAAAAAAAAAAGAAAAGAAAAGAAAGCAAACACACAAAAAAACCCTGACCAATATTCACTCATGAACTATCCTTCACAGCAGCGTTAACCGTCGCAGTAGCAACATATTTAACAACAAACAAAAATAACGCTTGTGATGAAGATAGAGCAAACAGTCTAGCAAGAAAAAAAACATAAAGGGAATTTCAATAAATGATAAATATTTTATCAACACATCTCGAATCCATTGATATAGTTCTTTTATGTTTAATTCATATCAACCATATGTAGGACACGAGTCTATGTGTAGGGAGAGTTCATGGAGTTGGTGTTTTCCTGTGGAAAGCTTGTGTTCGTCTCTGTTTGATGTTATATATATGAATTTCGACTTGTATTAATGAAAATACCGACAAAGACCAGACATTATCAGGGCATCCTGTTATTTCACAGAAAATTTCGATCAGATTTAAGTTAGCAAAAAGCGCAATCAATCAAGATTGAATATCTGACTGATACATTGATATAATTTTTTTTACCAATAGAAAAAAATCTTTCAATTGTAAATGGATTGCGGACGTCATTTTTATATGATGAACACATGCTAAATTTTCTGTCGTTATTTAATATGTATCATCTTGATAATGAAATGCTATCATTTGGATAATAAAATGTTTGGCATACGGTGATAGATAAAAAGAGAAATATATATTGAAATTTTGAAGAAGTTGTTGCAAACCTTGTTGTTTTTAAATTTCTTGTTTTGTGGAAGAATTTTGGTAAGCCCCACTGATGTTTCTCAAAATGTCTTCTTTTTTGTATATTTTGTTTGGTAAGTATAATGATTTGCCGTATTCGGTATATGTTTTATTTATCATCCAATAATATGTTTCATGTATATATCCGATGGCCATTTTACAATACTTTTTTTTTTGTTTATGTAATTAGGTGGACGAGGAATAAAACACACAGAATATTATGTAAAAGTAGTTGAAGAATTAAAAGTTCAAAAACAGATTAAAGACACAAATTACAAAGTCAAATAAAAGTCAAATAGAAAATAAAACAATATTTCACAAATAAACCTTAATTTTCCCGGAAACCCTTTAACCGTGAGTGTTTATGTTGATATTGCTTTTATTAGAATACGTTTGTGATGTGGCATTGACGTGAGGGGTAAGTTTGGTTTATTAGATATCAGGCTATGAATGATTTATCTTCTTATTATTCTATCGTCCGGTTTCAAGAGGACGGCCATACACGGAAATGTCACACAGGATTAGTTTGGAGTATGTCCGTCACAAAATGGAAAAATTGGCATATCACTTTCTAATAAAAATAAAAGGTCACTGAATTCTTTATGCTTTATTATGCAGTGTGTGCCATTCATATGCGTTCTTTGTATTAATATTGATTCGATTTTCATATAACATATATGATATAAAAACCACTGTATGGAAATTTTGTTCTGCCATCTTTTAGGTGAATACAAAAACAGCGGATACTGTTTTATAGCATACCATACTCTATAATTACAAATGCCAACACAATATATATTGTGTAATCCAACAAGAATAATGGGCTTCGGAACAGTTACCTCTTTTTGTGTCATCAACGATATTCACTGTACAAATCTAGCTTATATCCCAGTTAAGTTTCAATTTTATCTAAGAATAAGATGACATCACATTGAAAAGTCCAGGCCTATTTACAGGCACTACAAACTGGCCTCAAACTAGATTAAAGTAACATAGTAAAGCCTGATAAGACCATGTCTCGATCAGATACGATATAATTGTATGTGTTCTATAAATTACACGGAAATGATATTATTGTGAAGCATTTTAAACAAAAAATCGTAGTTGATCAAAATACAACTTTTATTTCATATGCGGCAACCGAGAAAACAGTCATGTAAATATACTTCGGACAAGCGCTAAGAAAAAAATGTTGAACTTAACTTACAAACATTTTTGTTTGGAAATTAAAGTCTTGCCGAAGACCATAACCATATCTCAAAAATATTCAAAATCTATAAAACTCAGTCATAAATTTAAAGCAAATTTTGCAAAGATTATGGGTAAACTAATATACATATTAATTTGTATTGGTAATGCAATGCATGTGTAAATAGTTACTATAAATAGGCAATTCCTTGTTTTCTGTATTTTCAACAATAAATATGTTTAAATCAATGCTAACCAAGCTGCACATCAAACTGACTTTTCGTTTCCGTAGGGCCCTTTGATGATAGTAAAACAAAATCTATCAAACCTAAATTATTAAACCAGTATATTAGTTAAATGTAAATATATAATTTAATTGAATCAGGTCTGGAGAGTGAAACATTTACAGACCAGCAAAAGCGCGCGCTGGAGTAAGGGAGGTAATTGCAGCAAGTGTTGACCATTCTCTGTCACATACAATTTTGGCATTTTTCTTTATAAAATTGATCTTTCGTCTCAGTTTGGTAATAAGAAGAAAACAAAATCTTCATGCATATTTACCGTGCAACTCAGCCAGACTAGCTTTTTACATTTTGTGCTGTTAAAAAGATAATTTGTGCAGTTTGATTAAATTGTAAAAACGTGACAAATAAAACAACATTGTGTCATAATAATTTTTAGACCTTACAGTTCATTTATGATATAGGAGGGTGATGTACTAAATATTTTTGTGCGTGTTAAGGAGGGTGATGCACTAGATATTTTTGTGCGTGTTTAGGAGGGTGATGCACTAGATATTTTTGTGCGTGTTTAGGAGGGTGATGCACTAGATATTTTTGTGCGTGTTTAGGAGGGTGATGTGCGTGTTTAGGAGGGTGATGCACTAGATATTTTTGTGCGTGTTTAGGAGGGTGATGCACTAGATATTTTTGTGCGTGTTTAGGAGGGTGATGCACTAGATATTTTTGTGCGTGTTTAGGAGGGTGATGCACTAGATATTTTTGTGCGTGTTTAGGAGGGTGATGCACTAGATATTTTTGTGCGTGTTTAGGGGGTGATGCACTAGATATTTTTGTGCGTGTTTGGAGGATGTAGTTTTGGTGGTGATGCACTAGATATTTTTGTGGTGTTCAGGAGGGTGATGCACTAGATATTTTGTGCGTGTTTAGTAGGGTTTTGCACTAGATATTTTGTGCGTGTTTAGGAGGGTGATGCACTAAATATTTTTGTGCGTGTTTAGGAGGGTGATGCACTAGATATTTTTGTGCGTGTTTAGGAGGGTGATGCACTAGATATTTTTGTGCGTGTTTAGGAGGGTGATGCACTAGATATTTTTGTGCGTGTTTAGGAGGGTGATGCACTAGATATTTTTGTGCGTGTTTAGGAGGGTGATGCACTAGATATTTTTGTGCGTGTTTAATTTCAAAATAGAATTTTTATATCTGATTCTGTCAATTCACAGCATCAATAGGCTAATGCAGTTTATCGAAGCTATCTATATATGTATTTCTTATTAAAAAACCAGTCTTATTGCTTTAATTTCATTTTCATCGAAAATGACAATGTGAAAAGAGAAAAACAAATTTAATGATGAACTCGAATGTAATTGTATGTTGTAGAGATATAACAAAATAGGAATATACACTATTAAAAAACCACGAAGCTCTTAACGATGAGAGTAACGTCATTGTACCCAAATTGATACTGTACCCAAATTGATACCCTAATTTAAAAAGCTTAAACATTCGTTTTGATAAAGTTTACATCATTTCTCAGTGTTGACACCAAAGATGCATCATTTATTGATAATTACGCTTCGTTTTATGCAACTATTTGTGTTATTTTCTTTGCAACATAATTTGGAAATAACTAATCTTTTAATTGATTTAAAACAATTACTTAATGCTATTAACATTTTTGTTGATTTTATTAAACAGGAATTTATATTTGGAAAATTCAGTTTTTGTGATGCAGACTTGATAGTAGATAACCTTATTTTATTATTGATTAAGCAATATTTGTTTAAAATGAAATGTTTAGAAAAAATATCAATTTAATAAGTTTAAAAAATCATATACAATTTGAACTTAAAGCTCATAAGCAGATGATAGTTAAGCATAAGGCTTACCATAACAACATTGAGCTACAAAATAATCTTGAAAACTGGCTTAACATATGATCTTAATATCTTTATGATGTAGTTTTGTTTTACTAATTTGAATTGGCCAATGTTTAACTAAATTCTGTTATAATTAGCCAGTGTTGAAGTTTTCGCTTAACTCCATATTGCAGTGAATTTCTTTTGAACTATCGAAATTAAGTTCTCATTATGCTGATTTGACAGTAGATAACCTTATTTTACTATTAATTAAACAGTACTTGTTTAAACCTACAACCATTATAACATTAATGACGAGTGAAACTTGGGATAAACTTGTATCAAAATAAAACTTGGGATATATATACTTGCATCTATATTTGAGACATATATATATACATAATTACACGGAATTCTTATATAAAATGAAACCTTTTTGTGCTGCTAAATAAACTCCATGTTCAAACTGTTAACTATTTAACCATGTGAACAGTGAACCACCTAGTCTGAGTCTGCAAATTAATATAGCTCCCCCCTCCCCCACTGTGTATGTCCTGTCTTTATAAATGTGTGTGAGAGAGTAAGTAAAGGCATATAAAATTGCCAACCCTATACTAATGTTTAGTTGTCAAATTCTATACAAATTGATATGGTTGCATGCTTATAAGTTTGAATGAACATGTATTGTATATGTAATGCGATGTTGGTAAAATTGAAATTGAATAAAAAAATTGTGAAAAAACCCTTGACAGTTAATAACTTGGTCTGAAAAGTATTAATCCCTAGAAATGTTGCCTTGCGATTTATATTATTTGAACTATAATCGTGTAAGGCCACCTCAAAGAAATTTTTTATCAAATAATGAAATTTTAGATATAAACACGCAACAGAAATAGAAAAAATATAGTTGCCTCACATTACTTTTTATTCGATAAAGTGCAAATTTCTCTATGTATAGTGTTATGTCTCCATCTTGATTTCTACTAAAACTGTAACTAGTATCTTGTAACTTGATTGATCCATAATTTTGTTGGTAGTATTTTTTCATCGATCATTGCAAATAATTGATATGTTCTTATGACATACATACATAAAACATATTGGAAGAATACAGAATTAGGTGAGTGCCACAAAAAATGAATATAAATAAATGAATTGAAATATCACATAAATCAGATAGGGGTAAATCATTAATTTACGAGGGTCCTGAATTACCGCAGGTATTGTTGTGAAAACACTTAACAGTTAAATGTATCATATTTAGTATAACTCAGTATAATAAACGCAACTACATTACTTTTATTCAGTAAAATCATAAAAATCGATATGTATCTTTCTTACATTTATACATTTTTTTCCTTGCTGGGTATCAATTTTGGTACACATCGTTTGACAAAACTAAAAGTTTCGACAAATGCTATGAATCGTTCTAACAGTAAAAATAAGCCATGTAAATAACAAAAACAAAGCATCAAAATAAAGTTTGTATGCACTTCTTCAAAGCAAAAAAAAAAAAAAAAAAAAAAAAAAGTGAAAACGCACCAAGCAACAAATGTCATATAAGGGAAAAGTGCATGTATTGGTATCAATATTGGTACAATGACATTATAAAGAAGTATTTGGTAATAAATTCATAACGTCATGACTTTTCTTTTTTATTTGTTATACAGACCTGCAAAATCGCCTATGACTTTGCACAACTCCTTGGCAATAGGTATAATAAAGCAACAAGTGACAAATGTCATATAAGAGTAATCTGCATTTATTGGTACACTCATATTTTTGTGTTATATATCTTCATAAAGGACCTGATCCAATTGTATTCAGTTAATTCTTTTGGTATAATATTGTTTCTTCAAAAGTCCAAATCCATATATAAATGCCATGTAATCATTGCAAAGTAAAATCTGCATATTCACCATAAAATCAACATGTAATTATTACAAAAATAACATGAACGGATTTGCGGACATTTATAGCAACATTAATAATTTTTCTTGGTTTATTAGTAAAATGGTCTTCAAACTTTCTTGAAAATATAGGTATCATTGTTTATTTTGCTTCGAACGTCATCGGAAACCGCCATTGCACCAACAAAATGAAATGGCAGTAGCTCAGGGTCACGAAAACTTGTTCTGGTTCCCAACGGTGGTCTTATTTCTATATAGGCAAGAGTAAACCTTCAGGAGACAACGAACGTATACGAAATATAACTAATGAATACGGGACGCTTATGTAGCCTTACCTACACAATATATATGAAACATCTCTACGTAGGGTTAGGTTATCGCAGCTAACAATTAATATTGAACAATTTGTATATTTTAGTCTGTATCATAAAATATCAGTTTTGGTATTCCTGGGGGACATCAATAGTAAATACACGTTATCCATTCAAGTTCAACAAATTTTATCTAAAAAAATATAAAATAAAATATAGAACAACAGACATAACCTATATAAATTCTCTACCTTGTTTATATATACACACATATGATATAAAGTGTTATTAAGAAATTGAATACGTAAGGATCATTTTCAATATCCTTTGGGTTTACGAAGTCATCGACCAAAAACAAAAGGACATCCTCATAAACGCAAACCGTCTATGGAAAAATAACCTGAAACTCTTACCAATAGAAGTGAGTGTAGGATATGAAAATAAATCATTTTAGTATTAACATCATATCGTTAAAAGTATAATACTTTAATTTGGAAGTTTGGGTTATGAACAGTATTTGAGGGATGCTTTATTATCAAATACAAAAAACATCTTTTCGTTACACATTTGAGGTCAAAACACAAAATTGTAAATTGTTTAAGATCTACTCTTGTACGAGAAAATATGTTTAAATATTACAATCATGTAACGATGAATCATAATTTAGCTTGTATTGGGATTTGCTGATAAATGAAAAACTTCTTGACTAAAGAAGGAAAAAGATGAAATTAACCACATAAGTATAATCTAATTTCCCTTGTAAAAAGGAAGCTGATCAGCCATTGGATGTGAAAAAAACAATGAGGATATGATCTGGAGATGATTTTCTCCGAAAGCGGATGTTATGAAGCGGTGCTCCTCGAATATATTGATGTGTTGAGTGTGTGTGTGTGTGTGTAATGTTTCACATGAATATCATACGACCAGCTAAAGTTAGATGAAGATCACACCTATGACTATGAGCAATGTTTTTTTTAAGATTCCACTTATGCAACACATGACAGTGTACTTTAATTTATTGCTTTATTTCTCATAACCATAAGTTTTCCCACTCCGATACATAATTGTATCTAAATTGCATTCATTCACCTTTGCCATAAATCACATGCAATAACGACCACAACTGTTTAACCCCCCTTGATGGGGGCCATGGTAGACATTGCTTCAAGCCCCTCGGCTCTGAGTCGCGAGAATCCAATGTAAAGCAGTTGTCAGGTCGGTTGTTTCTCCTAGGATTGTATTCCGCCCGCCTCCACGTCCTAAGCTGGACACTTCGTTTATGGCTGGTGATAGGATGTTGTGCCAGGCCAACCAAATTGAATTTAAATGTATTTAAAGATTTTTCACTCGGACCTGTAATATAAGTTTGATAAAACGGTTTGAATAATAATTGCTGTAATCGGAGATTTTAGAAAAAAATATGTACACTATCTTGCAACTAACACTTGCTCATACAAACTTGCTCACTTTCTTTCAGGATATGATCAATATAGGCACTGCCTGTTATTCAATCCTTTTGATGCCCAATAAGATATTTTGAATTGAATATAAAATCATTACAGAATTATGAAACTAGACTCATTAATTTTCGAGTTATTTATTATCTTGATAAGAATTTGTCACCTATATCCTGTTTTATACTCTATATTTTCTAAAATGACCATCCGAGGACTTTGAAAACATAACATTGTACGCTAAAAAGAAAGAATTACTCTAATTTGTAATATGATAATATGACGTACAGGTATAATAATTTGCCATTTTAGAAAGACACTAATATAAAAATATCTATCCTGATTTGTTTTACATGTACGAAATCTTGTTGTATCTCTGCTTTAGCTTTGGGCATATTTTAATATTGATAACAATACTGTATATGGTAAAGTGATTTCCCAACACATCCGCCCCATTCCTGAACTCCCTAACCCTACCTCACTGTATTTCTCGCTTTTCTTTTCTCTATTTAATTTTAAGTGTATGTGTTTGTTATCCTTGTATAAAAGATGGTGTTGAATATCCATCAGAAATTAGAATTTGAAAAATGTTATATTGTGATTATGTATGCAATGTTTAATATCATATATGTTTTCAAAATCTAGGAAAAATAAAAAAAAATAACAAAAGAGAGAGAATGAGCGGCAAAAACAAATGTATATTCAACAACGAAAATAAACTAAAATAACATGCCGTCAGTCAAACATGATTCAATTGCCATGTTTCCAACAATCTAGTTTTTATTTATTGCACCATAAAATTTATAGGCCATTACAAAACTGTCGAATCCTACCTATACTTTAACGTGTATATATTAAAATGACCATGGAAGCTGACCATTAACGTCATGCTCTGCTGTTGGCCTTTAGGTACTGACCACTACCATAAAGGTCAAATTAGACCATTGCATCATTGATCCCGAGGCTGCGTTTGTGGTCCACGTGTGCATCTCCGATTTCGTAGATACTATTATCACTACCATCGATTATATAAAGCCATATTAAGTGTCATGTCACACATGCACGTCCGCCGATGGGCTGTTTATGTCATATATATATAAAGTGAAGCACTTGGGAAAATACATTAGAACCAAATAATTAGAGGTAAGTACGACTTATACTTGTCTAGCATGAACAAAACTGATACAATATTACTATCTTTGTGACAAACTTTGATGTGATGGTAAATACATTATATATTTGAAGAAAAACATATTAAAACTTATCTTTGTAAGGTTCTAATTGTTATGTTAATTTATTTCTATATCTAATCTGATATATATATGTTTATTCAATGAATAATATCATATCATTGTTTTATTATGGTTTTCTTTCCATTTTTAAAAAGAACATTTGGATGCCTTTTATTTTCCTCATAACATTATTTTACTTTGTTACAGGAACCTAAGTTTAGACAATCCTGCACTACGTTCAGTAAAAATGGCGTTTTACCACTTCACCACTCTATGCATGGTTGTAGCTGCTATCTACATACAACAATCAGACGCCTGTTCCTGTAATGTTGTACCGAACTTTCCTTTCCGGTATTGTGCTTATGGACTCGGTAAGTTTATATTGATGTCACCGCTCATATTATAGTGTTCTGCCGAACATTATGGCTACATTTTGGTAAAAACAGTGAATTTCGCTCCATTGTGCTGTTCTATATTTGTCTACTTTCACTGTCCCGTATTACTATTCGTATCATACTATGTAATCGTGTTTGTTTTGTGTGTCTTGATAAAGGGGCAGATCGCCTCAAAAACTTTGCATATCTTTTGTCCACACGGTTGGAATTAGTTCTTTGTCCCATATTGATATAATAATGATAATATTCACACTAATCTATACCTCTATACACAGTAATCAGTATCCATCCTCGGACACTATAGATATGAATATGGATACTGTTAACCAAGTTCTTTTCGCAGTGCTTTAACTTCGCGATTTCACGATCGAGATATGTTGTTTTATCTTCACCAAAATTTAAGATACTTTCTCGATTTGACGCATCGTGACTTTTTCGCGAGAATTTAATTTCACGATCGAGATATGTTTGTTTGTTTCTTCTTTAACAATTTTTTAGATACTTACGCGATTGCACGCATCGCGATTTTTTCGCGAGAATTTAATTTCACGATCGAAACATTTTTGTGTTTACTTTACTTATATTTGAAATATTTTTGCGTTGAAGAAATTTTTTCGCGATTTTTATCGCCCGCAAAAAACGAGAAATATAATCACACGCAAAAAAATGTTTACATTATAAATATTCTTAATAGACACCTTTATAAAAAAGTATTATTGAGGAACAAGAACATATTCATATAATTTTTTCATATTAACTGTTATTTTTAATATAAAAGAGATAATTTGTTAATATGGTCGCTGGACATGCAAAATAAAAAGTTATATGTGACTTATAAATCCTTGGTATTACATAACAGTTTATTACAATCAATTTCTAGTAGACTTCGTTGAAATGCACTCCGTATATTCATCATAAGCGATATCACATGAACACAAATTCTACTTCTCTATATGCAGTCTTTCCCAAAGTTTAACTGGTGGTTAATAATGAGCTATAATTGGTTTTTAGTTTTCCGAGGAGAAGTTAAAAACGAAACCCTCGACAGAATGGGGAATCTCGGATATGAAGACAAGTATGTGTATACAGTAAAAGTAAAGAAAACCTACAAAGCGACAGAGGTAAGTTCTACATGTAAAATAAATAAATCAGACAATATTTATTCCTTATATTTTTATATCATTATATTTCTAGATAAATCATAATACTATTAAGAAAACATTTTTTTCAGGAAAATTAGTTTATTTATGAAATAAAATAAATTTCTTATCATCCTGAACCTATTATGTGTCATCAAGCTTCTCTTTTGGAAAGTTATGAATTATAGGATCCTACCGATGTATGTTTCTATACTCAATCTGTCATTAAGGAAGTGTGTACAACATATTTCAGCGACTACTTATTTCTGCCTAACGTGCTTTTTATGGTGATTCAATTCCGTGATTTAGAAATGATGAAGTTCTACTATACCTATGTTTGAAACACTTTCATGGCGATTAGTTTTCACAAAATTTAATTGTGTGTTATTGTCGTAAGTCATAGGAACGATGTCTTGGTGCATGTTTCTTAAATTAATAATGCTATGTATCTAATAGCATGAAATGGAACCACAAATATAAACATCAAATAGTCGTCAAATATAAATATACATGTAGTGTCAATTAACCAAACATCTACGTTTTATTTGATTGTTATCTATTTCTTCCTTGGCTTCCCACGAAATGAATATTTATGTCATGCAGTAAGCAAGAGTTCCTTATCTAAAGCATTTTTTCAAAAATTGAAACTTCAATGAGTCGAAGTTTAAATGCTCGTCGTACAAAGTTCGACTAATCGCGACTTCCACTCAGAAAATTGTAAAGAATTGTCGACGACTAACTCGTCCATGGTGGTTGAGTTGATACTGCATGCATCAGGTCTTGTAACAAATTAATTGTGGTGGCTGAGTTAAAATCGTCTGATTCTTTTAATAAAACTAGGAAAACATTTACTGTTAATCGACCATTTTTCCCAGCCACTTAATTTCGCGTTTGTTATGTCTTACTTAATTTTCCACGGCGGTTTAATTTTGCGATTTAGAGTAATTTTGTTTAACTGTACATATGTTTTCGCGACTAATATTTGCGATTCCTTCTTGTCTGTGAAATACCTTGCAAAAATATGCTGGTTGTGGTAACACAGGATGAAATGCATATAAAGATGAAATTCTCATTTAAATGTAACTCTAATGTCGTTTGGCAGTCTTAGATGTCCAGCGAGTAAAGAGCGTTAGTGAATTAAAAAAAACATTTTTAAAATGCACTGTAAGTTAATGAGCTGAATATGTATTGATATTTTAATAGTTGGCAAATGAAAGGATTTCTAAGGATGACACAGTACAACTTGAGACACCAAAGTACGGCTCATTGTGTGGCCGACCTCTGAGAGTTGGTGGAGATTACCTCATTTCAGGTTATTATCATTTTCTATTTTAACATGTTTAGATAATGACAACATGTGTTATTTACTTATTTATTTTTTTACAAAATCTAAATTAAAATATTAACAATAACGTTACGTTTTTTATTACGTCTTTGCATTTAACAGAGTTATCTCCATTGCGGGTAGATATACATTGTGACGTCATTATTTTGTGGGCGCTATTCACGTCGTTTTCTCCGAAAATATGACGTTACGATCGCCAACGCATGACGTCACAAACAATAGCTATCTTCAAGGACAGATAACTCTGTAATTTGTATATACAAAATATTGTATTTTTGTATTAAAAATGGTGTGATGTGACTACTTGAATGGTAAATAAGTGGTATCACTTCATCTTTAAATCACTCCTTGCAATTTCATGCAATCATTTGCTGGTACATTGTATGCCTTCGCAAACGCCTTTCACGTGTTTAGTATCTCGTTGAAATGTCATACTTTATGTTAAGGAGTCTAACGCGTATCTATGCTCAGTTTTCATTTTTTGCAAATAAATTGATTATTTGTATTTGCAAATTCCACAGCTCTCTGCGCTTGTACACTTATAAATACGTTATGTTAATTAATGTGTTTTGCCTTAATACGTTGATTCAGTCGTAATTGGGGTGCTATTACTTGAAAATACTGTTGTTTAACGATATGGTGATAGCCCTGTCAAAACTTACAATATATAAGTAGGTTGCATTAAGATTTATATGAAAATCCCGTATAATCTGCTGTGAGAACATTAAAACGCCTCAACATTTTTATTATTTCAGTGACTCGCTACGAGGTTGCTCTGAACTCGGCTGCCATGGCTATCAATATGTGCGAATGGATCGAAGAATTCGATAATGTCTCTCTCGCAGACAAATACAACCTGGAAAACGATTTCGAATGCCCTACGCTAGACTTCGATTAATCCACTGTTGGTAGGTGAATAATGTAACTTAATGCAATTGAACTATCAAGTTTTTTTCCTTTTATAGCGAAGGAAAACTAGATATTGTACCGTAGTGTATGTTTCTTTTTCCTTTTATAGGGAAGGAAAACTAGATATTGTACCGTATGTTTGAAAATAATCCTATTCCTTTTTAATGAAACATGAACACTCCCCAAGACAACGTTTGCTACTGTGAACACATGTTCAGTGATTTGGAGCTTTACTTAATTCAAAGAAAATACATCTCATTTTTTAGATACCAATAAGTCTAATGAAGCATAATAATTTGCAAAATAAAATTAAAGAAAGGGAACATTAAAACGATAGCATAAATTGACTGTTACTAAAGAGATACCTTCTTGTCGGCTGATTCATAACGGAAGTGACAAATTTTCATTGGTTAACATCTTAAATCAATTATCATCCTGGAAAAACTTCCTACATGTAGTTGTTTTATCGAATGTTTCGGAAAGCAGTATAAATAATAAGTTTACTTTTTACCAGAATAAAGGAGATATTTTTCATTTAGTTCATGAAAAAGCTGATATTCAGCTTTGCTCTTTTTTAACCATTGGTTCAGATTTTGTCTCTGTATTATAGTTTCTATACATATTCAATGATCACTAATCGATACAGAATGTCTTTTAATGTTTAATGTGTAAATGTTTATGTGTAAAGCTAAGCTACATCAATGATTTGAGGATGTTTTTGTTAACGGACTATGTGGAGAGTACATATGCAATTTAATTGGTAATGCACTTGAATATAAGTGTGTCGAAATGAACAATCTTCAGATGATTAATATACTCACAATAAATGATGATGCCCCTTATTTTATTTTTGCAGGTCGACCTTGTGTGCTAAGAGGATAAACTTAACTTAAAAATACGATGATGATTGGATATTCATTTACTGAATCAAAAGATTTGTTTCGAACTTGTTTACGGATATCAATTATAATAACATATGGCGCATTGAAAGAAAAATACCATTTTACGTAAAGAATTTATTACGTTGAACTTACATATTTTGTATTCATATATCTATGATAAATTTATGATGATAAAAAAGAGTAAAATGCAACTGAAAATCTGTGTTTCTGAATAGTGTACAATGATCCACAATTAGGCACCGAAACTGTGTCTACCTGGTAACATGTAATCTTATTGTCTCGATGTGAGCATATGAAGCATCAACACTACATACACTTGATATGCAGGAGTTGTCACCTGCTTGCATGGAGCCATATGGCGCTGGTTGTGAGAAGGTCACGGCCAACGACATGCCAACGGAATCCATTTAAATGTCTGGTTATATCAGTAGAATAATTAATAATGTAAATATTCATAAATATGCTGAGAGAAAAAAAAAGTGAAATTTTATTGACATTTTTATTGACCCAAACATATTGCGGCCTATGTCGCCACTAAATATGATACATAAATTACCAATGGCGTGGTGACATTTAGACAATATTGCCATTGGCAACGGTAGAGAATCGAGTATATTAATGGCTAACACTTTACTGTAATATACAGAATTGCTTACTGTGAAATATGTTTACACCTATTTTTTTTCTTGTGTTTTATGCTTATAATTAAAGAATGGTAAATTTCATTTTTATTCAAGTTTTATTCTTTTAATTCTCTTAATATCAAGCGACTATTGCAAAAACTAAATGTGCTTCCTCATTTTCGATATAAAGTTTCGAAGTTTGTATACTGAATATGAAATATTGCTTTTGATGTATATTACTATCTTATGTTTTAAAGTTCTCGCTCTGGGACATTTCGCAGGATTTGTTTTATAAAATAACCACTGCTGTAAATTTAGCACTTATTTACATAAGCAGAAATGCTGTTTGAACTTATAACTGTTTATCATCTATCACATGATTAGATGAACCAATGAAATCTGCTTTTTGTATTCTAATAGAATGAGGTATAATTTACAAAATATCTTTATTTGAATTAGTTTGAAAAATTATGAATAGAATGAAACTTAGATTAGAGTAACCAGGACAGTTTTGACATGCTCTTCACATGCCTCTTCACTATCAGCAAATAAATCTTCGAAATCTACGTTTTGTTACTTAAACTTTTTATAGTACTTTTGGTGGTGATACATCCAAATAAAGGGATATATCCGTATCCTTGGTCATTATATCAAGGAGTACAACAACCTATTGTTCTTAATAACGGTAAATAATTAATATATAATTGATATAAGCGTGTAAATATGACAAAATATGTACATTCATGAAGTATGAATGACGATATAGTCTATATAGAAATTTGTGTTCCAAATAGAGATAATTAACTAAAGTGTCATCTTGCACGCATCAACCTATTTTAAACAAATGAAATTGTCGTTAAGAGATAACGAATAACTAAGATAATAAAAAGGCTTAAAGTTTTATTTCATTTTAGACTTGAACTCTAGTATTTTGCCGGACGTCGTGTGTATTGGTTGGAATCGGATGGATTCGATCTCCTAATCTGTAAAGGCATTCGTAAAAAAACGTAATTAGATTGGTTATTTTTATTCTCGCTGATTAGATAGGAGTCGGAGTTTTTGTTTTACAAATAAAGTCTATTACGAGATAGTACCACGCCTATGCATGAAAGCCTATCTAACGTATGTTTCAAAGTGTCGCATTATCAATCCATGCTTCTTGGCACTGATATATTACAAAACTAATAGTTTTGTAGTTGTAGGAACTTGGAGTGATTTGTAGCTAGAAATTATTCAATAAAAAAAAATACAGAGAAACTATTTCAAAAATACAATATCGTATAACCATAGGTTACAATGTACGTATAATTACATATTAAAAGATAGTGTTGTTAACTGACAATTTGCCAGCTGTCAGACAAACAATACGTGACTTTGCATTTAAAAGTATTTATGCCTTGACAGATTCAATAGGTTCACGTGCGTGAGCGAGCACAAGGTGTGGCTACATACCGCCTAGCGATCAGTCAATTAATTTTATATGACAATTTTACATATTAACAATAGGTTGTTGTTATTTAACTCCATGAATTTATCATTCCACCTGCTGATATTAGCGATATCTTTTATACATCACGTGGTTTAAACTCTCCCTAATTATCGTGTCTTTTGTTACAACAGAAATAATATACTCTTGTGTGGTATGAAATCCTCTTTATAACATGTTATAATGCATTATTAAAAACATATAAATACACTTTAATCATTTTTAATTTTGATATATGTAATAAGTTAAATATAAAAAAGTACAAATGTAATGTTTTTAAAATACAGTATAGCCGGCTGTGATGACATTTTCCCGATTTCGAGGAACATCGCCATGATCGCGAAAGTTTGATTCGCGATATATAAAAAAATATGGTTGAATCATATAGAAGGTTAAAGCTATATCCCTTTATGATTTGCTTATTATATATTTACATATTACAGAGGATATGTATTGATTGTGACGTCATGTTCTTGCGAGTGTAACGTCATACTTTTTGGAGAAAACGACATGAATTGTGCTCACAAAGTAATGACGTAACAATCGATAGCTATCCGCAAGGGAGCTTACTCTGTAATATGCAAAGACGGAATAGATTAAAGTACATAATTATTGACCCATGCTATTCGATGGAAACATTTGATAGCGCCACAATGTGAGCGTAAAATTAAGTCTACTATAGTCAGCATATTTCGTACACCAGTTTTAACAGCTAGAACTATAAATGCAGGAGACATGTTAAGTAAACCTTTTTATTATTTACGTTTCACAGATTAGTGTCATTAAAGTTTAATATACGTTGTATGCAAGATTAATTACATAGCTACTAATTTTATCTAATTATTAAAGTACGCATTTTGCTCGTGTTTCCTTAGTCCTTATTGAAAACATGTAACTGTTAAAAGTTTGTTTTCCTACTTGGAAAATATGAAGCAATTTTATTTATTAATCGAAATTTTTTTAACGTAAATTTGAGAATTGGAAACGTGTTACATTTGTATATAAAGAATAGAAAATACCTACATGCTATCCTCTTGTAAGGGCATATAATAAATCTTATTAATGAAAGAAATATGTAACAAATTACTTACGTTATGTAAGAAATGTTCTATAATATTTAGTACGTTACGTTTAAATGAATTTCTCCAGACTGTGAAAACGCAAAACCACTACAAATCTTGGGTCTCTGAATCTATATTGAGCAGTGAGCGACATAAAGCAACTTTTATAGTATAACTGAAATTACAATTATGACTTTTTTAAGGTAATGTCTCAATTGTATGCAATCAATGGTAACAGTATAAGATAGTACCTACTGAAATACTCATTCTGAATATTATCGCTGTTCTAATGGAATTTAGTAAATATTTCTTATACTTTACCACAATGCTGAATTGTAGCCTTTGTGTTGCTGGTATTCTTTTTAGACTATACATATTTTATTTGAAAATGAAATGTAACTGTTTGCCTCTTTAATCATTTTTATTTCAATTTAAAATAGTTTTATCAAGAGAGATGAATAAATTTAAGTTGTATCATTTGAGTATAAGTTTTGTTTTAATTGAGGGTTTTAAATTGTATGTAATACATCTATATATCTAAATCTATGTTAAAAATAATTATTATTTATTCGTAAAGTAACACTAGCGAAACTACATAAAAGCACCGAACGCCGCGAAACGATCGTACAATATACCGAAACGACTTGTTTCCCTAGTACCATACACATTTGGGCGACAGATAGTTGTAACAGCATCAATTGGAAACAGGAGCATGTGTACTAGTCTACGCATGTCAAAGCAATAAATGTAGTTTATTATTCTTTGAATGCAGAAATGTTTAGTTTATATATTTTCTTCGTGTCAAGTAATTGATCAATGTCTTTTAAAAGAATTCTTAGAACAATATTAGGATTTTCGATGCATTGACCCTTAACAGACTGAGGACCAATTAGTATGACTGCACATACATTTTCTCACATGTTTTTTTTGTAAAATTCTGTTTAGTAATGTCGTCTATCAGCAACTGACTTTTCTTCGCATGTAGTTGTTCAGGACACTTTCAATGGTGAGAATTGGTCGCCAACCAATATCAAATAACACATGTGCTGTTGTAGTATGAGCAAACACATTTTCGCAAAGTATTGTGTAAAGAATAATAAATATGTTATTTACATGTACGTCGCATGGAAATAAATCTATGCGTCATATTGGCTAAACTATATTTACAGCAAAGTACTTGGAACAGTGACTTGCTTCTGTACACTTTACTATGACAATATCACAGTCCAAGTACTGTTGTTATCTTGAAACACTACCAGGGCTCAAGACGGCCCTGGCGAGTTATTCTGCATGACCATGCCCATTTCGAAATGAAATGTACAATGTTTTGCATATTTTGCCAAATTTTACAACATAACAATCTACGAGTCAACTGTAATATTTAAGGTTAAGATGGATGCATAGACACTTTATATCAATTACGTTATGTTCAAGTACGCTTAAGAAGTGATATATACTAGTTGGCGTACAAAAAATCACTAGTTTTAATAGGGTCTTTGATAACCAACATGTGATAGATTACTTTGTAACATTCAATCTCTACAGGTCAAGTACTCATAACAACAAAGTGAGATAAATGAACGGTTCATTAATATTTATTTCATGTTATTCTTTGCCCTTTGATTTTAGACCGTTTTGTATCAGATGGAATTCCCTCACTTTTTCTTTACGCCACTTGCGCTGTAAAGACACGAATAAATCAAATACTTAAACGATTTTACAAATTTGTTAATTGTTTAATATTTTGATTAAGTTGATTCCGGTTTCATTATCTGTATTTCCACAAATGTTTTATGCACTGTGGTGATTAGTGATATATAGATACCGAAAATCCGAATATATCATATCTACTTTTCAACAATAAATCACTATTTGGTCCGTAAAGCTTAACCTTATTTACAATAAAACAATAATATACAAAAACAGTTCGACATAAAAACCAAACTTAAAAAGTTTTGAAAATCAATCAGTTTTCAGTTTTCAGGATTAACACATAGTACTTACTATTACACCCATAGCCACCGTCAATACCAGCCTTTTGTGCCTCAGTCAAACTAGAATAATATGTGGTCAACTCACATCCGTTCACGTGGTATTTTTCATTATCACCAGGGTAAAACCACCCTAAAAATAAAGATAATCACTGGATATACATTGGTTAGCAGTACAGTCGGATGCTTGGGTGGATGAGGATGGGGTATGTTCGTGATTTGGCCGGATATTGGTGAGGTCTCGAAAAGGTGGCGGTCGAGCTAATGTTAAAACCCCCCATTGGAACTGCCCATAGCACAAAATGAAATGGAGATTTCTGAATGGCTGAAATTTATATATTGGCAGAGCAAAGTGGGATTTATATACAAGTTTAATAATATATGGTGAATAACATTGTAATATTTTAGAAATGCTTTGTTGTCGTGATGATTGAGACTCATTAAAACTAAGATTGTAACTTTTGCGATGTTTGGAATAGGAAACTTTTTTATTTACTCAAGAGAGAAAAGGAATCTTCAATTGTACATTTCATGTTTAGTTGTAAATGAATATATAATTCTTTTAAGTTCATGTTTGATATTGACAAAGAAACTATTTTATCCAAAAGCGTATCTTTTTCTTCTGTGAAGTGATATGAAGATGGTTGAACATATTAATTATGATTCAACGAATTTTTTTTATTCAAAAGAATTTTTTTGAGTGAGGGAGCAAGCATTGGAAACATTTGAACCCACTATACATTGGGTTTCGATTACTGAAAACAAACTATCTTTCAACTGCGTTTTCTTTTCGCGGACTTTTTTTATAGATAGAGTAAATTCGGGAAAGTTTATCTCCGCGAAGTAATATCTACACCATCCATGTTGAAAGAATTTCCAGTCAATTTTCAAAACCGCACATGTTAATCCTTACGAACTTGCGTTGAATTGGAAATCATGAAGTTTAAATAACGAAAATGATGAAAGAAATTGATTTACTGTACACAAGAACGCGAATAGGTATGTAGTGAAATTTCACATGCAGACATACGAAGATATTCAACTGACCCAATCGGAACTCTTCGCATGTAAAACATAATCTCAGATATGATAGGTGTAGACTATGTTAAAAAATCAAACATTTTCTTTGCCGGAAAACCTAATAACGCCCTAACTGTGTATAAGACAATGAAAAAAGAAATGTTGAATTTCTATAGTCGTATTTTAGGACATTTTAAGACAATCTGTTATTATGAAAAGAGTCCCTTAGTTTCAAAGTGGATGCTCTTGTGTCAACAGGTCAATGTACGACAGTTACATCCGAGGAGTTGCTATTGCCGACTGACCTGTAATGAAGTAGTCCTGGCCTGTGGTGAGGAGCATTCCACACATTGATGATTGATACGGCACCGAAATGACAAGAGTGTCACCTATTGTCTCATCAGCAGGCTTCTACAATGATAAAATGAACGCGATGGCAACGGCAGTTTTACTAAGAGACTCTTGGGCGAGATAACATAGACAATCACAATCATGTGTTGGTTAGATTAACGCCGTATTAACAGCCAGGGACATTGTTTTGTTAATAACTTGTGATTGATATTTTTTTCATTTCTACTGTTGTTGTTATAATGCCATACATCCATATACAAATATATCCTATACAATTTTTTTTTGGCCATGAATTTTATTAACATTTTTCATTTAACTCGTGAAACAACTTGTAAACTAGCGATGAACGATGCCTTATAAACGCTAGTTACAACACAGAATTTACACACTGTATGTTTTTATGCTTAGATGAAAACCGGTAGATAGAAGTCATTATATAATTCATAAAATGACTGTAAAAATATTAAATATGGTAGACCACAACTTGGTTTCTTGGTTTCACCGTGTATACTTTTTTGTATTGAACTGTAGAAGTAAACATAATGATTTTTTAGCAATACTGCCAAAATTGAACTCGTATTCAATTTTTGTATGCATTGTAAGTATCGTAATCCTGAAAGTTTTACTTTTGGTGCTAACAAACACGTTAACATCTCTTCTGAATTCGCGAGTATGAACATCTGTATGCATGACCTTACCCTGTACACCTTTTCAACATTAACGGTGTAACGAGTATAAATTCTTCCATAGGATGACGAGATTGCCTCTTCAGACTGTAGAAACCCTTTTATTGCTAGGGAAACAGAAACAAAGTAAATAAAAAAATATCCCAAGGTGACCCAACATGCCAGATGTTTTATAACTGTCGAAATTCAAAAGAAAAAATATTCCTTTGATAAATAAAAGAAGATTATGCACTATGTAAAATTAACTATATGTATATGCTACAATTACACAGTAAATTCACTTTAATCGATTACGATTACTTGAGAAATGTAATGAATCAAAATTGATTACGATTACATAATTACGGTTACCCCATACCTGAGCCTATATTGCAACATTTTGACAGAATTTCACAACTAAATTAATTACAGACAACAATGATAACACTACCTATTAATAACTGTGGATTATATTAACTACATGTCTCTATTGTTGTTTTAAATAGTACATTCAACCTATAGCTTTTCGTTAGAAATTACGGAACTTACCAAATGGTGATCCACAGAAATGAGTTCGAAAATCCGATGGTGGACAGTAGCAGCCGTGGATAACATTAACGAGTACCGACAGTACTGCAAACGCAGCAAAGACTGCTGACTTCTTCATGACTTCACCCATTTTACCAAGTGTACCTGTAAAGGATTAGACAAAGTCTTAATGTGGTGTCGATTGCTAAGGCAAGAGTATGGAATTATTCCGTTACCTATATATAATTGTGCATTTCAAATTTCCTTTCAAACACTATCGAAATGATTAAAAGATTTTCAGAACTTTCAGTATATTTATAATATTATAATAACTAACTCATTAAAATTTTTGTTAAATCTAATTCGTTCTCAATATGTTGCAATATAATATCATAAAAAACATATAAAAGAAATCGTAGCGTGAAAAATGTAACTCGCACAAATAATTGCAAATGTTGTGCCCATATAAAAAGCAGTACGAAGAAATAGAATTTGCCAATTAGAAAGTAAGATTCAGTATGAAAACAAATAAGAAATTGATTGTTTGGAAGCGTTACGTCTCTGTAGTTTAAAACAAACATGCATATGTACTGTACCTTTCCGTCTTGCTGTCCAACTATAGTCTACTTGTTTATCAGTGTTGGGTTTGTATTTTTTTATTTGTTCCGCGTTCAGTTTTATAAGCATTTTAATTTACCGTTGTTAATCATAAATGACAAGATATAATTAATCAAATCTATGAGCGTATTCTAATCGGATGTAACATATGTTCCATAATGCCACGTTAGCAATTTAAAATTCATACGCACCGTTAAATTCAAATCAACATATCGAAAGCACAAAATTTAGAGAACAATACTTACAATGCATGTGCAAGTTACAACGACAAATAAAAATAATTCTATATGATAAATTAAAATGCGACATTGGTATTAAGTCATAATATTTGTTCCCGTTTTCGTCAACATTCTTCAGCTGTAAGGAATTCTTCATAGAAAAGCATTACAGAAGTTAAAAGGGAAATCTTAAAGAATTTCCTTAACTTCAGTAGAGCTTTATGGATAACTTGCATAAATCCTCAATGTTGATGAAATTATGGCGGTATCCATTGTATAATAAGGGGGATACAGAAACCAAAGGACCAAGAATTGGTATACAAACTGATCTATCAGAGATACAGTCAATGGACAAAATTATTCGGAATTGTCATTTTACCCTATACATTCTATGTATTAGCTTATTTTTCTTTGATTTTTTCCTGATCTCATCGATTGACGGATTTCAACCAAATTTGATATACTTATAGAAAATCGTCTACTCTTTCAGCTCATAATATTTGCATAATTTTCATTTATGTTCGTTTTGAAAAAGACGATTTTTTACCAAACAAAACGTTTCCATTGTGATTTTGGTAAGAACAGAGAATGAAACGACGTCATGAAGTTCTGATATTTTGAAAACAAAACATCGGAAAATTATGCCGTACTGACGGGACGACAGTGTTTTTATATGGTGTTATAATGTGTTATATGGTGTTATATTGTGTTATGTCTGTATTATATCGTAACCCTTTTGTTTATAAGGCATCATCTATGTTTGTTGTGACTTTTAATGATTTTTATAACACGTTTCATTAAAACTTTTGGGTTTTAATAGATATCTTCAGAAAAAAACCAACAACTGTTCATTTTTTTTCAATCATCCTTTCCATGTCCCACATAACTTTAAAAACATCAATCCTCAATAATAATTTCCCCGCTATTCGCAATGGTAAAATCAGAATCGGGTTGAAGCTGGAAAAATTTCGTTTCAATTTAGATAAATGTAAAATACATATTCACTGTAGTGCAACTAGTACGGCAACGATGTTTTGATCCGTTTCCGGTATCGCTTCGGCGACATGAAGACCACGGTACTGTGCTTTGTATCACTAATTTGCTGGCGTTACGGATGATACCATGATTCATGGTATGTAGTGATTGCTGAAGAGCATGATAAGTTTCAACCAAACCAAAAAAATGTATTATTATCTGTTTTCTTATATTCCAAAAAATGCATTTGAATATAACACTTGACAGAAAACACAGCTAGATTTTTCGTTCAGCTTCGATTTGTCGACTTATATTGAGGTATAGTTTTACTGTGATTTAATATTGGAAATATTTAGACTTTCCCGTTTCCATTGGTATATAATTTGTTTACAATAATGTTAAAAATACTTATGAAATTTAATCATTAGTGTTCGATATCAGACTAGTGTCGCAACGGTTTTGAATTTCAGTACTGTACGGTTGAGACACAAGTTAAAAACAAAAGTGAGTGTACGGTTTGGATTTCTTTCTTTCAGATAATGTCATGAAAATAGACCAATTTGTGTAATATTATTAGAATTAAATTCATTAGACATAATATTTGACGTGTACGCAGTTAGACGATTTAGGAAAGCTTCAAGTAAAGTAATGCTATCTTAATTTTGGAGTAGACTAGAAATGGGTATACATGTACTAGTTTATCCCGTAATGCGCTTTATATACAATAACCTTGTTCATGTCATATTTTTGCATACATCGGCTATTGTAATTAAAAAAACAAAAGCATATCAAATAGCACGCACAAGGACTTACGTATACGTATAAATACTTGGTGTGAATTAGCGCACCATAAAAGAAATATATATATCATGTGACTGTGTTTTAACATATATCCGCACCAATGCATGTCAAAATATAACAACGAATGCTTAATTACACTAGTGATACATGGAAAAATATTACACGGAAAAAGTATCGCTCTTTCCAACGGTAGTAATCTGTTTCTTAAGACTTCCTAGAAATACGATTTTTGGCCGCTTAACCCCTTCGCAATATATGCATACTTTGTAGAATGTGAGTTAACCGATTTTTTTTTTTTTTATCTGGGTCCCTAAAACGTCTAAAATTAGTCTATTGGCACTCTGGTGGGTCCATAATTATATAAACTGTAACTAATTATCCCTGTGCTTAATACGTTACGATTGGATTCTATTACGCATGGAGATGCTATCATATAAATAATACCAAACCGTTGCAATCTCAAACTCCAAACCGTACACTTTTTCGCGATATCATCGATCAAAACCGTTGCGCAAAGACTGACACAACGATGTAAACAATGTGTCAAACACTCTTTATTCTTCATCAAATATAGCAAAGCGCATATCAGATTGATACATATGAACCTAATAATTTGTTTCTCAGTCATATTTTGTGAATATTTTGGATAATAAGCAAGATTCAGATGAAAACTTGAAGTTTTTGCTAGGAACTCGCATCAAGCTGTATGTAAGTGTCACAATTGTATGATAAATAGGAGTAATTTGCGTGAAACCGCGATCTTAATACAAGGTAGGATATCTAATTAACACTTGAGCTGCATATCGGTCTGCAACGCCATGCGCAATGTATTTAAACTCCACAAGTTGGAACCTACCTGCTCGGTACTCGTATATCGAAGCGATACCGGAAACGGATCAAAATATCGTTGCCGTACTAGTTGCACTACAGTGTTGGATAAAATCATATAATTAAATTATGCTTTCTTTAAGTATCAAAAGACTAATGTTGTTCATTTATTATCACTTTTCTATTTTTAAATAGAAGCGAATGACGAATACCCTTTACCACACACCAAATCCATTCTCTTCTCTCATATCGTCATTTAGTTATGTAATCATACCCGGAGTGCGCAAAATCATTTATTATTAACTTACATTATATATAATAATAATAATAAAAATACTGTAAGAGGTATCTTCATAATTCCAATTGTTCTGAAATCAGAACGATTTTTTAAGTGTTCCAGCAAAATTAATGTAGTGTTACTTACTTACTTTTGGATAAATTCGACTTTTTGTGTCCCTATTTCCCTGATGCAAATATTCACTTTTGCCATACTTGGAAGGTCTTTATCACTACGCTGTTTATTCCCGTTGAAAACAAACGTTCTGACGCCCTTCGCGGGTTAAGTTCATTTTACGAATATAAAGTCAACAAAAGAAGCGGAACAATATCAAGAAACAATGCATTTTCGGCTCTAATATCGATATTAGTCGGGCACAAAACTCGATACCGGATAATAAGAATTTCCTGTAATAGTTGCAATAGGACAATATTACGATGTCAGTAAATAAATGTTTAATTTCTTTCGTTTGATTCAATTTCTAAATTTGATGACTTGATCCCGAACATTCCAGTGACGTCACTTTTAGTAGGAGTGAATGAAACGGCAGTCAGTCCCGCCAAACAGTGACGTCACAATCACCGAAATGACGTCGCTTACATATTTCCCACGGTAGTAAAAAGGATTACACACTCATAGTGAATGCAAATAACAGGCAATTTGCTTTCGTTTTGAATACCATCTTCTGTATGTATAATGAAAAAGTTGCAGGATAAACAGAATACACGGTCACTATCTTACGATACAATTTTCATCTTGATGTCGACACTGAAAACCGAGATGACTCGGCAAAACCTCCTCACCTCATTTCATCGCACAAACGATAGTAGCAGAAACGTTTACTAGCAATTTGAAACGTATGTCATTTAAAAGTATTGGATACCTTTTGATATGCACGTGTATATCATGATGTTTCAAGTGGCTGCCCGAATTTTTTTTGTGAAAAATGAATTATACATATATGTTATAAAATTAGGTTAGCTTTTTATTGTCATTATTGTTATATACACTGTATGTGATATTTAAACGAAAACACATATTTTACCTAAGAAGCCAATTATATATATAATGTAAGTATCGGTTAGTTTGTTAACTTACATTATATATAATAATAATAATAAAAACATTGTAAGAGATATCTTCATAATTCCAATTGTTCTGAAATCAGAACGATTTTTTAAGTGTTCCAGCAAAATTAAAGTAGTGTAACTTACTTACTTTTGGAGAAAATCGTCTTTTTGTGTCCCAATTTCCCTGATGCAAATTTTCACTTGGAAGGTCTTTATCACTACGGTGTTTATTCACGTTGAAAACAAGCGTTCTGACGCCCTTCGCGGGTTAAGTTCATTTTACGAATTTAAAATCAACAAAAGGAGAGGAATAATATCAAGAAACAATGCATTTTCAGCTCTAATATCGACATTAGTCGGGCACAAAACCCGATATCGGATAATAAGAATTTCCTGTAATAGTTGCAATAGGAAAATATTACGATATCAGTAAATAAATGTTCAAGTTCTTTCATTTGATTCAATTTCTAAATTTGATGACTTGATCCCCAACATTCCAGTGACGTCACTTTTAGCAGGAGTGAATGAAACGGCAGTCAGTCCCGCCAAACAGTGACGTCACAATCATCGGAATGACGTCGCTTACATATTTCCCACGGTAGTAAAAAGGAGTACACACTCATTCGGTTTAGTGAATGCAACTTTTATTGAACATCAAAGAAGCGTTCCGCTTTAAGCGAAATCGTGTAAATAACAGACAATTTGCTTTCGTTTTGAATACCATCTTCTGTATGTATAATGAAAAAGTTACAGGATAAACAGAATGCCTGGTCACTATCTTACAATACAAGTTTTATTTTGGTGTCGACAGGGAAAACAGAGATTACTCCGCAAAACCTCCTCATCTCATCTCATCGGAAAAACGATAGCAGCATCGATATTAATTATAGCAAAATAAAAATGTCCAACGTTGGAAATATTGCAAGTACATTCATTATTTACATAAACCAGTTATTAGAATAATCATTTATTTCATCTAGACTAAATAATTTGCGAATCCCATACACCGCCTGCAAGGAGACGACCTTGGCCTATCGCTAGTCACGATGCTCTCGATCGTGGTCTTATATTAATGTAACTTTTCATGGGATATTAAATCTAGATATATCTGTTTTCGACAGTTAAATTTCTATGAACATGTGTAAAACAAGCAGTCTCAACTGCTATTCCGAGGCCGTAAAATGCAATCTTGATCACCTCAGCCAAAACACAGGGGCACGCAAATTATGACAGAAACGTTTACTAGTAATTTGATACGTATATCATTTTAAAGTATTGGAGACCTTTTGATATGCACGTGTATATATCATGACGTTTCATGTGGCTGCCCGTATTATCTTTTTGTAAAAAATGAATTATATATATTATATATATGTTAGGTTAGCTTTTTTATTGTCATTATTGTTATATACACTGTATGTGATTTTTAAACGAAAACACATATTTTATCTAAGAAGCCAATTATATATATAATGTAAGTATCGGTTAGCTTGTTAGTAAATAAAAATAATAATAAAAACCTATTTTATATGTATAGCCAAAGTTATTATATTGAAATATAGTCAGATATTTTGATTGTATACTATCTATATATCTGACATAACGTACTACAATGAACCAATTAATGACCACGGGCTATCCGACAGCTGGCGCAGCTAGAGCTACAGGTTGTTGTAACAGCATCAATTGGAAACAGGAGCATATATTCTATGTATTAGCACATTTTTTTTAAAATTTTTTTCCTGATCTCATAGTTTGACGGATTTCAACCAAATTTAATATACCTATAGAAAATCTTCTTCTCTTACAACTCATAATATTTGTATAATTTTCCTTTATGTACGTTTTGAGAAATACGATTGTTTTACTAAACAAAACGTTTCCATTGTTGGTAAGAACAGAGAATGAAACGACGTCATGAAGTTTTAAGTGGTGAACAAAAATAATGATATTTTGAAAACGAAACATCGGAATCTTATGCCGTACTGACGGGACGACAGGGTTTTTATATGGTGTTATAATGTGTTATATGGTGTTATATTGTGTTAAGTCTGTATCATATCGTAACCCTTTTGTTTATAAGGCATCATTTATGTTTGTTGTGACTTTTAATGATTTTTACAACACATTTCATTAAAACTTTTGGGTTTTAATAGATATCTTCAGAAAAAAACCAACAACTGTTCATTTTTTTAATCATGCTTTCCATGTCCCACATAACTTTAAAAACATCAATCCTCAATAATAATTTCCCCGCTATTCGCAATGGTAAAATCAGAATCGGGTTGAAGCTGGAAAAAAATTCGTTTCAATTTAGATAAATGTGAAATGCATATTGGAATCATATAATTAAATTATGCTTTCTTTAAGTATCAAAAGACTAATGTTGTTAATTTATTATCACTTTTCTATTTTTAAATAGAAGCGAATGACGAATACCCTTTACCACACACCAAATCCATTCTCTTCTCTCAGATCGTCATTTACCCGGAGTGCGCAAAATCATTTATTAGTAAAAAAAAAATAATAATAAAAAACCTATTTTATATGTATATCCATATAAATCTATATTGAAATATAGTCAGATATTTAGATTGTATACTATCTATATCTCTGACATAACGTACTACAATGAACCAATTAATGACCACGGGCTATACGACAGCTGGCGCAGCTCGAGCGACAGGTTGTTGTAACGCACAATAGTCTTAGCATGAGTCAAGTGTAGCTCTGTTATTCTAGGAACGAAAAAAAATTAAGTTTATAAATTGTCTTCATGACACGGAATTTATGAATGTCTGTTAAAGATTTTTTCGGATAATATTAGGCTTTTAATTAGATGCACGGAATCTTTACATTTTCTTTTTTTTTATAAATTAATGTTCACACAATTATTTTTTTTACTAAAACTATGCTTAATTAAAACTTTTTTCTCTCAAGTAATCGTTCAGTACACTTACAATGGTGAGAATTGGTCGCCAACCAATATCAATTAATGCATGTACTGTTACGTTGTAGCATGAACGAAAATATTTTTGCAAACAGATTGTGTAAGGAATAGCAAATATGTTATTTACGTCGCATGGATATAAATGTGGATATTAATGTATGTATCATATTTTGTAAACTATATGAACAACAAATTACTTACGTTTTTGGAACAGTGGCTAGATTCTGTGTTGTTTACTATGACGATATCACAGCCAAAGTACTGCAGTTGCACTACCAGGGCTCAAGACGGTCCGGACGAGTTATTCTACTTTGTGCTAGACCCCGCCTATTTCGAAAGTGACCGACACATATCTAGTATACATACAGCGATGAATAATTATATGTAAACGGAAATTCACTTGTGTATGAAATATGTGACATGATGGAACGGTTGCTATGCAACATTATCTCTTAGTGTACCCCACTCATGATTTGTCGAGAAACGTAACGTGTTAGGGCGACAAAACATTGTGTATTCCCCTGAATGTCATGTTCAAAAATCATGATTCCCCCATCCCTCGTAATTGGCAAGAGTTGTTGTTCAAGTAACGAAACTCACTGAGTTATTCCGATAACAAACAAAATGGATGGCAGACGACGCGTCCGTCCGTCTTTCACCGAGGAAATTAGTAATATTCTTATGAAAAAAAGACACAGATAACACAGTTACACTCGATGTGATATTTGTATGACATTACATGTTAAGGGAGTTCATTTTGGTTGAAAGATGTACGGTAGGTGAGGTCTAACTTCTGAACAATAACTGTAACGTTAGCCCAATGATGTTTTGGCAAACAACTTAAATTTTAGCCATTACGGTAGACTTGTATTCTGGCGCGATTTTTTTGTGTGACAAACAATTTCTTGCCCTGGCGGTAGGGAGACATGACGATTTGCTTACCACATTTCCCGAGGCCGAAGTAGACCGCGGAAAATATAACTTTCCGCGGGTAAACAAATCGTCTCGTCTCCCTAGCACCAGGACAATGATTGTATAATTTGCGCTATCTAACTTGCTTTAATGTATGCTTCCGGTTTATTCTTTAGAACATTAAGATGTAAATCTATAAAAAATGAAGGATTCATGTAATTTTGTATCTCCATTTTGGCGCTTTAAAATGCATCGTTGTTTATTTACCAACTTCTTTTCAAAATTGATGGATACATATGCTGTATATATTTACATGTAATTGCATTTATCAAATTATAAATGATAAACCCCATTTCAAACAAACAATTGGATCAGTCAATAATACGAAAAATCTATATCGTTATCGTAATTTTAACACATGTATGGCATACTGGTATAAGCTAGTAGCGGGAAAGAAAAGTTGGTCAGACCTGTGACATCTTTTCAGCTGCATCATTCTAAACATCCAGTACGCCATACATGCATGGATTGGTTATTAACTTGATTTTTGTACGATTGATACTGCGACCGCTCAAAATTACTTATATCATTTTCTTGTTTGTTTCTTGTTTTGTGTGTGTGGTTTTTTTTTTGGTGGTGGGGGGGGGGGGGAGGGATGGGGGATGGATGGGGTTGGGAGTTGCTGACATGCCAATATGTATTTTTAATATGTACAGGCGGTCAGTTCCGTTGGACCTGTGCTCGTAAAATCTAAAATACGATTTTATTTTACATCCAGACACATGATAATGTGTAACAGGAGGAATATAACAAATACAAATGTATAGGCATGACACAGTAGACAAGTATGTATATTTATGAAGAACAACCTTCTAGGAGAATAGCAACATTATTTACAACATGTTTATTAATATATCATAAATATGTACAGAAGACATTATACATAACACAACACATATTTGGCATAAGGGCAAACACTGGAGCTATATCCATAAACAATGGAAAACAATGACCCTGATATCCCTTAAGTTGTACAACTTGGATAAATGTGTCAAAAAGTACATATATACAAGTAAACATTTGAATAAACTAAAGAACATTAGGGTCGTGCTAGCTGGGTAAATTCAATAGCTCTCAACTCGGTGCAGACATGTAAATGTGCTAGGCCATATAGGGGTAGTCGACACACCACGCGCATATATAGCTCTAGGCCCACAAGATCCGGAAGAGAAATCTTGAATCTATATTCCCCAACTTGGTATAGGCACGCGCAGTACTACAAGAGCCGGAAGAGGGATATGCCCACATGAATTCTGAATTGAACGTCGCCCCGGCCTCAACTCGGTGTAGCGTAGGTAGCTTTCAAGAGCCGAAAGAGGAGGGGGACAGAAGAAGAATGTCCTCAACTCGGTGTAACAACTGTTGCTACAAGAGCCTGAAGAGAACATGCATGCGGAATTATAATTATATATAATTGTAATATATATTTTGGGGCATTGAATAATTAATTATAATTTCTGGTTACTAATTAATATTTGAAATAGCCAAAAGACGAGGGAAATGACATATGGATTATAAATATGACATATGGAATAGCCTGAGTTTCCCCAAAATTTGTATGATATTGAATATTATTGATAAAGATGTTGAGATATGATATATGTAATTAAAAAAGCTAAATCATGACCATAGCTCTTTGTGCAGTTTTGATAGTTTCAATAGATATTCTGATGTATCGTAAGTAGGCGTCTGAATAGTCCGCTAAACCTGCCTATATTATTAGGCTTTTTTTTAATTTTTTTTTTTTGCCTAATATATAGTCAGCTCGCGGTACCTCTTAAAAATGTGAAATCGTAGGCCAGATTTGGCCTACGCTACGTCAGCGGCATATTTCTAATATATCGTCCATGCAATGCCGGGAAAACGTACACATACCTTTATATTGGGATCTTATGTACTCCTTTGCCCCCATGTTACATCCCATTTATGAAATTAAACAACTGTATAGCCTACAATGAAATACTTCCGAGACCCTTCTATTTCACACATTTGTAATGGCCGCCGTATACACATTTAGTAGAGCAAACGGCAGCCAATCAACTTCGCTTCCGGTTTTATTTTTAAATATCCACGTGTAGTTGAAAGATAAACAAAATTCTACCGTGTATATGCTACATGTATATGCAACGTGAATATCGCGAAAGTTATGCGGTACTAGCAATAGTCGTGTTCAATTTGAATATTTGACAACATGTCGTGTATGTCGACCATGATTTTACTTTAAAAACTCTAACTGGCTAGCATTTTGTTTATCTTTCAATTACACGTGTTTTTTTTAAAAATAAAACCGGAAGCGAAGTTGATTGGCTGCCGTTTGCTCTACTAAATGTGTATACGGCGGCCATTACAAATGTGTGAAATAGAAGGGTCTCGGAAGTATTTCATTGTACACAGTTGTTTAATTTCATAAATGGGATGTAACATGGGGGCAAAGGAGTACATAAGATCCCAATATAAAGGTATGTACATGTACGTTTTCCCGGCATTGCATGGACGATATATTAGAAATATGCCGCTGACGTAGCGTAGGCCAAATCTGGCCTACGATTTCACATTTTTAAGAGGTACCGCGAGCTGACTATATATTAGGCAAAAAAAAAAAAAATTAAAAAAAACCTAATAATATAGGCAGGTTTAGCGGACTAGCGTCTGAAGACCAACGACCAAGTGTCTTGATCATGTGGTCTTCCACATGTACGGAAGAGGCAAATGTTGCTTTGCCTGTGCGAAACGAATGACCGTTATATGCACTCGAGTCTAGGCTAATACAATCTAAGGTATGTTTGAGCATCTCTATGAACATTGCCTTGATAACACTTGTCCAACACTATTAACAAATAAGGGTTCAAGAGGATTTGGACATGTACCAAGTCGTTGTTCCATATACCTGCAACATATGGTATATGGTATATATGGCACAGATGCATCAATACTACTTGATACAGTAAATTCGCCACAACAGAGAAAGCCGAAGAAAACTATGGTACACACAGTTTCTAGCATCAAATCTTTTGATGTGTTGCGCAGATAGTGACATATACTTTCTAAAATTGAAAAGGTAATGGGCAATCTAGTTGAAGGCCGTTTAATTTTAGACTTTTCTACACCGTTTAAGATCACATGCAGTCGCGGCATCTCTGACGACAATGGATATGTAATGTTCTGCTCGAGACACATGAACCTGATACCACAGATGTACAGTTTAGTTGTAGTGTAGGAAATATTTGCCACTGAAGCAGTAGGCTACAAATTGGATTAAATAGTCCTCTGACACTGGTAATTGTGGTAGAATTACACTTACGATCAATCCAGAGAACAGTAGAAAGTGTATGTACTTATCGAATCTCGTTTGATATGCTCTTCTGGTTGACTGAGCTATAGATGCTGACCAAAAATCATGTATTGTTGATTCGAGTCCTACAGTACGACTGTCGGCGGGGTACTCTGCAGGGAAGTAAGTTGGCTTGGGGTGCGAGACGTCTGAAGCGTGCTATCTGCAACCGAGATAAAGAGTCTGCAATGTCATTTAAGTACTGTATTCAAGTTATTGGGATATAAACAGATCTGCTACAACATAGTTTATTGATACAGAAACAGTCGCAATCGCAAATATTTGAGAAGGTCCATTGACCATGGTTCCACAAACCAAAGTACTTGATAATTGCCGTCATAACCTAAAGTACCCGAGGCATCTTTGTAGAGCCGCATATCATCTGAAGATATTTCTGTAGCATGGAAATATGTAGACATCAATCCAGTTAGCTACAAAATATAGCCATAAGCGGATATCTTCTCTGCATTCGTTGTTCAGCTTAACGTAGTGGTGCAATTCCCTAGCTGTAGTGGACAATCTAATTAGATGTGAGACAAATGATCTACCCTGAAGTACCACACGACTGGCGAAATTAAGATGGCCGAGAAGATGAAGTAATTTTTTCTTAGTACACGAGGTTCATTAATTGGAATGATTTAAAGAGTTCAGCAATCCTGTTTAACTTGTCCATAGGTAGTCTAGCTTCCATCTTGTGCGAGTCTAATACAATACCGAGATATTCCATCACAGTATTAGGACCACATGTTTTATGATTAGTCATAGGAATACCTAGTCGCTGGAAGATGAGGTGCAACATGGCCATGTTCCTGTCGCCACACTTTATCGGATGTTCAAAGGTGATAAAATCATCCAAAACATGTAAGATGTGTTTGATACCGTATCTATGTTGCGCTATCCAACAAACTGCCTGTGACAAGTTGTCAAAAATCTTTGGACTAGAGCGGCAGCCCGAAAGCTAATTTATTATAAAAATAAAACTTGTCCTTCCATTTAACACAAACAGAACATATGCCATTGCGACGGTAGTATTGTAATGATCTTAAACGCGTCCGATATGTCAGTCTTACACATAGAAGTCCCTTTCCCAAGTTCCATGATTTTCTTAATTGCGTCATCAATGCTAACGTATGACAACGAACAGGAATCCTTATCAATTAGTTCGTTAACACTAGGATTGGCTTCATCATCATGTGGTGCTGAAAAGTCGACAATAAGGCGGGGTCTCCCCGAGTACTTCCCGAATGACACACCGATAGGTCCAACCCTATAGCTTTCAAACGGTAATTGTTCGTATGGTCCTTCAAAAAATCCCTTTTCCACCTCCGATTGAATAAGTCTACTTTTTCTGGTTGTGTGGTAAGCGATCTAAGATTATTACATTCCCTTTGTCGGCAGTCCAGTCTGCGAAAGCATGGTATCGAAACCGTTGGATAAACCCTCACATAGGTACTGAACAAAATCATGATCATGGTGTGAGGCAAGTTCTTGGCGTAACCTAGAGATATTGACTGGAGTATCCACGTTGACACTATGTTCTGTAATTTGTTGTCATTGTTGAGACCCATTACCTGTTTTGGTCTGCCTGATCGAATTATTTTTGCACATGTCAGCACCGTGGGTCGTAGTTTTACATGAATGACACGCGTGGTAAAACGAGCAGTTTTCTCCACGGGTACATTTCCCAGCATTGAAATTGTTACACATTTCACGGCCATTAATCTTTGTTTTTGGTCGTCCATACCTGTCATTGTCGTTTTGGTTGTGATTCTTATTGTTTGAGTTTTGTATAGTCCTGTTATATCTTTGTTGAGACAAAAGGAGGCGTTGTGCGACGTCAAATTGCACAGTTGACAGGTGTTGACTTTAGTATTCCCAACTATCATGGCCAACAGGCCATTGTCCCTGACAGACCAGTCTACTTTGGCTATATTGTCTCTGAGAGCTGTTGCTGCCCGTGCCGAAAACTGACAGTGGTAATTATAAAATCGGTTTCCGTATACGTTGTAAATCTCGATAATGTTGGCCTCGTATCTGTCTAGTTCAACCCTTCTTAGAGGAGCTTTTGGCATTTAGTTCTTTTAAATTTCCCAAACGCGGTTATGAACTCGCTGATAGTTAGATATTTTAATAGACGTGGTTCCTCCATGTCATTAATGTTGGTGTTGATTGCGTTGTTATCCCTATCGTCGGATTCCCGGTTCTCGTATTTTGGCATTAATAAGTGTGCAAGATTAAAGTCGTGGCCTTCCCAAATTCGTTTTTTTTCAGTTTGGCAGGAATTATGTCGAGGTGAGGTAGAGCCTCTAAAGGAACTCCGAACTTAGTTCTAGGCAAAGAATATTATACGCACCTGTGTTAGATATAGATCCGCTCGTATCTGGTACGACATTTGGCTCGATCTTGTGTGGCGGCGGTGTATTCTGTTTCTCGACAATGTCTTTCACTGTATGTTGAAGACTTAACATAGTCTGTTGCATATTTTGCACTACGGAAATCAGCGATTGAATGTTTGTGTTCGTACTCTCCATGGGGCTGGGGGCGGCCATGTTTACGGCTGATGTCATTATTGTCTGTGGTTGCGTATTGATACTAGTGGCAGTGTGAACTGCAGCACGCGTTCGGTTCCAGATCGACGTGTCGATCGACGACGATCTCTGCCGATGTTTTCCAAGTAAACACTCTTTAAGACATTCTTACTCATATTGTTTGACATTTCTATACCTAAGTCCAACAGTTTTTCTCGTATTTGAGTCGAAGTCCAGTTCGCTGGGTTTTGAGAAATCCGTGGCATATTACGCGAAACTGAACGGTCCCTTCGATTCTTTTATCGATAGTCTGATATCTCACAAATATAGTCAGATGTGTGTTCCAAATCGTAGATGATGATTCCGTGTGGAATATTTAGTTGTGGTAGGATGATGTTAGAATAATTGTCCGAATAAACTGGTAAAGATACTGATGCTGCCACAGCTGCTCTGCTATATAATAATGGTGATCCAGAATCTACTGACCAATCAGTGACCTAGAAATTAGGCCCATACTCTGGACTTATTACAGAACCTACAATGTACATAGACTGGGTCTCCCTGCTGTACCCCGGATATGGCATACCATTGTATAGCATTATATAACTAGTCATAATAGGAACAGCATTACTATTAGAAATTGAGGAAAAATTGTTTGTCACCATATACATGGACTATCTATATAATCCTTAACTATACATAATATTAATATATAGCTATTACATTTAGCATTTGTACATTACGCATGTATGAAACACAAAATATACTTATTTCATTCATGGTTCAATTAGCAAAAAAAACTAAATGATAAATGTAGAATATTTTGATTGTATAGTATTAGCATAATTATTACGATTAAAGCAGAGGATAAAGTTTTTTTAAGAAAGAGTGAGAGTCCATTAAGAGCACACTTATTACATACTGACAGCAAACCTTTCATCTTATTTTTATTTGGGTTAATTCGGAAGTAGTTTGGAACATACTTCCTTTGCAAAGTTTGGACAATAGAATTATTACAAATAAACAAATAATGAAACTGATTTCCAACATGTTCTAAGCACATATTACAAAGTCGATCTTCTTTAGGAATAGTTTGCCATCTGCCTGTTTCAATTGGAAACTTTAAGTTACACAGTTTGGTTATTAGCAATCTGTTATTTTCGGACAATATTTTCAAAATCCAGTTTTAAAAATCAAATAGAATTGTCCTCTCGATGAGTTGTGGACATCAGAAAATCAGTTTTGGATGAACCGGTCTTGGAGTCTTTGTTTCAAATAGTGTTTGAAAAACAAACTTATGTATGATAATTTTATTTTCAAGTATGGATAAAAAACCAGTTTCATCAAATATACTTTTAATTTTGCTTATCTACTTGAAGGAATGAGTTCCATTTTCATGTAGACAAAGAGCTTAACTCATTAAAATGCTACCTAAACGTCATTACTTAACAACTAATTAAAAAAACGAGCCGTTCGAAGTTTGACATTTAATTCCAACGGAAACCGTTCAAGTTTTCAATACACCATGAATAAAATTAGGGCTGCTAGATCATTACTCTCTATTTCCTTTTACAGAATTTCAAATGCATTTTAGATTTTCAAACCCCCAGACTTTCGAGCTGTACAAGAGAATTGGCCGAATCGAAAATCTTTAATTGTAAGTCAATTGGAATAGCCTAGTTACATTTTTTACATAATGCAAAAAGGGATTTTGCGCCTGATCCATAAGTCGAACTTTTGCATTTAAAAAGTTTCCATTGTAATTTTAAGTATTACACCAAGATATATAGAATTATCCACAATTTCAAGTATTTCAGTTTGCAAATAAAACTCAATGTTTTGTATTGACTTCTACTTACAGAAAATCATAACTTTAGTTTTGTCGACATTTATCTTCAGTTTCAAAATTCACAATAATTTTGGAAAACATCCAACGCTTTTTTTTCCTTTGGGAGTTTCTGCAATCAGAAGTGTATCGTCGACATATAACAAGACGAAGATTTCAATAAAAAGCTGTAATTCAGATGATATATGCCCGATCGTTTTTTAAACTTCATTTCATCTGCCGTTTCTTCATTATATTATGCCAAAAAAATGTATGTCTGTTTAGGTTAACCGACCGACCCTAATTTTCTACGAAAAAAATATTAATTCGGGATTTCGATCTCAGACTTCGGTTCCGGCCATTATCTTAGAGTGAAGGACACTTAAAAAGGGTGCCGACCTACCGACTCTACCTTTTTTTACAAATGTAACCCTAAACAGACATATATATTTTTTTTGGTCGTATATATATATCATTATTATCATCATCACCGTCATCATCATCATCATCATCATCACCGTCATCATCATCATCATTATCATATCGTCGTTCAATATATCATCATCATTGTCATCGTTGAATACATCATCATCATCACCATCATTATTCAGGGTCTTGAAATACTGGTACAGTGAATCTATTGGTACATCAATTTTCTTTTTATCACTGACGAAAATTTATTTATAGTTTTCCAAAATTCTTTAGAGTTGTTTTATGACAAAGAACTTTTGTTAAAATCAGTTCGTGTCAAACCACATTCTTTATCAAACCATGCTTGCTTTTTTGTTTATGCCTTACCGTCTGAGACACAAATACTTTGTTGGCCGCCCTTTTTAGAAATTGACAAATACCTGCGACAACATCATTGAATTGGTCCTTAGGTATTTAGCACGCTGGTAAGTCAAAGACCCACTATAGACTAGTACAAGGGCTTAGGGGTATATTGATTAATTTTTATTTCAATAAGTGTTCATATTTAATATCAGATACATATATACATAATATATGTTTCTGTCAATATCTATGAAAATATAACAATAGAATTTATGAATGAAATTAAATTAAATTCACAATGATCTTATTTCAAGACTTTTAAAGATTTCCTTTATATATCTAAAACCTCTGGTATAAATCTCATTAGATTTTCAACAGATTGATACTAAAATCAAGCAAAATTCTTTGAAACACTTTTCACATGGAAGTAACTTTCCATTCAGTAATATCAAAGAAAAAAATCTAAAAAGGAATTATCCTATTTCAACTTAGTGTAAAACCAATTCGATTAAAAGTTTGAAATAATATAAGCCTTTTGCCTGTTGAAACGTGATTTTCAAAAGGTTACAAATTAGGATATAGCTAAAGAGATAAAGGAGGGATTAGAGACACCAACGCATATTTATGTTTGTTATAGAGGGTTTTGCTTAGAACGTGTGAGTGGTTATTCTTAACTAGGCGGCGTAAGTATAATCCTTGTCTACACACACATAGCCTTCTGCTTTTCTAATGTTCAGTCACATCCCGTGCCGCGTTTGCCTTTCACCATGATACTCCGGGTCCTTACGAATTCCTGTCTTTCGTACTTAGCCGACTAGATAAGATCAACCAGGCACACGCTCTTTATTGTTGGATAAATTTATGAAAATAAATAAATTTGTTATATTTACATTTAATAAGTAATCTACGAGCTTGAAGTAAAAGTGGGAGACGTTGGTGCTAAAGAGGAGAGGGGAGGGAGAGTAGGGCCTAGATTTGGGCAGATAAAGCTGAGAGTATCCTGGCCGTCCGGTATGGTTGGTGGGAGTTACATGTTAAACCGTTTAGAGTTAGAAATAAAAAGTTGGACAGATCTACATATTTGAATATTTAGATTAGCGTCTAGATTTGTATCTCCAAAAAGAAGGTGTTCCACAGTGATTTCCTTGTACCAGTTAAGAGACAGGAGCATTAAGATGCGGGACTGATCGTGATTTTTACAGTATAGTAAGAAGTGGGAAGCATCTTCTGGGTATTGTCCGCAGTCGCAATATGAGTCGTCTCGAAGATTAGCTTTATAGAGGTCGTAATGTAGAGGGCTGCAGCGATTTCGTAGTTGACAATGTAAAATGTTAGTTTTTCTAGGACATATTCAAGAAAGCATTTATATGTGAGGAAGTATGGTGTTCTGAGGTCGAAGAAGAGTTTTGAATTGTTTGATAGAGTCAGATGACTTTGTTTCTGTTGGTAGGTTGTTCAGGAGTTTGAAGTGTTTGGTATGAAGGATGATTTTGTGATTTGCAGTCTGTAGTGTGAGTTTTGGAAGTTATTATTGTTTCTAAGATTATAGTTGGTGAAGTTTGAACAAGTGGTGGGATTTAAGATATGAAGGAGCGTTATTAAATAAATATTGTAAAAAAATGATAATTTTCTGTCCTTACGCCTATCTGATAATGTTTTCCATCCAAGCTCTCTGTAAATAAATTCTTTTTTCGAGAATATTGGTAAACCGGTTATGATTCGACCAGCTTCGTACTGCATGTTTTCTAATTTATTCGAGAGTGTTATATTACAATTATCCCATACTTCGCAGGCATATTCAAAAAGTGGCTTATAAAAACAAGGAATATTTTTTCTATGTTTTTTTCTATTTAGGATGCATTTTAGTTTCCTTAGAGTTGCAATATACTTGGTATAGAATTTGATAGTATGTGTTCAATATGGGTGTTCCATGTACCGTTGTCATTCATAATGACTCCTAGGTGTTTGTGATTTCTAACAATAGGTAAAGATGTGTTATTGAAAATAAATTGGGGGTTTGCAGGAATATGCATGTTAGAGACTAGGAGTATTTCTGTTTTGTTAGGATTAAAGTTCATTAGCCATTTCTGTGACCAGAGGTGTAGTTGTTCCATGTCATAGTTTATTACTTGTGTTATGTCATGAACGTTTTTAGAGGAGTAACATACGGAAACTTCCGCACGTTTTGTCACGATGTAAAGATGACGTAAGAGAATGTTGAAGTTTAACTTTAAAATTTAATAACGATACGTTTGACTTGACGGAGGGCTATTCTGGAGTATCCAGAATGTACCCGATGTGTTACGTACAAAGTCTGGGTCCTAACTGCTTTACAAATAAAATATTTCATGCTTAAATAATGTACATACAATAAAATTACAGAATTATGATTGACAGATATCGCTCATTGGCAGATTAATCAGCCGTGGTCAGTGTCCTTTAGGCAATTAGGATGGCCGTGACATTAATCCGGTTACGTAATAGAATGGAACTTAAAATCTTTCAGAAAAGGTATCAAAGTAAATTGCCAGAGGATATACACAGTTATCACACATATGGGGTTTTATCTCAAATGTCACAAACGTAAATATGATCAAGAATATAACCTTAGGAATGTCAAATTACAATCAATAGTATTAACTGATAATTGATGTTAAAATTAAGCAACTATTAACGCAAGTTCAAAGCACTTTAAAATTTATCACAAAATTCTTTGTGATAACTTCATTCCGCTCCGGGAAAGACGCGTCCCGCGTCTTAATTAAACTGTCCTCTGTTTTGATGGAGTCTATTCGCTCGGTTTTCATAGGAAATGTGTGGTCGCTGGCGTCGTGAATTATTTTGTGGTTAATTTCGTGGTCCGGGAAAAGTATTCGGTCTGGTAGTATTTGGAGCGCTGTAGTAACTAAGTTGTTTTTGGAGGCTTGTGGTTATGTTTTGTTTCTGTTTTAATTCCTCGTCCTTCTCCGAAATTTTGAACTTTAAATTCGCAATCTGTCGTTGTGTCTGTTCTTTTTGTTTCGCGGTTGTTTGTAATGTACTGATTGTTTCGTCTTTGCTTTTCATAATTTTCTTTCTGTTGTCCAATGCTTTTTCTAGTTCCTTAATTTGAGACACATAATTGGTTATATTCACATTTTTGACGCGCGCACATTCCTCTTCTAGAATTTCGTTTGATCTTTGTAATTTTGCACACTTTTCTGATATTTTGGAGATGGTAATTTTGGTACGAACAAGTTTTGACTGTAATGAAATTATCTGGTTGCTGTAGTTAGAGTCTTTCTGGAAATCGTTTTGAAGTTCACTATTTTCAATGTTACTGAATGGAAAAATACACAATACCTTTTTGGTTTCTCGGAATTTCCTGAGACGTTCAGAATCTCGCCGCCGTTTAGATGTTGACTTGGCCTTTTTCTTTGGTGCAGTGCGAATAACGGACTTACTGTCCGAAGAGTTTTTCGGGACAGGAACAGGATGGATAGGCAGTTGTCGCTGACTGGTCCAGGGATAATATCCTGTTGTACCAACATTTGTAGTACAATGTCCGGTTCGATTAAAACACATTCTCGAAAAGTGGCCAATGTTTCCACATCGGAAACAGTAACATTCGTTTGCTGGACAACACATCGGATGGTTTGGGGCGAAGTGGCCTCCACATCTATAGCATAATGCCATCCTGAATGGTTACAGTCAAAACGTTACCCTGGTTAACTCCAAAGTATGGCGAACACAGTCTTGGTTAAAATCCAGTCCGTGTGATTCCGAATAGAGTTGGTCCTTCTTTGAGTCACTCGCGGGAAATACTTGCTTGGCAGTTGAGGTTTCGGGAAAGCGTACCTAGCGTAGAAGTGGGTACTACCAGGATTATCTCCACCAATTAACATACGGAAACTTCCGCACGTTTTGTCACGATGTAAAGATGACGTAAGAGAATGTTGAAGTTTAACTTTAAAATTTAATAACGATACGTTTGACTTGACGGAGGGCTATTCTGGAGTATCCAGAATGTACCCGATGTGTTACGTACAAAGTCTGGGACCTAACTGCTTTACAAATAAAATATTTCATGCTTAAATAATGTACATACAATAAAATTACAGAATTATGATTGACAGATATCGCTCATTGGCAGATTAATCAGCCGCGGTCAGTGTCCTTTAGGCAATTAGGATGGCCGTGACATTAATCCGGTTACGTAATAGAATGGAACTTAAAATCTTTCAGAAAAGGTATCAAAGTAAATTGCCAGAGGATATACACAGTTATCACACATATGGGGTTTTATCTCAAATGTCACAAACGTAAATATGATCAAGAATATAACCTTAGGAATGTCAAATTACAATCAATAGTATTAACTGATAATTGATGTTAAAATTAAGCAACTATTAACGCAAGTTCAAAGCACTTTAAAATTTATCACAAAATTCTTTGTGATAGGAGTACGCTAATGTTGTGTCGTCTGCAAAAAGTCTAGTAATTGATAATAATGTATTTGAAATATCGTTAATGTAAACAAGAAAAAGAAGTGGTCCTAAAACTGAGCCCTGGGGGACTCCGGCTTTGATAGGTACTTCAGAGGATATAACATATTTACGACTGACTGGCTTCTATTGCTTAAGTAATTTTTTATCCAATTAAGTAGTTTACCCTTTATCCCGTAGTTTCCTAATTTAATCAGTAACCCTTTGTGCCAGACACGGTCGAAAGCTTTGGAAAAGTCACAGAAAACAAGAGCAGTATATTCATGATTCTCCATTGCTGTAAGTATGGTGTGATAGAGTTCTATAAGTTGGTGAGTTGTAGAGTGATTAGGTAGGAAGCCAGACTGCAAATTATATAGAAGTTTGTTTTGGAAGAAAAAAATTGTAAATGTGCTTGTGGATTATTCGTTCGAAAGGTTTGCCTATGCAGCTAAGTAGGGATATGGGTCTGTAGTTATTTGACAATTCAGGTTCCCCTTTTTGAAAATAGGTGTCACGTGGGCGAGTTTCCATAAGTCAGGAAATACAGAGGTGTTTAGGGATTCATTAAATAGGAGTGTTAAAGGTGCAGATAAATTGGTATATGTACTATAATCCTTAAACAGAAAAATAAGAAAACTGTTAATTTGGTATTCTGAGCACTAAAAGTTTGCAACATTTTGAGAATTACAAGACCTACAACATATGGACTTGAAATAATTTTGCCAGTATTGCAACATAAACATCTATAATGTGTATTAAAATGAATATGGGTAAGACCCGAAGTAACAGTCTTCAATCTCATTTCATTTAGTATTTTTACATTATTTAGTGACTTCTAAAAATATTTTGTATCTAAAATACATATAGTACCAATGTTTATAAAATATCATATACACCGCATCAATAATTAAGCACCACCTTATTTTTCATGTGTAGGTAAAACTAAAAGTAAAAGGAAACGAAAACGACATGGTTTTCGTGATATTTGTCTTTTAATATGAATCAATAGATACATAATAATTTTAATTTCATTAAATTTAATTAGCATAATGTTAATTTAGCATATTCTTCCGGTATTAGAAAAAGTTCGACAAAACTGCAAAAAACGGGAACTGGAAAAGTATTGGCGCCACACGCAAATGGGAAGTTCTATACATCCAAAAGTGTGTGAGAAATGTTAACTGACTTCATTAGTTTATGTCCATCCAGTGTCCTTTAATATCTGGTGTATCCACCGTTCACATTCGGCGTTTCCGCGACACGTCTCCTCTTGCTGTGTACCAGGCGTCGTATGCGGATCATCGGGATTCTTCGCCACTCCTCGTGCAGTGGTGCCGCTAATTCTTGGAGTGTTTGTACTGGGGGATCCCTAGTCCTAACTTGACACCCCAACTGATCCCATAAATGCTCTATAGGGTTGAGATCGGGGCTCTTCGCGGGCCATGGAAGAGTGGCAATGGCGTTGTTGTTCAGGAAGTCGATGACAGCGCGTGCGCGATGCGGTCTCGCGTTGTCGTCCATGAATTTAGGGCGAGTTGCTAGTGCGTGATTATCGAAATGAGGCACTACGGCGCCATTGAGGACGACATTTTGGTATTGCTGGCCATTTAATGTCCCTTGCACAGTGATGAGGTCTATCTTACAATCGTACGACACGCAACCCCAGTATCATTACAGTGCCACCACCGAAGGCAACAGTCGGTTGGATGTTTCCTTGAAGATAAGCAGTCCGGCGCTCACGCCACACACGCTCGAGACCGTCCGTTACGTGTAACATGAACCGACTTTCGTCCGACCAATGCACGCGGCGCCAAGTTCGTAAATTCCAATTTTGTCGGGTGAAACACCAATCTCGTCTTGCTCGCATGTGCTGTCGAGATAACAAGGGTCTTTTAATCGGGCGGTACGCACGGATGCCACGCTCATAAAGTCTCCTTCGCACTGTGCTTAGCGACACTCTGTTTTGATCAAGCTCCGATACGTTTACACGGTCCGCCAAGGCTTACTAGGGATGAAAGTCTGATGCCGTGCTTTTTGGAGCAAATGAAACAATACCTATTGTCGAAAATGTCATTTCAAACACCTTTTGATTACAAAATGTGTTTAAAAAAAGAAAATCTTAATTATATTTGGTATAAATATATAATTAATATAGCCAAGTGTGTCTACGCAAATATTTTTTTTCTGTAATGGTTCCCACTTTTGCAATAATAGCTTTGGTATACTTTGATGGTTTAAACGTGTTTGATAATGACTATTTCTATTTATTAATACAAATAATTCCATGAAGTAGCAAATATGTACCAGGCCAGGCAATGATACTCCACTACTTATATATTGCTTGCAACGTAAGACCGTAATAAGACGTAACACGCCGTATCACGTCGGGATTTCAACCGCTACAAGCCGTGATGTGCCTGGACAGAACGTATCAAAGCGGTTATCATTCACCATGGTTTGCCGTCAAAACCTTGACAAACCTGGACAAAACGGCACAAAACGTGCAGCCAATCTGCATCAACCGTGATAAAACGTGAAAAAACTCAACAGAACGTCACAAAACTTGAAATCACCGTAAGATTCCGGGGAACGTGCTTGCTGCCCGTTCCACCACGGACCGTCTTGAAGTTTTGTTACGGTCTCGAACGCACTGTTACGTTTTGTTACGTCAATCCCGTTTTATTACGTTCTGTGGCGTTCACCATCTGTACCGTGACTGCCGTGGCATCCACGGTAATCACGACCGCTCACGTTTGTCTATCACGTCCTTCTGCGTTGTCTCACGTTGTCTCGCGGTCACCACGTTTTGTCCACGGTGGTCTGAAACGGGGCTGCCGTGGCCGCCGGGAACTTAGTGTAAACCTAGCATTAGCATTTGCAATGTTCACGATTTTATGTATATTAAAGCACTGATTATCTTTAATTAATAATTAACATTGTATATTATACGGAATATTGAAGGAATCATTTTCCAAAACCCACCAATGTTACCTATGATACTGATTGAAATACAGATAAATCTCAGGTGACTTTACAGGTGAAAATAAAGACAGGTTATATGAAACAGTATATAATTGCCTTCCTATTGTTTCCTAAAACAACACCTACCTATTGTTGATAAATATGTTGGCGTTCAGAGAACACCCCGGCTTAGGAAGCGAGGGAGCAGGGGACAATTTCCTCCCCCCCCCCCCCCCATTCCCCAGGACGGGGTGGCAAACATGTCTTTTTGCCCCCCCCCCCCCCCCCCCATTTTCGCCGAAATGTTTTAAAAATGCACATTTGAAAGGAAAAAAAGGTTCTCCTTCACATTTTTTGTACTTCATTTAAAAAAGATTTCCGCTGCGTGGCGCATTTCCTAAAACGTTCAAGCATATTATGATTACACATGAACTAGTCTAAGATGTCCATGAAGGGATTCTACTATTTCAAAAAATGTCTCTTAAAAAATTGAATTGTTTATATTTCTTAGCAAGACAATTAATTCATTAGTATTTTGAGTTACTCAACAATGTGTCGATGCTGTGAAGCCGGTATGTTCAGATCGAGCTGGGTTGTGTCATAATATGACAACCCAATTATCATTTCTAAATGCATGTAACTTTAAATCGAAAAATTACCATTTTAAGAACGCTTTAGAATCATCAAAACACATCGTAAAACTCACTTCATCCATTTTAAATCGTAATAATTCTCCCGGGGTGACATCCGGAACCAACAAATACCAAAATATCGCGCAAATTCATCTCAGCCATTCTAAAAAACTTGTGTGTTGAATTAGTCTCCTCCAGAGGGGGTGGTGGTGGGGGGTGTGTGTTACAAAATATTGAGGACCTTTGCCCCCCCCCCCCCCCCCCCCCCCCCCGCCACCTTACGTTTCATCTTCTTACGCCACTGTAATATATAGAAATATTAGTCTATAGTGGGGTTTTGACTTATACTCAATACTTATTGCTAAATACTTATGATTTGGTCAATATCAACCTCATTACTACCAATCAGCTGGTCTAGACTTTCGAAATGCACGCAAATTAATATTTTCATTCAAATTGAATTTTTTCTACAAATTTGCCCATTTTAGAAGTATCCCATTTTACAGTTTTAACATATCAGTTTGGATACTTGTTCCTAATTCATGTGCAGAGTACAAATTTTCTACATCATTTTAACTTTCCGCCACATTTAAAATATCAAATAATAATTCATCAGGTAATACATAATTAGGAGTTGTGGAAGTTCTAGCGTTGAAATCTCCAGTCAACATTACATTGTTTATTCCATTACCATAAATAATTAGCTCTTCTTCTACATCTTAATGTAAAAGCATTTTCTTATGAATAAACAGTATTTTCCGGTGGAATGTATGTACAGCCAATTAAAATGTTTGAGCCAGAGTTTGTTACCTGGCATATTTCAATCTAATGAACAAATTCAGAATCCGATCGGTGAAATTGTAAAATATTTGACAAGGTGGATTTTTTATCAAAGGCAAAATTCCTAAAACAGTCGGGTCACATATCTGGTACTTGGACTAATGATAGGAGGATATAGTTATAAGACACCCAAGTGGGGACAAAGCTCAGATAACCAAGGCGCTTAAAAATGTAACGGGGGGAGCTTATTAGTAAATCAAAACGGAAGTTGTGGACAAAAAGTGAGTCATATTTTAACTCTTCTGTGCTCATGATACATTAATTTGTTACAGTAAATATGCGTATGACTTTTAACCTTTGAGACGCTTTATTGTGTCGTAAAAGACTCGCAAGTTCATGTAATATGTTATACAATACTGATAATAGCGTAACCATGTGTTGTAAAAGATCAGTAAGTCCATGAAAGTGAGCGTTAATACAATTCCAACTCCATTTCCAGTAAAAGGGAGGCTGTTTAGGTGGTGGGACTCTAATTACTGTGAAACATTATATTGATGATTGTGTGTATTCAAAACTGCGCTAGCTTGTTCAAGATCACCTTGCGCTAAAATTTCCTTGTGGCAAAATCAATATTTTTTTCAGAAAGTGGCTCAAAGATATTCATCTATATACAATATCTGGACAATACTTTGGCTCGGGTAAATATTCTAATAAAATATAAAATAAAACATAAACACACATGTAAAAATAAAACATAAACACACATGTAAAAATAAAACATTATCACACATGTAAAAATAAAACATAAACACACATGTAAAAATAAAACATAAACACACATGTAAAAATAAAACATAAACACACATGTAAAAATAAAACATTATCACACATGTAAAAATAAAACATAATCACACATGTAAAAATAAAACATAATCACACATGTAAAAATAAAACATAAACACACATGTAAAAATAAAACATAAACACACATGTAAAAATAAAACATAATCACACATGTAAAAATAAAACATAAACACACATGTAAAAATAAAACATAATCACACATGTAATAAAAACATAAAAAACATGTAAAGAAACATGTAAAAAAACATGTAAAAATAAAACATAAACACACATGTAAAAATAAAACATAAACACACATGTAAAAATAAAACATAATCACGCATGTAAAAATAAAACATAATCACACATGTAGAAATAAAACATAATCACACATGAAAAAATAAAACATAAACACACATGTAAAAATCAAACATAAACTCACATGTAAAAATAAGACATAATCACACATGTAAAAATAAAACATAAACACACATGTAAAAATAAAACATAAACACACATGTAAAAATAAGACATAAACACACATGTAAAAATAAAACATAAAGACATATGTAAAAATAAAACATAAAGACACATGTAAAAATAAAACATAAAACACATGTAAAAATAAAACATAAACACACATGTAAAAATAAAACATAAAGACACATGTAAAAATAAAACATAAACACACATGTAAAAATAAAACATAAACACACATGTAAAAATATAACATAAACACACATGTAAAAATAAAACATAAACACACATGTAAAAATAAAACATAAAGACACATGTAAAAATAAAACATAATCACACATGTAAAAATAAAACATAAACACACATGTAAAAATAAAACATAAACACATATGTAAAAATAAAACATAAACACACATGTAAAAATAAAACATAAAGACACATGTAAAAATAAAACATAAAGACACATGTAAAAATAAAACATAAAACACATGTAAAAATAAAACATAAAGACACATGTAAAAATAAAACATAATCACACATGTAAAAATAAAACATAAACACACATGTAAAAATAAAACATAAAGACACATGTAAAAATAAAACATAATCACACATGTAAAAATAAAACATAAACACACATGTAAAAATAAAACATAAAGACACATGTAAAAATAAAACATAATCACACATGTAAAAATAAAACATAAACACACATGTAAAAATAAAACATAAACACACATGTAAAAATAAAACATAAACACACATGTAAAAATAAAACATAAACACACATGTAAAAATAAAACATAAAGACACATGTAAAAATAAAACATAAACACACATGTAAAAATAAAACATAATAAAACATAATCACACATGTAAAAATAAAACATAAACACACATGTAAAAATAAAACATAAACACACATGTAAAAATATAAAACATAATCCCATATCTAAAAGATAAAACAACGATGTAAAGACGATTCTTGCTCTAACTTTAGTTTATTTTCTCTGATTTTAGATCAGAACATCGTTACACTTTCAACTCGACCATGTCACAGAAGACCTCGTGTCGATACATGGAATGAAGAATCTCCGGTAGGATTCCATTACCGAAATAAATGGCAACTCCGAGCCTGTAGGAGCGCCTTCATACCTTCCAAGAAATCTTATGAAAACTGCTTCCGAAATCACCACTTGCTTTTTCTGGGCGATTCAAATGTGCGGTCGTGGTTTTGGAAGATTCAAAATCTCACAAATGAATTTGTGACACGAGATAAACGTTATACCAGAGAAAATTGCTTGCTGCTTGCTAAAAGGGAGGATCTTAACATTACCATGACGTTGGCGTGCCATGAAAAGCCATATTATAGTGGACAAAAGAGTTACAGTCGGAAGAATATCATGTCAACTGCCTGGCATTTAGATCAAATTCCTCCGCGTAAAAAAATACTTGTCGTTATACATTACACATATCACGTCATTAGGATCACACAGAAGGTAGTTCGTGCACATATCCGAAATTTGAAGCAAGGATTAATAAGATTATTTAAACGCAATGCAAACGCGAAAGTCTTTATAAAAGGATCTCACTCTTCAACTACCTCACGTTTGCCATATATGCCTGTTGATTATACCAGGACAATTTTGGAACAAATTTTGTATGAGGAACTGTGAGAGCTACATAATAAAATCGTATATTTGGATGGCTGGGATTTAATGACAGGTATCAAAATGTTGACGTCCATCCAAGTGACAAATCAGTGAACGAAATGGTCGGTGATATGATAGGATATTTCTGTGGAAGAGTTTCCTCTACGATCGGAATATTATAACACAAAAGAAACCCAATTAGCGTTATTCAAAACTTATCAATAATTTTGCTCTTATTTTTAGTACAGAATTTTTTTTTTAAATATAATAGGCCCAATAGAACCTGCATGAATGTACAACAGGCAGTAAAAATAACTAATTTACCATAAATACATCCCGGTTATTAAGAAATTTAATAAATGGCAATTATAGACCAAATACTTTTTATCAAAGCGTTTTAAACCATGCAGCGAGTTTGTGTTCACAGTGGACTTTCTTTGCTAAGGTAATAATTTTGTTCTTAGATGGTTTGCTAGCTGTATTAACCAGTATAGACTTTGGTATCATTGACATTTAAAACATCCCACAATCAGCTACGGGAATTAAAGCCCATGTTAGGTTTAGAAGGAAGCCGGAGTACTCAGAGAAAGTAGTTTGTTTTTAAGCAGTACAATTTCATATATTCCATTTTGCCTTAACATCGACAGAAATAACAATTTAGTTTCAATGTCCTTTCTCATACAGTAAACAATATGATGGTACATATTTCATGTCAATGTAGCATGAACGAGCTGAACCTGCGCTCTTTGCAATGATCATAGGAAGTCACCTTTTCGCACTTAAATTCACAATTCTATACATATTAGCGTAGTTGCTTTGTGGATTTTTAAAATTATAAAGTGTAATTAATACATCGATATATTTATCATGTATATAGTAATAGGACCGTTACTTTGATGGCAATCTGTCGAGTTGCCTATGGCAACATAATTATGGTAACATCATAACAGATGTCACATGGAAGGCGTTGACATTTCCTGTATAACAGTTAATAGTTCAACTAAGGACAATGCTATTTTTAGTACATGTGTTGTCTGTTGATTTCAGGCTTGGTAAACTTTATTTCCCCAAATGTCATCATTTATCAATAACAATATACAAGACGCCCGGAGAATGCTACCGTTGCATTATGAGTGCTTTCCCGTGAATACTTGCAGAGAAGAAATCGTTTATATGGAAATAGCCAAATTGGCCCCTTTTGACCCCGCCCCTCAGGCCCCTGGGGGTCAGTCACATCATTTGTAAAATTTTGAATCCCCACCCTATAAGGATGCTACCATTGCATTATGAGTGCTCTCCAATGCTTAGTTGCAGAGAAGAAGTCTTTTATATGGAAATAGCCAAATTGACCACTTTTGACTACGCCTCTCAAGCCCCAGAGGGGCAGCCCCATCATTTGTACATTTTTGAATCCCCACCCTATAAAGATGCTACCATTGCATTATTAGTGTCATTCCATGCTTAGTTTCTGAGAAGTATTTTATTTGGAAATAGCCAAATTGACCCCTTTTGACCCTGCCCCTCAGGCCCCTGGGGGGTCAGCCCCATCATTTGGACAATTTTAAATTCCCACCCTATAAGGATGCTACCTTTGCATTATGAGTGCTGTCCCATGCTGTTTCACAGAAAAAGTCGTTTATATGGAAATAGCCAAATTGACCACTTTTGACCCTCCCCCTCGGGCACCTGGGGGTCAGCCCCATCATTTCTACAGTATTAAGTCAGTAACACATAAGGATGCTACCAATCAAATTTTGTTGAATTCCGACCAGAGGTTATGGAGGAGAAGTCGATTGTTGAAGGACGGACAGAAGACGAACACCACAGTATCACATTATTTCACCTTGGTCCTTCGTAGCAGGTGAGCTTAAAATTCCAACTGAAATTGTACAAAAATGCCAAACAAATATGAAACAATTAAACATATTTAGTTTTAACACATGGTGATAATTTTTTTATATATATATTTTATCTTATTATGCGCATCTTAATTCAATTTACAAACCTAAAATGTTTTCCTTCCAATGCAATCGCTTCCTTTACATCCTTGATACTCCAGAGGTTACTATCACTGACATTATATCTACCCCTGACCTATCTCATAGTAAAACTGGAGGCAGCTCAGCAGAAAAACTCTGAACCAATTACAGGCCTGTAGACTTCCTTTCAAGACTACAGAGAGAGTAAAACCCAACTACAAAGCCACAAAGTCATCCACAGTGTACCGTTATACGATTCTTTTGTTGTACATCCAAGGACTAAATTACATGTGTCTTCTAGATCTATGGCCTTCAGTGTCACCGACATATTCTAGAGTGTATATAATGGCACCGACAGTAACCCATGGAGTATCGAGGATTATTCATTGTGCAGAAGAATTGCCATGACAAAACGTTAATCTAAACAAAACACAAAGTTGCTTGTCCAATCCTATTTAAGAACTTTTCCGTGTAATCATTTGATGATAGGGTTCTTATCACTTACAATTAAATGTATTCGTCCAAAAACAACCTGAAACATATGTATAACAAGAGCTGTTTGAGAACAGCACAACTTTCCTATGGAGGTTTGTTGATTTAATTTAGATTCCTTGTAATTTACTTGTACATTAATATGATTGTCCATCCTCATCACAACAATTATAATTCATACAGCACATGCACCATAACCATAACCTCGCTTTTTCGGGCCATAGGGTCTCTTGAAATTCTCAAATTCCAGCATTTTGCTCCCTGAAGTGTTCATACCCATCAAAACAACTGTAGTTCAAAATCATTGCAGAAATTTATTGCAGTTGTGATGACAATTGGATTACAACTCTTGCATCAAAACCTTAACATTGGATTTCCAAGGCTGATGCCGACACCAACACCAAAGTGATTCCATAACAATAAGACAATATATTTTACCAGCAGCGAATTGTTTACTATCAAAGTAAAAAAATAATTCAAGAGGCCCATGGGCCTTAACGGTCATCTGACTATTAGCACAATACAACGTAGTGGTTTAAAGATTTTAGTATACACTTTTTTGTATTTGACCTCTGTGACCTTGAATAAAGACCAAGATCATTCATTTGAACAAATTCGGTAGCCCTTCATCCCAGCATGTCACAGGCCCAATATCAGGTCTCTAGACCTCCTAGTTATTCTCAAGAAGTCGTTTAAAGATATTAACCTATTTGACCCCTGTGACCTTGAATGAAGGTCAAGTTCATTTATTTGAACAAACTTGGTAGCCCTTCATCTCAGCATGCTGCAGGTCCAATATGAGTATCCTGGCATTTCTGTTCTTGAAAAGAAGTTGTTTCTAGATTCCAGCCTATTTGACCTCTGTGACCTTGAATGAAGATCAAGGTCATTCATTTGAACAAACTTAGTAGCCCTTCATCCCAGCATGTCACAAGCCCAATATCAGGTCTCTAGCCCTTCTAGTTATTCTCAAGAAGTCGTTTAAATTTTTTAACCTATTTGACCTCTGTGACCTTGAATGAAGGTCATGGTCATTTGTTTGAACAAACTTGGTAGCCCTTCATCACGGCATGCTGGAGGCCCAATATGAGTATCCTAGGCCTTTTGGTTCTTGAGAAGAAGTTGTTTTAAGATTTAAGCCTATTTGACCCCTGTGACCTTGAATGAAGATCAAGGTCATTCATTTGAACAAACTTAGTAGCCCTTCATCCCAGCATGTCACCGGCCCAATATCATGTCTCTAGACCTCCTAGTTATTCTCAAGAAGTCGTTTAAAATATTTTAGCCAATTTGACCTCTCGTGACCTTCAATGAAGATCAAGGTAATTCATTTGAACAAACTTGATAGCCCTTCATCCAAACATGTCACAGGCTCAATATCAGGTCTCTAGGCCTCTTAGTTATTCACAAGAAGTTGTTTATAGGATTTTTAGCCTATTTGACCCCTATGACCTTGAATGAAGGTCAAGGTCATTTGTTTGAACAAACTTGATAGCATTTCATCCCAGCATGCTGCAGGCCCAATATGAGTATCCTGGGCCTTTCGGTTCTTAAGAAGAAGTTGTTTAAAGATTTTAGCCTATTTGACCTCTGTGACCTTGAATGAAGATCAAGGTCATTCATTTGAACAAACACGGTAGCCCTTCATCCCAGCATACTACATGCCCATTATCAGTACCCTGGGCCTGCTGGTTCTTGAGAAGAAGTTGTTTAAAGATATTAGCCTTTTTGACCCCTGTGACCTTGAATGAAAGTCAAGGTCATTCATTTGAACAAACTTGATAGCCCTTCATCCAAGCATGTTACAGGTATAATATCAGGTCTCTAGGCCTCTTATTTATTCACAAGAAGTTGTTTAAAGGATTTTTAGCCTATTTGACCCCTGTGACCTTAAATGAAGGTCAATGTCATTCACTTGAACAAACTTGGTAGCCCTTCATCCCAGCATGCTACACGCCAAATATCAGTACCCTGGGCCTTCTGGGTCTTGAGAAGAAGTCGTTTAAAGATTTTAGCCTTTTTGACCTCTGTGACCTTGAATGAAGGTCAAGGTCATTCATTTGAACAAACTTGGTAGCCCTTCATCCCAGCATGCTACACGCCAAATATTAGTACCCTGGGCCTTTCGGTTATTGAGAAGAAGTCGTTTGAATGAAAAGTTTACGCACGGCGGACAGCGGACAGCGCACGACGACGGACGGTGCATGATGACAATAGGTCATCCCGACCCTTTCGGGTCAGATGACCTAAAAATATGTCATAAACACAGGTTCATTCCTTGTCAACTTTTTTTAATTTTTCTTTAGCTATCATCAATGAAGAAATCATATGTATTGCAATTATTATAGTAATCATTCCATTATATTCTATCATGATACAAATTCAACAGGATTCCTCATCTGAAGACAATTTTCTTTTTCTTGGAGACCGTGTTCCACGTACACGTGGTCTATTGTCTTTGCTCCTGAACTCATTTACTCCACACTTTGTATAATGCTTGTAATGACGAAGAGGTGCTATCTTGTGAAAATTTGATTTTTCTATAAGGAATCTATCAGAAACTGATGGTAGCATAAATGTCCTAAAATTCATATACAGCCATATTCGTACAATTGAAGCTAGGTCAAACTGCTGTGTGTTAGTCCTACTCCAGAGTCTAAAATGTTCAGGAACGCATGCAAGTAAATCGCTTTCAGAGTCGTAACAAAAGAGCATTACATCTTCCATAGAGCATGCAATAGATGGAATTAAACCATTTTTAAGTGAACTGTCTCTATTCACTTGTGCAAAGCTGTTTGTAATAGTCAGAGCTAAAATTTCAGATATTGGATCCTCACTTTGATAAAATCCCAGTCTGGTTTCAGGGAAAGAGTCAAGTGAATCCTTGCTGTCATTTTTTTCTTGTAGCTCTTCATCTGTATTAAGGTCATAAGGTTCATCAAAAAAGAATTTCACTGGAACAGCATTATTGGTAATAACATCTGCATATCCATGCCATGTCTGTACAGCTCCTGAAAATCAAGTATTAATTTGAAAAATGTGAATTGATTAATTATCATTGACCTGACAAGGTATGCTCATCAGAATGCCAAAAAGATATTGAACATCAGGTCTGATTTATAATAGACATGATTTCTAAAGTAAGGGGCATAACTCTTACTCTTTTAAAACAGGTCTGATCATGTAAGAACTTGCAATATTTTAAGATCTTCTTTATACATTCTAATATTCCAAATATATCTTTAAAAGACGCATAACTGTAGCAGATAATAGATCTACATATCTTTAATTGTCTAATTTTTGTTTAACTTCTAAACGGTGATATTTTCTATTCATGTTGCATTGTATATAATGTGTATTTGTTATCCTTTCTTTATGTGAACCATGTGATCTGTTGAATTGCAAATAAATAATATGATGCAGATATTGGGGGAAAAACATCTATTAAAGGATTGGCATATGTCTAAAGTTTTAGAATATTGCTTCAGTGCTTTGATTTTTTTAAAACAAAAACAAAAGCAGTTGTACAGGTGACCTTAAAAAGGATAGAGAAAAGGCTAATTACTCTCAGATAAATAACATTTGATTACAGTTGACTTGAATGTGTGATAAATCTTTCAAATTCAACTGTATTTCTTAATTCTATTTTTAAAAATTCATCAGCATATACAGTAAAACCCCGTTATATCGCCACCTTCTGTTTTCCTAGATTTTGGCGATATATCGAGTTTGGCGGTATATCGGATTTGTCGTTGAAATCTTATTTAGGCCTAAATATAGGTAGTCCCCCGGTGCCGTACTGAAACAGACTTTCTAGTCAGTCTGTGTAGTGTACGGCCACTTCGTATTTTGTAATATGAACAGTTCCAAAATTAAAGTAATTTCGATAGTAGTCTTTCAATAAATATGTCAGCTTTATGTGTGTAAAATATATGATATTTTTTATCACGGGAAATTCCCGCCCGGAGGGAAATCCGTTCTGAATAAATTCATGGCGATAAGCGAGTTTGGCGGTCAAACGGGTGGCAATATAACGGGGTTTTACTGTATATCAAAAGGACAGATATGTAAATAAACCAGTGATGTACCATGTACTGAAGGTTTTTTTTTTCAAAATTCAGAGCAATTGAAAATAAGTAAACATTTACATAATACAACTATAGAGATTGTTCTCTTTCTTTGAAATTGCATTAGATTTCAAATCTTCCATTACCCAGAACAAGAGGCCCATGGGCCTTAGCGGTCACCTGAGTTCGGATACAGAATGAAACAAAGACACAAAAACACTATATATTGGTCCATTAGGCCCTTGAAACCAGTCAGTGATTTTATAACTGACTTTTCAATCTATGAAGAGTATCTGGTTCCATCAAATCTGTGAATTCAGAAGATTTTTTTTTCTTATTTTAGCCATTTTGACCCCTTTTGGCCCCGCCCATCTACCCCTGGAGGTTGGCCAGGACCAATATGGATATGATGCTAAAATGCTATCACAGTGTAATAATTCTAACCAAGTTTGACTGTTTCCTATGAAAATTAAGCAAATAATGCTCAAAAATGTGTTTTTCCAATATAAATTAAAATAGATTTGACCCCTACTCAGGGGAAAGTCTGAGATGCCAGGGCCATGAAATTCACAATTTTTGTACAGGGCCTTAAAAAGACCTTCCAATCTATGAAGAGTATTTGGTTCCATCAAATTTGTAAATTCAGAAGGAGACTTGACCAATTTTGGTCCCACCTTCTAGCCCCTGGGGGTCGGCCAGGACCAATATGGATATGATGTTAAAATACTATCTCAGGCTAATAATTCTAACAAAGTCTGACTCATGGACGATGGACAAAAGGCGATTAGAATAGGTCACTTTCGTCTCAAGTGACCTAAAAAGTTCTAATTTACAGGATACTTCGTCTGTATTATGGCTTTCTCACATAGCTAGCCATGTAAGATAGAGTTGTCCCATGAAAGACAACTATGTAAGATAAATCTATCTTACATAGCTGTGACGTCACAATTGAAAAAACAATGAGATTGACGTCATGTCAGCCAAAGTTGACGTCATTTTTCTTCTATTTCGATTGATTTATCAGATTTATTTACCATTTCATTTGTTTAATTTGCATTTCAAACCGTTTTACCTAAGATTTCTTGTTTATATTTTCAATATAAACCAAACTTTGATGAGCTCTTTCGAATGGCGTTCTTATTTTTGAAATCGATCGATTATTTAAGAAGTTAAGATTTTGTCACAAAATGGCTGCCTCACCTTTCGTGCAAGTAATTCGACAAGCAATGTGAGAAAATAACTCTTTCATATGTAAATTATGTAGGATAGAACTATTCCAACCTCAGGTACAGAATTTTGGGTCAGAAACTTCGGCAAGCCTCAGTTCTGACCCAAAATTCTGTACCCTCGGGTGGAATAGTTCTATCCTACATATGTACATATGAAAGAGTCATATATTCTTCTATGGCTGAAGAAGACTGTGTGATACAGTCAAAGTATAAGTTAGAGCTTTTTTCTGAGTAATGGAAAATTTGAAATGTAAATCACAAAGTCATGATATAGTTACACACCGATGCCAGTAGTTCCTTTTGTTACTGATCTGCCGCATCCTCCTGGACAACTCATGGGGAACCCCTTGGTGTGGCTATTAAGGATGCAGCTTGTCTGCTTGTTACTTAAAGGAGCATATACATGTACAGCTAAGGCATAGGCAACATCAGTCTCTGTTAGAACTCCCTCACTTGTCAGAGACTGACGCAATTTCTGGAGACACGCTTCGTGTTGGGTTTTATCTGAAACATAAACAATAATTGGCATTTTTAAACTATTAATATTATTAGTTTCTCTGCATGCAGAGCAATTTTGACCAACAGGAAATTTATTTTTCTAATTCATAAGAAATTACACCGGATATATTAACACCATAATACCAATTTTAACATTCATTTGCCCGACTATTCGCTTTAACTTTGTTTACAATTACCGCTATCCTTCATGAATTGCCCGCATGTAAGCATGCGATGGGGCTTCATGTCGTGATAAACATATTTGAGAGGGCCGGGGGGCACCAGCAGGTGACCCCAGATTTTTGCATATGGCTATAGGTTAAAGCTTAAGACAAATGGTTTAACCAGTATACCACCTGATCATCCTTTACATTATAAACTATATTTAACCATGCACTGAAGAGAGATGATTATAATAAAGCCATATGGCATGCAGGAGAGCGTTATTAGTATTCATAATTTTATCATATACACTACGCAGGAAATCTTGCATACATATATGTTTGGTGTTGTAACCTCATCTTAGGCCATCAGTATATATTTTCTGATGTTAGGCATCTATTATTGCTTTTAAGAAACCTATATGTTTTGCTCCGGAAAGTTAGAGGGCCTTTAAATGTAATTGAAATATTTTATATTGTAACAATCCCAACTTTGAATATGTAACCCTCAGCATCAAGGTATAAATTAGAGGTTAGACAATGTTTCAAAAGTGTCTCATCGTGCTATACACTAGTACTGTACCTCGAACATTGGTGGACAAGGTTTCAGCCCCAGTCTGGCCTGATATTACAGAGTTGTCTGCCCTTGTAGGTAAGCATATACTTGCAAAAAAACCAACATATTTTTTTTATAACAAAATAAATACGTCACGATTGATAACACATTGCAGTATGAAAGCTCTTTCAAAAGACTAAATTATGAACTCTTTGTTTTGGAGGTACATATATATACTCAGCAAAATAAGTTAAGGGTCACATCTTTGGGGTAATAAAAATTAATAAAATATATAAAGGGAATATGTCTACTTGATATAACTTTTTCAAGCATTCATTTGACCATGATTTACACGTGAGTAAAAAGGTGAAGGTCAGGCCACGTAGGCAGTACACTCGGCCGAGTAAAGGTACCCCGATATACAGTTTGGTAGCCGAATGGGACAGTGATTGTGACATGTGGGTAAATCATTGGAATTGCACAGTTTTTGCATTTTTGAACGTCATTCAAAGTGACATTAACACGAAATGCCTCAAAGACGTCACTTGAGTGAACAAGATTCAGGTACTGCTATAGGTATGCTTCAGTCTGGAATGACTCAACGAATTGTTGCTCAAAATTTCAATGTGAGTCAAAGTGTCATCAGGAGACTGTGTCAACGCTTCCAGGCAACTGGTTCGGTACATCAGCGACCCAGAATGAAAGACAACGATGTACAACAGCCCGTGAGGACCGTACCATTGTCCTACAAGCAAAACGTAATCGGTTTTCGTCTGGTGTTGAGCTGAATACAGACCTGCGCAACCACCAGGGACTGCGTATTTCCTCTCAAACCTATAGAAATTGTCTCCACCAAGCTAACCTGCGGGCTCGTCGGCCAGCTGTGAGGCCCATTTTGACCGCGAGACACAGAGCAGCAAGACTTGATTTTTGCACAAATCATGTTCATATTCGACCAATACTGTTCACCGACGAGTCGAAATTTTGTGTGGACTTTCACGATGGTAGGAGGCGAGTGTGGCGAGAGAAAAACGAACGATATCGTGACTGCTGTGTGACGCAGCACAATCGTTTTGGTGGAGGTTCAGTAATGGTTTGGGGTGGCATCTCTCTCGACGGAAAAACAGAGCTGTATATCATTCGGAACGGAACGCTGACTGGACAACGTTATAGGGACGAAATCCTAGACCCTATTGTGTGACCATTCGCGGGTGCATTAGGTCCCGATTTTGTACTCATGGATGATAATGCGCGTCCTCATCGTGCTAGGATCGTAAATGAGTACCTTGAAGCGGAAACTATCGAGCGCATGGACTGGCCCGCGGTTTCTCCCGACTTAAATCCTATAGAACACATCTGGGATGTCCTTCAGAGACAGATTCAGAAGCGGGCCGTTCAACCGGCGTCAATTCCTGAACTGGAAATCGCACTGTTAGAGGAATGGCGTAACCTGGCACAATTGACCATCCGTAGACTCATCCGCAGCTTCAGCAGGCGTTGTCGTGCCGTTATTCAGGCCAGAGGAGGTCACACTAAGTACTGATAATCGAATGAACTCCCCAGAATGAAATTGACTTTTCATCACCATATGTGATTTCACTTTGAAAATAGGGGTATGCCTTGTCGGATGCCTGTAGTTTGAAAAATGTCTTGTTTTCCCGCCAAAAATCGTTTCCAATGAATGAATGAAATGTTAATGATAATAAATTAATATAAAAATCATGTTCTAAGTGTTTGGTAAAAAAAATAATATACTCAAAACTTTTGACCCTTAACTTAATTTGTTGAGTGTATATACATTTTCTGTACCGAAACATCGCACCTTAACCATAGGTATTTACTTTTTAGCACGCTGGTAAGTCAAAGACTCACTATAGACTAATATCTCTAGGCCCTATAATCATAGAGTATATGTATAATATCTCTACTGTATATACAAGGGTCTTTGACTTACCAGCGTTCTAAATACCTATGCCTTAACCGAGTCTTTTTATATTGATACCTTCAATAAATTTTTTGAGATCTGCGTATGTTAGTTTCACTTCATCATCGAAGTCTGGGTCGTCGACCAACTTTGAAAGAATGTTATAGTCAAAAATATCTTTCGTTCTACACAAGGTGCTCATCCACGGTTCTCGAGGGTCTGATTTCTGGCGTTCAAATATTCCAAAGTAGGGCATTCTAAAAACTGCTTTCGTGAATTCTGATCCACCACATGACGCACTACAATTGAATATTTCCTGAAATGCAAGTTCGTGTTTTCCTCCATTCTCCAGAAACTGAGTTATTTGTCTATTGACAGTTTCTGTGTTGTTGTTTATCGAAATATCCGCCATTTCCGGTAAATATGGTGATTCTAAAATCTGACTGAAACCGCTGATAACCAGAGACGTCTCTGGGAACGTTATTATTATTACGAAATGATGTTCATGAAGACCTGAATATTAATTCGTTTCTTTTTAATTTTTAAAACAAATATATTAACAATATAATACGAATACTCCGTTTGTGTATTAATGTGATTCTGATAAACTAACGTTTAAAGTATTTTTCATACTCACGAATCAAGATAAGATTTTAATATGTTATTCATCACCAAAAGTTATTAACATTTTGAAAATTAAAGTACTTTCAATGCATTGGTTTTAATTTCACAACTATAAATAGGAGCAGAAAATGATTTTTAGAAGTACTCTCAAAAATCAGTATACGTACATGTACATGAGTGCCTTTACGGTCAGACCATGAAGCCAAATTGTGGCCTCCAATTTCATTTCACATTTTTACAATGTATTAGTAATTATAAAGTGATTTTTGTAGGAAAGTTTCCATCTAAATATACATAAGGCATATAAAAACTTTCCAGTACATAATTTCTGTGTTGTAACTAACGTTTATAAGGCATTTGAAGCCATTTTAATGATTTTCTTGGCTTAATCAGAGATTTAAATATACTATATAAATATCTGGCTTAATTAATCAAACCATATGATTTACAATAGATTAACGAAGAAAAATCAACATGCCAAAATTTTTGCCCAGTTACGGCACATATAACTTTAAACAAAAAATACTTATTTTGAAGGCGCAAATATTATGCAGTTACAAACGTGTAACGTTACAGCAGATACATAAATAAAATCTGTTTTGGTTAGGTAGACATACCTAACCAAAACAGTTTTTATTTTTAATCTAGGCTTAGGCCTAACATTAAAATTAGTCTTGTAGAGTTCCAAAAGTTATGAGTGTATGCATGCATGTTAGTAATATGCATAAATTAACTGAATTTGAAAATTATCTATTTTGCCATTTTATTTTATTTGTAGTCTAGTTTTTGTCTAATTAAGGATCAACTTGAATAGATTTTTTTTATGTTATGGAAATATAACACAAAAGTCTGAGTATACTCTAAATATACCGCGAAGCGGTTTATGATGAGAGTACACTCAGATTTTTGTGTTATATCTCCATAACATAAACAATTTATTCAAATTAATCATTATAATTCAATTTACTAAAGATAATATCTTCAATACTCAAAATTCATTTGGGGACTCTTTGTCTATGAAATCATTACGCCGTCATATCAGCCAATCAGAAGCAACGTCACACACGGCGACGCCATTTTTTCCTTTATGGGCTGATAAAGTAAAATTGAAATCTTGAACAAAACTTATATTTATTAGCTCACCTGGTCCAAAGGACCGAGGTGAGCTTATGGGATACCGCAGCGTCCGGCGTCCGTCGTCCGTCGTCCGTCGTCCGTCAACAATCGACTTCTTCTCCATAACCGCTGGTCGGATTTCAATAAAATTTGACTGGTAGCATCCTTATGGGCTACTAACTGAAAATTGTACAAATGATGGGGCTGACCCCCCGGGGGCCTGAGGGGCGGGGCCGAAAGGGGTCAATTTGGCTATTTCCATATAAACGACTTCTTCTCTGAAACCAAGCATGGGATAGCACCCATAATGCAATGGTAGCATCCTTATAGGGTGGGGATTCAAAATTGTACAAATGATGGGGCTGACCCCCCGGGGGCCTGAGGGGCGGGGTCAAATGGGGTCAATTTGGCTATTTCCATATAAACGACTTCTTCTCTGAAACTAAGCATGAGATAGCACTCATAATGCAATTGTAGTATCGTTATAGGGTTGAGATTCAAAATTGTACAAATGATGGGGCTGACTCCCGGGAGGGGGGGGGGCTGAGGGGCGGGGTCAAAAGGGCTCAATTTGGCTTTTTCCATATAAACGACTTCTTCTCTGAAACCAAGCATGGGATAGCACCCATAATGCAATGATATCATCCTCATAGGGTTGGGATTCAAAATTGTACAAATAATGGGGCTGACCCTCCGGGGGCCTGAGAGGCGGGGTCAAAAGGGGCCAATTTGGCTATTTCCATATAAACGACTTCTTCTCTGCAACTAAGCATGGTATAGCACCCATAATGCAATGGTAGCATCCTTGTAGGCTGGGGATTCCAAATTGAGCAAATGATAGGGCTGACCCCCGGGGGCCTGAGGGGCGGGGTCAAAAGTGGTCAATTTCCATATAAATGACTTTTTCTCTGCAACTTAACATGGGATTGCGCTCATAATGCAATGGTTACATCCTTAAAGGGTTTGGATTCAAAATTTTGCAAATGATGGGGCTGACCCCCCCCCCCCCCCCCCCCAGGAGCCTGAAGGGTGGGGTCAAAAGGGGTCAATTTAGCTATTTCCATATAAACGACTTCTTCTCTGCAACTAAGAATGGAAGAGCACTTATAATGCAATGGCAGCATCCTTATAGGGTTGGGATTTGAAATTGTACAAATGATAGGGCTGACCCCCGGGGCCTTAAACGGCAATAGATGCGAGGTCAAAAAGGTCAATTAGGCTACTATTTTCATATAAATTACTTTGTCTCTGAACCTATGTATTGGATAGCATATTTGTATGGTATCAATAGCATCATTGTATGGTTGTGATTCAAAATTAAACTTTGGGAGTCAATTTTGCTTATTTCTCTAATTGTCAGATTCTTGTAATAATTACTAACAAAAAACCAGGTGAGCGATACAGGCCCTCTGGGCCTCTTGTTCATTATGTGTTGGTACTACAGATTCAAGGATGCGCTCTGTAGTCGAGATGAAAAACTTCGCAAAAATGACAAAATTTCTTCATTTTCCTTATCATTGAAGATAATAAATGCAATCTGGGTGGCAGATAAATAGAATAGCGTCCGTTAATATTATGTGCTGAATCTAAAACTGACATGGTTATATGTTCATGCTAAACACAAACAGAAATGTAAGAAAAGGTCAGGTGGTATCGTTTTAAGGGCGCAGCCCTTCGTGCCCGAAAATCTTCAAAAATCAATCCTAACAGTTACACACTGACAGCTTCAGTTTGCGGCCGTCAATATTTCATACATATGGGGAGGTGTGCGTTGCTCCGGTACTGCTTTCCCCAGTAAATATATATTTAAGTAATGCAAATGCATAACAAGAGAAATTAAACATTTTCTTTTATTTTTTTTTAAAAATAATAATAATAACAATTGAAAATTATAAGCTATGGAATGCAGTCAAAATATCCACCAAGGCGAAGATGATGAGCACAAAGAGTCATGACGTCACATAACGTCAACAAATGGCGCGAAATTATAGGATTCGCATACGCGGCACTCCAGGCCTTGAATGGACACAGATAAATCCGAATCTTTGAGTTCATTTCTTTAAGTTTATACTAGACAATTACTACATTATATACTTCTATAGTTTAAAGTGCGTCCTTTTATTTCTAAATTGTGTTTTCTACATGAAATATAAATTAAACAAGTAGAGCTTCGCTCTTCCCATACCGTGCATGATTCATATAAAATCATCCGGCTGCGCCCTTTAAGGCCTTGCCTTCAGTCATATTAAAGGATTTTTGCAGCCAATTTTTTTTGATAATACGTCAGGATATTGCTTTAGATAAATGAAAAATTAAGTCCCACCCAATGAATCGCCTAGCAGAAACATATATACAGAGAGATTGGCAACTCCGCCATTTTTACGATCAGCAGATGTACCTCTGTATGTGCTTAGGGGATTTTAGATAAATTTTTAAATAGTTAAAGAATAACTTTGAAATGTTATAAAAGTTCAGTAATTTTCAGATGGTTTGAGGACGATTTTGGAAAGAAAAATATTTTAACTTATATATTAATAAAACAAAATGCACTTTCGGTTTTGAATGTCTGATTTTCGAAAAACCAGGTAAAATTGCCGATTTTCATGCTTTCAAAAAAACATATTAAATAACATCTTTTGGAAAAAACTGGTCACATCAAACCATGATATGATGTTTAAACTTTGTATTGATGCAAAAATATTATGTTTAAAAGAATACACTTGAAAGTAGTTAGCCAAGGGAAAATGCCTATAAACCGGAGGTCTCGCTGCCTGTCAACAAAGACAAAGAAGGAGTTTCCAATCTCTATGTATATATGTTTCTGCGCCTAGCTTTTAGCGCTATCGGTTGGTTTTGGTCGTGATTTACGGGTAGTGTCGACTACGGTTAAGAGATAATGAGCTAGGTGGTCACGTGGTCTTGTCAAGGTAAGCCTAGTACTATACATGTATACAGCATATATACGTATACATTTGATATTCCATTTGAGTTTTTCGAGTAAATGGTTATTCTAGATTTATAATGTAGATATTTTCAGTTTCAAAACATTCCATTTACACCACTTCAAAAATTCAAACAAGCATATATCTAACTTTAGATTAGATAATCAGTCCAATCTGATAGCGATATCAAAATGATGTTCGGATCAGTCTGGACTGAGATTTAGATAGCATATGATGTAAATTTCAGTGTTATAAAAAACCAGTATAATGTAAAACTATCTTTTTACGAGTAAAATCCCAAAATTTAGCATGAATATATCTATAATCTGTGTTTTTATTTCAAACTTCTGCTATAACGATGCAAACACGGCACAGTTTTTGAGTAAAAATAAAATGTGGACGGTTATCAGTTATGTGATATTGGAGTAACAGTACCGAATTTATACCGAAAATAATATGTATATCTATATTGTTGCCTTTGAAACTTTATCCATAACGTTTACTAAAAAGCAGAAATACATCAATGATATTTCTGATATATGTTCCTAAATTACAGTTTAAGTGTAGATTTAAATTCATTATTTCAAAATTATACTAAATCCTTAAAATAGTATATTCATTGTCGACCGTTTTGTATATCATGCCGAGATTTAATAGTATGATATATGAACATTTATCATATAATCCAAAAAGTAACCACATAAAGTGTTCAAATGAAATTGAAATTACTTGTATACAGGCATTATAAATAGATATAATATATTGTACCTTTTTAAAAATAAACTAATTGATATTCAAATAAGTATATTTAGTGTGATGATGTTGTAACCCTTCTTGTATGACCATACAATTGTCATGTACATTTAGATTCGAAACGGTGAAAATAAATGCTTTGAATTTTTACTAGTACCTTAGAAATAACGGAAGATTGCTATATGCCACGATTCCGTAATTACAGTACTAAACTGGAATAATTTTTAAGGTTAAACCTTTAGTTGAAATAGTTCTTAGAACCATTTTTGTTTCTGAATAAGTCACCTTCCATTTTTGTTTTACCTGTGTATGACATATATATGTGTGTATGTAATATACATTCCTAGGTAAGATCAGGTATATTTTATTTCCATTTGCTTTTTCATCTTCATTTTAAAAATGGAGGTGACAATAAAAAACCTAGTGCATAGATGTACGTGGTTTCCATAATTCAAATCACAATCCAATTAACGGATGTCCTAACCTGACTGACAGTAAGACAAATTCCCGATATAGTCCACCGAATAGCAAATTGCCCGCGGCCAGGTAATTACAGGTGAGTTTTATGAATGGCGTTGTGTACAGGTAAATAACATCCTGGTCAAGGTATTACATAACCATCAAACCAAAGGCATGGCCAATTATATATTTATAATATCGGTGTATCTACTCGTATATCGATTTTATTTTATTTTTTGTGTGGATTTTCTTTCATGATTACGCGAAGATACATGCTATTAGAGCATAAATTAGAGTATTTGAAACATCGAATATCACTCTTTTAGTTATTTATATTCAAGCCAAAGTTATTGTACGATTAACTTCACTCAAAAGTAATCATAAAAAAAATCTTTGATCTGCTTTTCCTGTGACCGTCGATGTAAGCCATCAACATGTGAAATCTTGTATCAATTATAATGGAATTTTTGTCTGAATATTACAGAAGCACGATCGGTCTATTCCAAGGCGAAATTTTGTCACCGATTTTGTACAGTTTATATGTCAATGATTGTGAAATGTGTTGTATTAGAGAGAACTGTCCATCAGTAGAAATTGGTTTGATTAATTTGTTTTTGATTATGTATGCAGATGATACAGTTCTACTCGCTGAGTCGCCCAAAGCTCTGCAAGAAATGATTGATACGTTATATAAATATAATAACGATTGTAAGTTGACTCTTAATGTTGATAAGACAAAAATAATGATTTTCAGAAACGGGGGTAGACAGAGGGAAAAGGAATATTGGACTTACAATAATGTTAACATTGATGTAGTCGACGAATTCAATTATCTTGGTATGTTATTTAATTACAATGGTAAAAATAGGAAAACTCAAATTCACGTTGCAAATCAAGGAATAAAAGCTTATTTTTTCCATATGTAGTAAGTTGAAAAATCATGCATCTAATATTTCGACTCAGTGTTCAATTTTTGATACATATATTAATAGTATACTGGGATATGCAAGTGAAATTTGGGGACATCATAAGGCTCCTGATGTAGAAAAGGTGCACACTAACTTTTGCAAAAATGTTCTTGGAGTAAATAAAACAACTTGTAATGATTTTGTCTATTTAGAACTAGGAAGGTTGCCTTTGTATATAACCAGAAAAATTAAAAATTTTGAAGTATTGAATAAAACTAAAAGGTACTTCTAACTGTATTTTAAAAAAATGTTTAGATACTAGAATTGAAACTAATGATGAGTGGTCAATCAGCATTAAAAATGAACTAGCAAAAATTGGATTAGCATACCTCTGGAATGATAGATACGTTGACTGTTATACATTTAATATTATTGAGAATAGAATTAATGAGGTATATAGACAAGAGGTTATCAACAATATAAGTAATACAACACGAGGTATACTGTATAAACATTAAAATGATAATTTTTGTTTACTATTTCATTTAAGAAAGCCTATTGACACTGTATATAGTATTGAAACTACATGTAGATTACTTTAGACTGGCCATCAATCTCAAAAATATTGAAAAAAAAATATTAAAATTTGGCTTGATTATTTTTGTCTCTACTACATGTCTCATTTTAAGTTTCAATCTAAAGGGAGATAAACTAGTAAAGAACTTAGCTGAGACAGTCTAATGAACAACTTATAGGGTCTGGTGGCAATGTATATGGAAACTATTGCAGCTGTAATGCATGTTGTGTTGATATAAATGTTACACTTAGATGAATGAAGCATAAATTATATGATGATAGTTATAAAATTACTGTACATGTATAGTGTATCCATATACTATCATAAGAATAACTACATAGGTATAAATTAATACAACAAGAGTACATCTGTAACAGTAACAGTTAAACTATATCAAATAAGTAGCAACGGCTGGTCAAGGCAGGTTAGTATACTGAAATTAATATTCATATTTAGAAATATTTACAGGATATAAACAGGATATGTCGGTATATTTTGAAAAGACATCAATTTCATGCAGACATTCTGGGTCTCTAAATAATAAACCTCATATTGTATGAACATATCTTAGGATGAGCTGTACGATTGATATATGGTGACGATCACAGGTGTGCACGAGCTCCCAGCTCATTGTGTTATACAGACAGAAATTCAACGTTTCCACTTCTGGATTTTTGCACAGAGGTTCGTAAAGCATGTCTGCATTCAATTGTGATTTCTATTTTTTGGAACTTTATTGATCTTGTGGCATTTTTGATGATTTTGAATGACAATAGACTATATCGTTGGACATGTATTGAGCTATTAATAGCCTTACCTGTATAAGCTTACATACAAGAACTGTGCCTTAGGCAATGTACGGTCGAAAAATCGTCACGCTCTAGTTGACATAATTCTCTCACGGTGCTGAAAGTCTTACGCTTGAAAATGGACGAACATTGTGACTCCAGTGTCTCATATACGGAACTCGTTCCTGTCAGTTTGCCCGTTTGCTCTTCTACTAAAGAGAGACTTAATGACAGTATTTGTGGCTCACATGTAGATGAGTCGAGTGCCTTTGACAATGCACTTCTTGGTCTTCCCAAAGATGTCTATATTACGACACTACTACAGCTCGCCGGTAACTCTGAAAGTAAAATCGCATGGTACCGTGCTATACTATACGATAATGCAAAGCACATGAAAGATTGTCCTTCAACTCGCCTTGTTTCTAGAAAGTCTACCACAAAGTCTTCAGCTCAGGTGAAATATGCTCGTGACTGTTTTGTCCTTCATCAGTTTCTGCAAGGGGACCATGATGGTGATCTGAATGAGTTATTTTCATCACAAAAGCTGTCTACGAACTCTTTAAAGAACAGTCAACATGAAACTCCTGTTTTCGTAGATAATAGTGTATCAGGTATGTGTGCTGATATTGACTCTATCAAATATGAAATGGCAAACCTAAGGAAAATCACACACGAGTTGCAAGAGCATCTCAATGTTCAAGTGGAAAAGATTGTGAACGATCAAAAATCCATTGTATCAGACATGGAGGTGCTCCAAAATGATTTGAATTCTTCCATTCGAGTGATAGACAAAGTCTTCGCTAATGATATTGCAAACTGTGCCGAGATGAAAGGTTTGTCTGATAGGTTACATCTGATCGCGTCAAAAACCTTGTCGTTAGACCGTTTCAGGAAGTCTGTTGGGGGCGATATCACCGATATCAACCAGTCTGTTAAAGAGAATACTCTTGGGTTAACTAGAATTAACGATGAACGCTTCGCCAACGTAAAATCACTACACAACGACGTAAAGGAAATCAAAGGTAAACTATCGTGTGTTGAAAGTGATTTGTCTGTCTGCAAGTCATCCATTTCTTCCGTTTCCGACTCTGTTTCGTCAGTGAAATCGCGTGTGAAGACAACAGATGCTAATATTCAGGAGATTCAGGAACAATCCCAAAGAAAAGTCGACGCAGCTATCAATGGTTTCGCTGAAGAAATAGGTGCTCAATTAGTTGAAGTTCGGAAGTTTGTATCTGAAGCTCTTATTTCTTCTGAGTCATCTCCCGACTCTACTCCGCCAATAAAGATTACGACAAAAACACCTCGTCCGAGTGATGTTTCATGGTCATCTGTTGCCTCAGAGAGTAAGGAATCTCCAAGCGTACCAGTGGCTGGTAATCATTCCTTGTCGTCCAAAACTCTTCACGATACTCCAGTTAAAGGTCGGAGTTTGGTAGACCCTAAGAATTCTACTATGAACAAGGATAGCAGTAAGAAGTCTTTGACCTCTTCTCGTCATCATGGTGATCATTCTGTTCCTGTCTCTCCTTCGCCAGCATCTTCTGGTAAGCATATCACTTGCAAACCTCAAGATCCTCCCTCTTCGAGTGGATTCGTCGCCGTGGTGAGAAATAAGACTACCCGTCTTTTTCTTTGCGGCATGTCAGCGTCATGTACATTCAATGATATTCAATCTTATCTAAGCGAACGCGGGGTAACGGCTACTTTCATTCGCATCATGAAAAGTAAGATAAAGCACAGCGTTTCTGCTCAAGTCAACATACTTTCGTCTGACGTCGGGAGAACAAAATCTGAAAAATTCTGGCCCAACGGATTACGAGTCAGGAAATGGTATTCAAAAAACCAGTACTACGGTGAAAGTGATGAATCCTCCAATGTTAATAATGACAGTTAAGCCCACGACTCTTTATGTATCTGTTATTCTATTCGTCATGGCTTCGATCCGGTTTATGTCATGGAATGTTACTGGCATTATGTCAGCGGCTTCGCACCTTAACACTGCCCTCACTTCACATAACATCGACATATGTGGCATATCAGAGCATTGGTTACTTGAAGAGCAAAGACATCTATTTCAGAGTATACATAGTGACTATGCCAGTCATGTCATCTCTGACTTTTCACTTCATCCTTTAGCTCATGACAGAAGGCGCAAGGGAGGCGTCGCTTTATTATGGCGCAAAGATCTTTCAAGTCGGGTGACGGTAATTGATTCTGCTGATGATCGAATCGCAATACTGAAATTATCTTTGAACTCAAGCGTGGTATTCATAATGCAAGTTTATCTTCCGACATCTCGTTATGGTGCAGATACTTTTTCTGAATATGTTGCAAAATTAAACGAATTCTGCGCGTCGTTCCTTTCTGAAGGTTCAGTTATTATTATGGGTGATCTTAATGCACGTTTAAGTGGTCCCAGAATCAACGGATATGAGAACAGCCGTGGTCACCAACTTCAAATAGTCTTGAATCGTCATCAACTTTTCGCGGTAACAACGTCCTTGTTGTGCAATGGTCCTACCCATACCTATGTTCACTCTGATGACGGCTCATCTTCCTTGATCGATCACCTGATCATTGAATCTAGTAAACATGACCTTATCAAAGAATGCCGAGTGCTCAACGATTATTATCTTGATGTATCTAATCATCGTCCGATTATTTGTGAAATGTGTTTTCCTGTCGACATTCCAACATCGTATGAACAAATGCCGCATACCTCATTTAAATGGAATTCAGCTGATGGTTCTGATTACTCCGAAATATATCGGCAAACACTCCAGTCACATTTGGTAAATTCTGATATATGCAAACGCGTCTTAGCATCCGAACAAGATATTGAAAGATTTACCAGAGATATTGCTTCTTGTCTTTACGCGGCGTCGGAGTCTTCTCTGAAGAAACGTAAGTTCCGCTCATTCCTGAAACCCTATTGGAAGGGTGAACTGAAGGCATTGCATAAGGAGATGTGGAGACTTCGCTGTGTGTGGGTTTCAAATGGACGGCCACGTGACTCTAACTCTGTTTCGTTTGCTCAATATAAGGAAGCAAAAAGAAAATTTAGGTTAAAACATAGACAGCTTTCAGAGTCTCATCTAGTGAACCTGAATATTGAGTTAGAATCTGCTGCTGATTTAAATCAAAAATCTTTTTGGTCAATGATTAAATCTCGACGTAGTGACTCGTGTGGTAATTCGGGGGCAGAAATGAAATTTGCAAACATTATTGTAAGAGATCCACCTAGCCTTGCCCTGCACTGGGGAGATTATTTCTCAAAAATGTATACAGAATCTTCTAATGTAAATTATAATGGTTCTTTTAAAGAGGAAATTGAAAACTCATTTAAATGTTTTATGGAAAATGAATCCCGTAATAACACTTCGTTCATTGATTTTACTTTTGACGAAGTAAAAAATATTTGTGTTAATCTCCCTCGTGGAAAAGCTGCAGGTGTTGACTTAATTGTTTACGAACATCTTATTTTTGCAGATGACTGTATTTTCCAGTGTCTATGTAATCTTTTTAATGCTTTTAAAAAATTACTTTTTGTTCCAATGGACCTCAAAAGAGGTATTATTTGTACACTCTATAAAGGTCATAATAAGCCAAAATCTGATCCTAACAGTTATCGAGCAATTTCCCTATTACCTGTTATTTTAAAAGTATATGAAAAGCTGATTCTAAATAGACTAGTGAGTGAAAACGTATTTCACGTTAACCCTTTACAAAATGGGTTTCAGAAAAATGTCAGTAGCACTATGACGTCATATCTTGTACATGAATCAGCTGTTTACTGTGGTGAAAACAATAGTAAATTGTTTTCTTGTTTTTTGGATGCTGCCAAAGCCTTCGATTGCGTTTGGCATAAGGGTCTGTTTGTCAAACTTATAGCCCTTGGTTTTAATCGTGATTTTATTAATGTCATTGTCTCATTATATAATGATATGTACAGTGCAGTTCTTTATCAAGGTTTTATTTCAAAATGGTTTCCTATATGTCAGGGAACACGACAAGGGAGTATTCTCTCTCCTTGGCTTTATTCTGTGTACATTAATGATTTGTTAAATGAATTATGTTCTTCTAAGTCTTCTTTTTTCATTCAAGACGTTAACGTCACTTGTCCTACTCAAGCAGACGATATAGTTCTTCTTTCACTATCTAAACGTGATCTTGACAATTTAATGTATACTTGTTATATATATAGTTGTAATTGGAGATTTGAATATAATGCTTCAAAATCTATTGTTATTGTTTTTTAATGAAAAAAAGAAGTGCTTTTGTCAATACGAAACGTAAGTGGTTTCTTGGACCAAAAGAGGTAGTAGAGTCCTCTAATACTACACATGTTGGTATTTACGTGGACAAGTTTCGTCCTGGTCGTCCAGAAATGGACGAAATTGTGCATAAGTTGCGTGGACAAACCTTTGCGCTTATGCAGTGCAACTTGCTTGGCACAGGGATTAACCCCCTAACAAATTTAAAACTTTATAAGTCTATTGTTCTTTCTAGAGCTTTATTTGGTTGTGAGCTCTGGTTTGCACTTTCTTTAACCGATTTGCGGCGACTAGAGACTACCCATCATCTATGTACCAAACTTATACAGAATTTTCCAATACGTACTAGATCAGATATTGCATTGGGAATGTTAGGTATAGTATCTCTATCTGTATATATTGAACAATGTAAGTTAAGATTTTTTGCTGCTCTGTGTAATGTCAAGTCTGTATGTACTGCGAAGCAGTTGTTTTTGTTACGTCTATACCACATGTATTTAGGTATATATAAGTCGAAAACAGGTTTTATTTTCGACGTATGGAATATTTTTCATAAATACAACTTGCAGTCGTTTGTTTATGATTACTTAGAGTCAACCTGGATTCCAAGCAAACGTACATGGAAATATATTGTTAAAAATGTCTTACTTCTTGAGGAAAGTAATCAATGGAAACAGCGTCTGACATTAAACCCTGAATTGCGCAGGTTCAGAAATATTCACATGGAATTTTCTCCATCGATTTTGTGGTCAATTTCCAAAGTTTCTCCATCTTTTTCTGGTATCTGTAAACGCGTCTCCAAATTATGGATTACTCCCCCTGATTGTGAGTTACACTGTGCCAAATGCAATTTATGTGTGTCTGACGCTGTTGCCCATTGTACTTTAGATTGTAGAAATATAGATATAGTCGCAATTAGAGATACGTTTTTTACAAAAGTTGTGAATATATATCCCGTTCGTGTATATGTTCTATTAGACCAAGCGGACAGGGAAGAACAAATACATATTATTCTTGGCCGCCCAAATGAGAACATTATTCTAGCTCTCGGTGATGATAATACCGTATATTCATTCGTTCAAGATTGTTTGTGTTTCGCAGATAAAGTGTCTGCATTGACCTTTCAGTAATTAAATGCTCTATATACCATTCGCTGTATAGTGTAGCTATTTGATGTCTTTTCTCATAACTGTATTTGTAAGTTTATACTTACTTTTCAATTAGTGGCAATACAGTAGATTCAATTCAACATGTTTGTTGATAGTCAAAGTTAAACTGATGCTTTCCTGTGCATTCATATAGATTACAATTAATGATACTATTTCTATTCTATTTCCTTTTTTACTTTTTTGCCTTGTGTTCTCCCTTTCCTTAATGCTATCTCACCTTTTTTTGTTTTGTTATTACCTTGCACCTTTTTTTGTTTGTATTCTTATATGTTCATGTAACTCTTCGTTTACGGAGGAATAAAGATATGAATGAATGAATGAACATTCTAAGTCTGTAGCTTCAAGCTCAAAAGTAATCATAAAAAAAATCTTTGATCTGCTTTTCCTGTGACCGTCGATGTAAGCCATCAACATGTGAAATCTTGTATCAATTATAATGGATTTTTGTCTGAATATTACAGAAGCACGATCGGTCTATTCCAAGGCGAAATTTTGTCACCGATTTTGTACAGTTTATATGTCAATGATTGTGAAATGTGTTGTATTAGAGAGAACTGTCCATCAGTAGAAATTGGTTTGATTAATTTGTTTTTGATTATGTATGCAGATGATACAGTTCTACTCGCTGAGTCGCCCAAAGCTCTGCAAGAAATGATTGATACGTTATATAAATATAATAACGATTGTAAGTTGACTCTTAATGTTGATAAGACAAAAATAATGATTTTCAGAAACGGGGGTAGACAGAGGGAAAAGGAATATTGGACTTACAATAATGTTAACATTGATGTAGTCGACGAATTCAATTATCTTGGTATGTTATTTAATTACAATGGTAAAAATAGGAAAACTCAAATTCACGTTGCAAATCAAGGAATAAAAGCTTATTTTTTCCATATGTAGTAAGTTGAAAAATCATGCATCTAATATTTCGACTCAGTGTTCAATTTTTGATACATATATTAATAGTATACTGGGATATGCAAGTGAAATTTGGGGACATCATAAGGCTCCTGATGTAGAAAAGGTGCACACTAACTTTTGCAAAAATGTTCTTGGAGTAAATAAAACAACTTGTAATGATTTTGTCTATTTAGAACTAGGAAGGTTGCCTTTGTATATAACCAGAAAAATTAAAAATTTTGAAGTATTGAATAAAACTAAAAGGTACTTCTAACTGTATTTTAAAAAAATGTTTAGATACTAGAATTGAAACTAATGATGAGTGGTCAATCAGCATTAAAAATGAACTAGCAAAAATTGGATTAGCATACCTCTGGAATGATAGATACGTTGACTGTTATACATTTAATATTATTGAGAATAGAATTAATGAGGTATATAGACAAGAGGTTATCAACAATATAAGTAATACAACACGAGGTATACTGTATAAACATTAAAATGATAATTTTTGTTTACTATTTCATTTAAGAAAGCCTATTGACACTGTATATAGTATTGAAACTACATGTAGATTACTTTAGACTGGCCATCAATCTCAAAAATATTGAAAAAAAAATATTAAAATTTGGCTTGATTATTTTTGTCTCTACTACATGTCTCATTTTAAGTTTCAATCTAAAGGGAGATAAACTAGTAAAGAACTTAGCTGAGACAGTCTAATGAACAACTTATAGGGTCTGGTGGCAATGTATATGGAAACTATTGCAGCTGTAATGCATGTTGTGTTGATATAAATGTTACACTTAGATGAATGAAGCATAAATTATATGATGATAGTTATAAAATTACTGTACATGTATAGTGTATCCATATACTATCATAAGAATAACTACATAGGTATAAATTAATACAACAAGAGTACATCTGTAACAGTAACAGTTAAACTATATCAAATAAGTAGCAACGGCTGGTCAAGGCAGGTTAGTATACTGAAATTAATATTCATATTTAGAAATATTTACAGGATATAAACAGGATATGTCGGTATATTTTGAAAAGACATCAATTTCATGCAGACATTCTGGGTCTCTAAATAATAAACCTCATATTGTATGAACATATCTTAGGATGAGCTGTACGTTTTTTGATCTTCAAAATATAAGATAAGAAGACTTAAAGGTCAAACGATGCTGTTTGTGTTGTTTTGTTCTTGTATTGCCGTCAGCGTTGATTCAAGCTTCCTCTCTTTATTTCAGTAAATCTAAACAATTCTCTAAACCACGACCATAATTTGCGCTTCATTAATTAATGATCAGTTTGGCGATAAAAAACATGCATTCATTAATAAAATCAATAAAAAAGCAAGGGAATGATAGTCAGTATGGAATAGTTAAAAGAAATGTACTAAAATATCATGTTCTTGGAGAGATTATTTGTCTCAAAATGAATTTCGTTGTTTCTGCGACATCAGGTATGTGTATGTATCGAAACAAAATATATTTCTATATATTTGATAATGCGGTATGTTATAAAAGAAAACAATGGTAATTGTTAACGCAACGGACAAGATTAACTGACACAGTTAAAACTGACAATACAAGTTGAAAAAACATGAATTTAAGAGTCATTTTCTATCTCAGTTGAATGTTTTTACAGTTGTATTGTCAGCTTTACGGTATATAAAGGATTACCTTTGTTAAACTATTAGGTTTTGTTATGGCTGTATTATAGTGTCTGTGGTTTAAATGTCGCATTATAGATCCACTCAACCAATACGTGTGTTTAAGCATAATAAAACAGGCATAACAATGGCTTCAACAATGACAAATCGCATTGTCTTATTTCGTGGTAAACCTGTAACGAGTATAGGGGAATGTTTTACCAACATGGGTAAACGATACTGTATTATGGGATTTCTTGTTTGCACAGTTTATGTATTGATTATTTGTATTACACTTTCGCCTGAAAGGTATGTATATTGCATATGAATATTGAAACAATATGCAGTATTGACTTTTTCAAGATATGATATAAAATATCCAAATATAAAAGGTTTTTTTTTACAGTTTTGTACTATCAATTGTTTTTACAGTGTGTTACTGTCATTGTTTTGACAATATCAAGCTATGATTTAGTTAGCTATTAAACCTAATATACTTAAGATTTTACATTTTGAAGTATGTTTTGCCTATCCCATTTGTTTTCAGATGAATGAGTATTCGAACAATATGTTTAATATTGCATTGTCGAGTCGATACGTTCCTGTAAACTTGTTTGGTTGTATACTGCATTTGGTGATTAAAAAGGCATTCTAGTTGAACTGTGAAGGGGTATACTTTTTTAATGTCTTGCAATCATGTTTCATTAAATACATAATGAAATAATTCAATAGCAGACTTAAATCTTAATAATACCTAAATTGATTTTTTTAACTTGTTTCGTATTCGTATTAAAGGGACAATTCACTCAGGCTAATTCTTTTACATAACCAAGAAGCAAAATATGGCATAAATGTATTGTTCTACATTTCTTATGAAATATATAACATAAGATATTAACAAATTCCTCGTCATTGTTCTGTATTTTAATTGATACCGTTGTAATTACAAATCGTTGATCAATACGATTAAGCAGGTACAATATGTACGCTGTACCCATATCCGAGCCAAAGTCACGCATGTTAAACAAATGAACTACATAACCACTGTGGAGGTGATATAATGATTTTTTAGGCAAGACAATTCACCTAATAAGGTAAACACACTTCTGTCAGAGCAATTTGAGCTGTTCTAGACAAAAGTAGCATTACTCTACGAGCAAGGGACAGGGTTCGGCATACAAGATATTCGACCACAATGTGTAATGGCGGACAGCGAGTGAGTTTGAACATTTCACACGCATTTCACCACCATGGGATTTTCTGAAATATCACAGTAAAACCGACTGATCTTATTTCCATTAGAACTGGGGGTTTTCTGATATATATGCAAATTTTAAAGTGAACAGTCGGGCAATGATGGCTAAAGTCGGTAAAAATGGTGTGAATGTATCCAGTATAATTTCATATGAAATAGAAAAAATAAATTCTCTCGTCAAAATCTGTCTGCGTACGAAGAAATTAATTTAAAGTATAGGAATCCTAAATCGTCCTCCCAGCTGACTATGTCCGTGGTTGCATTTCCACGCAGCCTCGCTTTCAATGATTTCAACTTTTCTTTATTTCAATGGTCAGAGTTGGGAAACGTAAGCAGAACTTGACCATCGTATTAATATGTGAGAACTTTTGGAAGGCCAATGAACACATTTAGACTGGTTTTCTTTGCCCGACTTATTCACTTTAATGTTCTCGTAGAATGAATTGTCCCTTTAAACAAGTAATAAGACTACTTGATTTAATGTCACAGTAACATTGTAAATACATGTACAGCAATTTAACATAAAGTAACTCCGTCATCGCTCACACAATTATAACAAATATATCGTATGCTCTATTGTATCGTTTATTCCATATTTTATTTCTTTCAGCAATATCAACTTCCTCGTCACCAGTGCTAACACGATCAAACAGAAAACAACTCATAGTGTAAATGATAAGTTTGATGGAAAGGACGTTGTGTCTTTTTCCAAACCAGATTTATACACACATAACAATTGTTGCGTACGAGCAGATGTTAACGATTATAAAACCGTGGCAACATCTGCTTTTTCGAAAATATATCTGACGTTTAATCGGTCTAAATATCCACTTGGAGAAATGATCCATGTAAGAATCGAACTCTGTGACGGATACGGTAAACACATTTCTATCGGAGGGGATGTTCTCAGGATCTGGATGACAGGTCTATCCCAGAACGCAAGCGTGAATGGTTACGTCACAGATCACGCTAACGGGTCATACACAGGTCACGTGATGGCATTATGGACTGGTGAAAGTGTTATTAAAACGTCGATTGCAAATACGAAACAACAAATTTCACTCGTTCAAAATCATATTGAGAAACACGGACAGGTGTACGCCATGCTTGGAGGATTCGGGAAACATGATAAAGTTGTAGAGAAAACGACATGCAGTGTAAAGCCGGATGTGTATGGATTGACAGATATGTGTAACTTAACTAAGGCAAACTATGACAATGAGTTGTACTGTGGGAGACCCACCAACCCTAACCTCACCTGTACAGACTGGATAACAATGCACGATATCATAACGCACGATATTAATCCCAACGAAATCAAAAATGTCAGGTAAAGGTATAATTACTATTTTTCAAATTGCTTATGTTTTTTGTTTATCATAAAATATTCATTACATGAAACATCCGAGTGTTTTAACATTCAATTCATTTCAACATTGTGTACACAAACTTAATATTAGCGTATCAGATTATCCTGAACATCAATCGCCGTATCGCTTTACCCAAACTCTATCCCGTCTTTACAAAGAGTTACCGCCCTTGTATGTTGGTATCCATTATGATTTGTGAGCAAAATTCACTTCGTTTTCTCAGAAAAGTATGACGTTACACTCGTCGTAACAGTCAATACCTACCCACACGGGCAGACAATTCTGTAATATGCAAATACAGAATATCTGTTTTCCTATTTGAATGCATCCGTTTTAAATGTTTATTTGATTAGTTATTAGATCGAACTTTTCCCCAAAATATATTGTGTTGTATGAGTGCTTGTTCAGTTTTTATATAACCTTTTTATTTAACAGTCCGAGGATTTTAAAACTACAATGGACTCACTGGATGAATTTGATGGGATATAATTCTTAAACGATTATCTGGTTTTTTTACAGGCCATTTGTTCATCAACCACTAAAGAGTCTTGTCGTGAACATCACTGGAGGTAAGAGTTCACTTGTAACATTTTCGCAGTGAGATATAAGGTTTAGTGGTGGAAAAATATATTGTGTTTTTCACCCGAACAAAAAAATCTAGTTTTGGCGGGAAAACATTTTTGTTTTTAAAAAACAAAAATATGGTATTTCATGAATCTTTCCACCTTGTTAGGGCGTAGTGTCATGGATTTTTTTGGAATGCAAATATTTGGTTTAAATATTTTTATAAGTGCAATAAGAAGTTCATTTTTTAATGATTGTAATAGTGAAAAATAAGTAAGATATGTTGTTGAGAAAATGCATCTGCTCCTGCTGTTAACTGCTAAAACTTACCATTCGTCGGCGGTGTAGCATATTTTAATTTTACTGTTAACAGAATATGGTGTTGTTCCATCTCCTACTCTACCATGCCACAAAAGGTCAAGCAAGGACACATGGACTGGAGAATCTCCGGCTGGATTCTATTACCGGAATAAATGGCAGCTCCGTGCATGTAACAACACCTTCGTGCCTTCCCGGAAATCCTACGAGGACTGCCTTCGTAACCGTCATCTCCTATTCTTAGGAGATTCCAACATACGTTCGTGGTTTTGGCGAGTTCAACAACTAACTAGATCAAAAACTTTTGCGAACTCAACTGTTTTTTGGAAGATGGCCGAACGTGTAGATCTAAATATTACAATGACATGGGCCGCTCACGAAATTCCATACTATAGTGGGCTCAAGGTTTATTTTCGGAAAGATATTAAGTCTAATGCCTGGCATCTAGATGAAATTCCTCCGCATAAAAACGTCATAGTCTTGATTCACTACACCTACCACGTGATCAGAATCATGCCTAGGGCATTTCGTGCGCATGTTCGAAGTCTTAAGCAAGGATTAATGAAATTGTTTGAGCGCAACTTGAAATCTAGGGTTTTTATAAAAGGACCTCACTCTTCAATTAACTCGCGTTTGCCGTATCTACCTGTTGATTACGCAAGGAAAGGTTTGGAACAAATCTTGTATGAGGAACTGCAGGAGCTACAAAATAAAATCGTGTATTTGAATGGATGGGATTTGACGACAGGTATTGAGAATATCAACCTTCACCCAAGTGACAAAACAGTGAACGATATGGTCCACGATTTATTTGGGTATTTGTGTAGAAGTTAGGTTTCGATATATAGCCAATTCAGCTAGGTAGACTATGTACGAATATCAACCATTAGCCTTAGAGCCAACGTGCATTTGAACCGGGCTACGATACACTGGGTTGTCTGTTCCCTATCCTCAATATTCCAGGTGTTACTGTCACTGTCGTTATATCAACTCCTGAATCATCCTCGATAATACAGAGGTTATTATCACTGTCGTTATATCCACCCCTGAATCATCCTTGATAATACAGAGGTTACTACCACTGTCCTTATATCCACCCCTGGGTCATCCTCGATAATACAGAGGTTACTATCACTGTCGTTATATCCACCCCTAGATCATCCTTGATAATACAGAGGTTACTATCACTGTCGTTATATCCACCCCTGAATCATCCTAGATAATACAGAGGTTACTATCACTGTCCTTATATCCAACCCTGGATCATCCTCGATAATACCGAGGTTATTATCACTGTCGTTATATCCACCACTGGATCATCCTCGATAATACAGAGGTTACTATCACTGTCGTTATATCCACCCCTAGATCATCCTAGATAATACAGTGGTTACTATCACTGTCCTTATATCCAACCCTGGATCATCCTCGATAATACCGAGGTTATTATCACTGTCGTTATATCCACCACTGGATCATCCTCGATAATACAGAGGTTACTATCACTGTTGTTATATCTACCCCTAAAGTATCCTCGATAATACAGAGGTTACTATCACTGCGTTTACCCACTGCATATGGCCTAGCAAATCTGAGGGTAAGAGAAGACACAGGTTTGGTTCTTGGATATTTATAAAAACTCGATTAACGATGTATGACATGGCTTTGATGACGGGTGTCGCTCTATATAATCTTCAAAAGAAGTCTCTTTGGATTGCTTGTGATTGGTCAGTATGTACGACAGTAAAAGTAACTCCGGGAGTATTGTATCGATTATGTCTGATCTATGACCAGCTGATTAACAACTATCAGGTCAAGTGAGACAGATGCTTCTGAAATATCATATTGAACGACACGTTTATTTTCATATTTTGTTATAATTGTACACATGTCTCTTATCTATTGCATTGGTGGTGGTTTAGATTATAAAGGTTCCCCGACAGATGATCAAACTAGAGTTAATCAATTTTCAAATATTGAAAAGACAATAGATTTAACGAGAGTGGTTTTAAAATTTGAAAATTAACTAACGAAACTTAGATAAACATAATAAACAGTAACGCGTCGGAGAACTTGTTCATTCCATAAACTTTAACTAACATCATATATATTTATGCCGTGATGATCAGTGGTTTCTAGTCATATTCAACTAAGCTAACTGCGACATATCACATTATAATTAATTTTTCTTTGTTTTCATACCAAATCTGGCTTTCTGATTGGCCAATATTTTTTTTTGCATACCACTATGAAAAAAAAAAATCCGAGAATGGCGCGAAACCCCGACGTTAACGTGACGTCACAATAGAGACATTGACGTTGCGTATTGATTCGGAAAAAAGAATCCCTTGAAAAACCACTATAATGTTACATTTAAACATACTTCATTTTATCAAATAGAGTATAAAATTAATTATAAGTATTGATGTCACTATTTTTTAATTTTATCGGGTTATGAAAAAAAAATTGTTTGCAAACTTTTGCGAGAATCCGCTACGCGGATTCACACAGTTTGCAAACAATTTTTTTTTCATACCCCGATAAAATTAAAAAATAGTGACATCAATGCTTAAATAATACCATGTACATGTATCTCTCCGCTATAAAATATAGTGCCTTACTATTCCGTTAAAAAAATGCGCGATGAAAAGTAATCTAAAGCTGAAAATCAATCGGAATCAAGTGAGATTGGAGACTGACCAGTGATATGCGCCCTATATGTTTACACACCAAACATAAACGATAACCAAATTCTATGGAATTTATCATTTCTTATGAAATTATGAAACAAGTATAGTTATGGGAAAAGTTTTGTCATGTATGAAATTGATATTTATTGGCATGCTTCCGCGTATATACACTCCATAATATAACTGTTCGGGAGATATTCATGTATTTCAATTGTGTTACTAATTATAATGAACTTTATCAATTTATTATTTAGAAGCCTGCTGTACTCCATTTGCAGGGTAATGCAAGGGGAAGCAACGGTACGGTGTTCATACACAAACAATCATGTGGTTAAGTATCCGTATAGACGTATTCACAACGTTATTTTATAGACCAAGCACCCATGAATGGTACTTGTATTTCGGATCGCCTTTCATTTTTGCATCGAAAAGGAAAGAACAAACAATATAATAAAATTATAATCAATATTTTGCATTAAGCCAGGTGAATTATTTAAGGCTGTCACATCAGACATTTTTCAGCTGTAAAGAGAACCACATTGTTGACATAAAACAAGTTGAAACATCCGATATAAAGACGGTCAATGTTCTAAAATAACCAGAAAACCGAATTGGTTTAATATGAAATAAAAATGATATGAACGAGATAAAAGTTATAAGTAAATAAAAATTAATATTGAACAGAAAGAACCATATTTATCTTTTTGTTGATTTTTTTTTATATTTTACTTCGTATTTTACCCTCTGTATATCAACTTTTTTCACGGTCGATTTACTTTTATTGCATTGAAATTTGCTTAAGTTAATCTTCCCGAACTTGTTTTGAAATTAAAATCGCGAAATTGAGTAGCCGCGAAAGGCAGTTGATTTATAGTATCCCTATCCTCCATAACTACATACATTTGTACTTATATAGTATGGAGCACAGAAACCATGAAAAGACAATTTAATGTATTCCAACGTAAGTAAACCAGCTTTTTTTGAGTGCGTTTAAATGTCGCGACCCAAGTTAATTCGCGAAATTCGCAAATTAATATCTACTTCTTTCATATTGATCCATTCGACGTCTGTTACACTCAGTCATATGATGGAGTGTAACAATTTACTACAGAATACGACGAAGTGTAATAATTTACTACGTCATATGACGGAGTGTAACAATTGACAAAATGCTACCTGACTCTCTATATAAATGTAAATGAAGTAATTTCGACTGTTTTCACCGGAAGGAACAAATCCTGAGAAAATATTGACCGGTCATTATTTTGACTGTTGACCGGCTGAAAATGTTTGCACGCGTTTAATTGTTGACGTCACGAAAACGAGAGCCCCCGCGCCAAATTTTCAGTTGTCGCGCCGCCTTTGAGATCGGCAGTTTTGACGGACGTAAAATGGCGTCAGAACCAGAAATTTTCGATCAAGGATTTTTCGATCTGATTGAAAAAAGAGTTTTATTGAATACCAAAAATGTGATTAAGGGGGCAGTAAGGATTTTGGAGTCGTATTGCCAGGCCAAGGACAAACGGATTTTCGAGTTCGAAAGTGCGTAAAAAGAGGAGCTAAATGTACTCTTGTTTCGTTGTTTACTATTAGGATGTTTAGCCTAGAATAATTCTATTTTGCTTGTTACGAGCATTTTCATTGGCTTAAAAATTTACTTTATCAGCCCATAAAGGAAAAAATGGCGTCGCCGTTTATAACGTTGCTTCTGATTGGCTGAGATGACGGCGTAATGATTTCATAGACAAAAGAGTCCCAAAATGAATTTTGAATATTGAAGAGATTATCTTTTTAGTAAATTGAATTATAAGGATTAATTTGAATATATTTTTTATGTTATGGAGATATAACACAAAAATCTGAGTGTACTCTCATCATAAACCGCTTCGCGGTTTATTTAGAGTACACTAAGATTTTTGTGTTATATCTCCATAACATAAAAAATCTATTCAAGTTAATCCTTAAATATTATATAAAAAGCGGCCTCGGGAAACAGTTCCTCAAGTTTGTCCCAACACCTCGGAAAAACAGTTTTGACTGTTGAGTCTATTGGAAACCAACTTCTGTTAGGGTCATTGTATAACTACTAATTACATAACCATGTTGTTAATTATAATACACGATAAGTTCTAATGTGTAACCATGTTTCCCTATGTTATACAGCAGCTACATTGATATCAACTGTTCCAGGTATTGGATATCATACCCAAATATTGACATTTGTTATCCCGGTGTACTGCTATATTAACTCGCCAATAATCTCTGTACAGGGTCGATTCCTAAGACTCCAATAAACGTACCATCCACTCAATCTGCGTTGGAGTTCTACATTTTACACCAGATACATTTATACAAAAAAACTCAATATTACAGAGTGTAACAATGTCATATGACGGTTTGTAACAATTTACTACGTCATATGATGATTTATAACGGTATAATACGAAATGCAATGGTGAGTAACAATATCAAGACCCTTCTGCTGTTACATTATTTTAATGTATTGCTTATTTTGCAGTTTAGTTCAAGCATTTTCCTCCAATCTTAATTAATCGGTGTTTACCAATATTTCGTGTTAGATTATCTATTAAACTTGAAAATTGGAGAAGTCATTTTGAATCAATGACATTATCAACTACCATCCCTTTGATTACATCATGTTACGAAATAGAGACGCCGTGGACTTTGAAGTTTCACTCTAGGCAAGTGGTAATATCCGTTATCAAAAATTAATAAATTTCTTCTAAAGCCTTTATATGAGATGATTGTATGGATGTGAGAGTGAACATCTTGAGTGGAAAAAAATATTATGTGAAAATAATATAATTCCACATGGTAGTGCAATTTTCAGTTTGTTTCGTAGCTGAATTTCGCATATGGAGATATTTTAACAACATTTCAATCCCGATATGAATTTAGGGACAATAGTCGACTTGTCATATTGACTCCATATACCCTGGACTCCATACTTAAACACAAAACCAGCTACCTGTGAAACAGATAACAGATAAGCATTTTCACTAGGCTAACTTAGCTATGTTAACAGTATACGATCAATAGTTCAACTGGCACACATCCAGACGTATTTTTGAGATATACACTATAATGTTCGGTAACGGAACATTCATGGCTATATAAAACAGTTGTTTACATCACGATGGGTAGACGGTGTTTCCTAATGGGATTTACAGTTTGTACATTGTATGTACTGTTCATTTGTATATCATACTCACCTGACAGGTACGTATTGAGTTCAGTATTCAAAAAATATAACAAATAATGATAAAATTGAAATAGGATATTTCTCTTTTTGTGAATATTTCTCTTAGTGGCTTTTTCATACGTTTTTATAATGTTACAAATGAAGAGAATAATGTTCCATTAAACCCTACTTAAAAGACTGCATAATTCAGTCGAGATGGATATAATTGCCCGCTTCATTAGAGGGTCACAGACCATAGTGTCACCCAGAAGTTGGCCTAGGGCGACCATGATATTCCGATGGGCGACACTAGGCACTGTCATCCTGTAATGCAGGTAGTATTTATTTAATTACACCAAGAGTTGTAAAAACAAAACTAGTTTTCAAGTATTTGCATTATATTGAATCATGTTACTAACAATAATCATTCTTAAGTATATCCTTGCTGTCACATGCATTTGTTAAAATCTTAAAGTTGTCGTAATTCTTACTGAATTATGCATGGCTTCTTCCCGTCGTCTGTTTTCAGCCTAACAACGACACGTACATGTAGGCGTATGTAACCGCCTCACTTTGAAGCACATTAGAATTAGTAGATAAACACTAAGTATTTAATCAGTGTAGTCACCATGTACCCTGTACTTCATGGAAGGAGGGTAAGGAGTGCATAGGAAACACAATTAGTATGCATTGCATTGGATGACGGCACTTAAAGGGCCACTACCTTTCCGGAGCAAAATTTATAGGTTTCTTAAAAACATTAATAAAAAAAGAAAATATATATCGATGGCTTAAGATGAGGTTACAACACCAAACATATGCAAGATTTCCTGTCTAATGTACGATAACAGTGGAAATTCATTTCGCTGTTTTGCCGTCTGGCGCAGTGATAGTCAACTACCGCGCGGCATTTAGGACGACGGCGGGAAACATAAAACGACCCGCGTTATGAAAATTAACATTTTATTTATTCTAATTAAACAGTTCTGAAGGTGGTGATAAGTGTGCTAGTAAACGTATAGTTAATAACTTCTGCGACTCTACAAAATTATTGATCTCGTTTCACATTTCTATTTTAAAAATTAAAAGCCGTTTCGGAAAGGTAGTGGCCCTTTAATATTGTCTTTTGTTTCAGTATTTTATAAATTCTGTAGAGGTGTCTTCGTCCATCAACGTTTCATTGTTTTGGGACATATTGAATATTCTATTTTTACATTTCTTTATTCAAAAATTTCGATTTCAGTTGACTCTTTAAAAACATATTAAAATAATGTTATGGAAAGAATATCTTTGGAAACATGAGACGGTACATAAGAATACATTTACCAAGCTGTATCTGTACACGCAAGGTAGAATTTGAGGACCACATCCTGTTCCGTTACATTATATACTATTATATTCTTCATTATATATAATGCACTGCCTTGAATAAATGGAATAAAACACAATAAGATAGAAAGAAAGAGTTAGGTATTTCAAGAAATGAAGGACTGTATATGGTGTGTCCCTATTAATTATATTAATTAGTATATTAACACTGTTCGATTTGACATATTTAGTACATTCCTAATTTAATCATTAAGATTGTTCTCTAATTTTGAAGTTTCAGTTGCCATGGTTACCACTCGAAATACGTATAGTTTGACCATGCTTTGCTACGTTTTTGTTTAAGAAAGCATAGAACACATCCTTGAACAAACTTTCTTTCTCCTAAAAATGTATTGGAAGTGTATACATTTTCTCAATAAATATTTAAAAAGTTTGTTCAAGAATGCACTCTTAAGTTTCGCAGACAAAAAATTGAAAACAAAATGACCAAAATTGTCCAAATTTCCACAAACGTCTGTGGTTCATTCATCTAAGTCTATATATTATTACCGCACGTTTCGATGTATTCGCTTAATAAGTGAACACATGCATTCTTTTTTGTATCAAAAGAGTTTCCTTTCCGTTAATGAATTAAGAAAATCATAATAGTTGGAGAATTTATGTCTGACCGAAATGGGTTCTGCTTTAAGAGAGTTTTGTCAAAAATATCTTAACTTATTTTCGTCATATTGCTTCTGTATTAGCCGGTGAATCAAAACAGACTGATCCGAAATAAAGCCTTGGCGCTATGACCTATATGGAATAAGTCCTGATTGCACATGCATCATATATACTCGCTTAAAGATGCTCCACCGCTGACAAATGGTATTTTTTCACTATCAAAAACAGGAGCAGACGATTTTGTATTTTCTTCAGTTAAAAAAGTTACTTACTTTACACCATTACCACCATTGAAAAGTTTGAGCTTCTAATTTTACTTCAAATTAAAAATATGAAAAATAATTAAATGCATCCCGAAAAAATTCCGTGGCACTATATCTTATATAGAATGAAGTAATGATTTCGCATGCACCAAAGCAAAATAAATTATTTTATGTTATTTTTTTGTGTTAATTTGGCATATATATACATGATTAAACACCAATTATTGTTCAAATGATGAATAGCATTTATGCTCTGTCGGCGGTGGAGCATCTTTAAGTACCTCAAAAGTAAAAGGGCAAAATGAGTAAGTAGTAGGTTAGTACCTATTATGCAATAACTATGGTCATTGCTCAACCAACCAAGGAAAATACAAACACTTGTGTTTGCAGAGAATGAGTTCAGAAATACAAGGATCCATCTTTAATTAAAGTGTCAATAAATCTCTTTAAGATGCTCCATCGCCGACAGAGCATAAATGCTATTCATCATTTGAACAATAATTGGTGTTTAATCATGTATATATATGCCAAATTAACACAAAAAAATAACATAAAATAATTTATTTTGCTTTGGTGCTTGCGCAATCATTACTTCATTCTATATAAGATATAGTGCCACGGAATTTTTAATTGAAGTAAAATTAAAGCTCAAATGCATTTAATTATTTTTCATTAATTTTTAATTGAAGTAAAATTACAAGCTCAAACTTTTCAATGTTGGGAATGGTGTAAAGTAAGTAACTTTTTTAACTGAAGAAAATACAAAATCGTCTGCTCCTGTAAATATTCTCTAAATATTTACTACATCCTTTATACAATTGGTATGATTGTTGTGTATCGTTGTAGCTGTGGTAGCTATGGTAATCGTCCTTAAGTGCACGGAACATAAACAATTTAGCAATATTGACATTTTATATTCATTTTCTAAATAAATATTAAGATTGATTTAGATTATGTTATTGTTTCATAGTCGAACACAAGATTTCTATATTAAAAACGTCCAAAAAAAACCCAAACCCCACATTATCCTAATTTGTGTATATTTTTGTTCTATATGGGAACTGAAGCTTTAAGATTAGGAAATTACCATTTTATTTGAATCGATGATGTACTAAAGATTCATTTAAAAAAAGGTTTTAAAAAGGATGGATTCAGGGACCAAAAATGAAAATATGTTAAGGATTATGTTTGTAATAATATTTTTAAAAGCCAACTATCAAAATCAAGGCGGGAAAGAAATGTTTTATAACATCTACTAATATGACATTTAATATCGCACCTATGTTGAATTATTGCTGTTGTGGTTTTTTTGTTAGAATCGGTTGGTTGATTTCCATTCTCATTACGTAGGAATACCTTGTCAACCTTGGTTGCATAGCGAACAGCTGAATAATTCATAACGGTAGTCAGGGGAAAACTAGCTAGTGCAGAGAATAGATGATAGATATTACAAAAACAATTGGTGCATGTAGTTTTTTGATAACGAAAAGAAGGGTATGAATTGCAATATAATGTACAACGTTACAATGTGAATAACTACAATTACCAATAAAATACATGCAATTAAACCGACTAATTGAATTAAATTAATGAATTAAAGTACCGTACATGTCATAGATAGTGTACACTGCAACTGTTAGATGTGACGTAGGTGGGCGACAATTTCGGCATGCTATCTTTTCTTTAGTAATATACATGTATTGAAAACTATCAGGGTTCATGGGTAGAGCTGTGAAAATCATTCAAATTGACAAGCATGCATGTACGATGCCTAATAAACATTAGTTACAACACAGGATTTATGCACTGTAAAAGTCTTTTTTATGTCTTATGATGTGTAACGAAGCTGCGGCGCGCTTCGTTGCTACATGTATATTTTCCGGAAATTATATTAACCGAGACTTTGGCGAGACTTTGCTGGGTACGAGACCTAGAGACTGCGCAGAGACTTTCAGTTTTCTAGCGGGCCTTGAGAGGTGAGGGTCGTTTTTGAATCCTATGTAATTTTTATATATTTATCGCCAATCCTTTCCCTAATTTGCTGTTATCATATTATATGGAAAAGCATTATCATTACTAAGTGTGTATTATTCGCTGTCAGTCGATATTTTTGCTATATTTTTGAGTTTGAAAGCCTCCTGTATTGAGTTTCGGGGTTAACCGTTAAGGAGATATTTTGTGAATCTTCGCTGGAGAACGGTGTTTGTGAAATATTTAATTGGAGGTTAAACTATCGATAATCGGCTCGGTGTGTAGCGCCACGTGCTCGGTGTTTAATTGATGGGTAGGAGTTAATTATGATAGCGGAAATATGAGAATATTAGTAGCAAAACTGTCCATTACACACTACTTCCCACTGAGCCACGTTGTTATTGACTTTACATATGTTAAACGTTAATAACGAAACTAGTGTAGGCGTTTCACATTGGTACTGGTGAGAGTAAATCGAGGCTTTACAAGCCCGTGTAAACACTTTAACTGCAGAGATAGGGGCTCATGGGGGAAGTCGTGCAACTGGACATGGGGGAAGGATGGGCGGCAGTGTCACTGGGGAGGCCATTCTTTCAGGGGGACCCCATGGAAATTTGATGTGCTTCCTCGAGGGCGAGCCCTGAGTTAGTTAAACCAATTGTTACACCGGAATCGTACAATGGCCAGGGTAGCTATCGCGACTGGTTCACGCATTTGATACTTGTAGGAGTATTAATTCGCTGGACGGAACAGCAAACATGTCAGTTTCTAGCTGTGAAATTAAAGAGGTCTCCATATGAGGGGTAGGATTATGATACCGTCACGACAGCCCTTAAGGAGAGATTTGACCCAGATAGGGACACGGGAGTTTTTTGGGCACAGTTACGGGGTCGAACACGAAAGAAGGGTGAATCGCTTGCTGATTTGGCCGGCCATAGCCAACGGTAAACATGTAGGGCTTATCCTGATGTCGATTCCTCGGCAAGGGGCACGATAGAAATACATTTCATTGATGTGTTAGACAATAAGGAAATTCAAAAACAATTAAGGCGGAATAAGCCAAGCACACTTGGGGAAGCTGTACGAATGGCTCTGGACGAAGAGAGCTTTGACAAATTAGAGGGCCTGGTCAAAACAGCAAATAACCCTGTGGGTAGCCTAACCGAAAATAATCCGGCGCCTGAATCAGAATCTGAGTTATGTAAGTTAGAGAAAAGGATAGCAGAATTAAAGCAGTTGCTCCGTAAACATTGAATGGTTAAGACGTAAGGAAATTCTCCTGCCCCCGTTCCCCATCCATATCCGGTTCACGGCCAAATTTCTGGGGGTCCCCAGTTTCAGATGTAGTGGGTGGGGACATGTTCAGAGAGATTGTCCTTTAAACTAACCAAGGCTAGGATGATGGCCCCATCTTGGCCAAAGGACGCGGAGGCCCATCAAGTGGTTATGTTCATAACTGCAAGGTTTGGGGGACTTGATTCAAATATTACTGGTCCGCTAGGCGATGTACGGTTTTTAGTCGAAACCGGCTTAGATACTACAACCATAGATATACAAACCTTTGAGCGATTGTTTGACGGTAATGTGCCGGATTTAGAGCCCGTAGGCCGTGCTTTCCTCACTGCGAACGGTGATACGTATATAACGTAGGCCGTGCTTTCCTAGCTGCGAACGGTGATAGACTAAATATAGCAGGCTGTTGTACTTTATTAATTACTAAAGGTGAGGAGGCGTACCCTCACCCTGTTCTTATAGGTGAGACCTCTGAAGAGGGGTTTGCTAGGTGTGGACATCCTGTCAAAATACAGGGCAAATATTAATGCCTTTGATAGAACTGTAACTTTCGGTGTTTTACAGAAGGTTACTACCCTGGGGTCACTGAGGGTATTGTAGAGCCCAGGTCTCTCTGTGTAACTGATACTGAGTATCCAGAGTTTGTTCTAGCTAAGACTTTAGTACAATGTGATTCTCATAAAAAGCTCCCTATTCGGATAATGAATCCTGGGGATGAAGCTGTGGTCATTCAGAGGGGTTCTCTGGTCATAGGGTTGTTACACCCGATAGCCTTTAGTGTGACTGGCGTGGATAAGGGGGATAACTCTGATCAAGATCCGTTATTGGAAACGTTGATGAGGATAAGCGGGAAACTATAGCCAGATTTCTTAGGGAAAACAGAGAGGTTTTCATGAAGGCCAGTAAAAAGTTAGGTCGTTGTGATAGATATCTTCATGACGTAGATACCGGTGATGCACTTCCTATTAAACAAAGAGGATAAAGGCTTCCGATACATAAGCGCGAGGAGGTTGATAGGCAGGTTCGTCATGTGATATCAGAGGGGATCATAGAGCTGTCGGATAGCCCCTGGGCTTCGCCCATAGTGTTAGTTCAACGTGATGGGTCCATGCGATTTTGCATTGATTACCGAAAATTGAACTTGGTAACTCGGAAGGACGCGTACTCTCTGCCGCGCATAGACGATAGTTTTGACGCATTGAACGGGTCATCGTATTTCACAACACTAGATTTAGCCTCAGGCTATTGGCAATTAGGGTTGGCGGAGCAGACGAAAGAGAAAACCGCGTTTACTACGGGCTGTAATGTGGGCTTTTTTCATTTTAATGTATTTCCCATTTGGCCTCTGTAACGCCCCCGCATCCTTTGAGCGCTTGATAGAGAGGTATGTTTGGTTTACCTGGATGATATCATTGTGTACTCCAGTACTTTTGAGCATCATTTAGATAGGTTACAGCAGGTATTGGAATGTTTACATAAGGCAGGTTTACGCTTAAAGCCGCAGAAATGTAGACTATTTAGGACTGAGGTATTGACGGATCGCCAGCTGTCAATCAAACCGCACGTGACTTTGTATTTTGTATTGTGTATGCTACGATGTTTGCTCCGACATTGAAAAGAAACACGTGCGTTTGTGAGCACGAGACATGGCTATATTACGCCTGGCGATCGGTCAATTGTACCTCGGGTTCCTGGTTTGTGCCGGGGCGTAAAGTCTGACCCCGAGAAGGTCAATAAAGTGAGAAATTGGCCAGTCCCTTCCAATGTGACCGAGGTGAGGAGTTTCTTAGGCCTCTGTTCGTACTACAGAAAGTTTGTGAAAGGTTTCTGTGACATACATGTAGCTGTCCCATTATTTGACCTTACTAAGAAACATGCAAAGTTTAGTTAGGGTGCGGAGTGTCAGGAGTCATTTGATAGGTTAAAACAGACCTTGTGTGAGGCTGCTATCCTAGCTTATCCCGATTTTGATAAACCATTCCTTCTAGATAATGATGCTAGTAAACACATGCAATAGAACACTAGTAGCAATACTTCGCTCCTACGTCAGTCTAGATCAGTCAGATTGGGACTTAAGGTTGCCTATGGTAGCCATGGCTTATCGTTCCAGTGTCCAGGAAACGACTGGGTATACCCCTATCCGACTTATGCTAGATGGGGAGGTTAATATCCCTCTAACTCTAATGGCTGAGCCCCCTCCACATAGTCCAATGGCCCCCCATGAGTTTGTTGAGAGGTTAAGGTGAGATAGTAATAGAGCTTTTGAGACTGTTCAGATCCATGTTCGTCAGCAACAGTATAAACAGAAAATCTATTACGATAGGAAGGTACATGGCGAGGCTTTGAGAGAGGGGGATCAGGTGTGGTTACATACGAATAGGGGAAAAAGGGGGTTAAGTCCCAAACTCATAAGTGGCTGGAGGGGTCCTTTCCTCATTAAGAGATAGCTGTCCGATCTCAATTATGTCATTGTAAAGCCTGGTAGCAGGAACCAACAGGTGGTACACTTTAGCCGTTTAAAACCCTATTATGAAAGGAATGGGGGGACCCAGAGCCCCTATAGAGTTATCCTCACGCAGTTTTAGGGAGCGGTATTGGGATAGATGTCGGTGCTAGTAATGACGAGTGCATAGAACCCTTAGGGGACTGCAGTCTCCCTTAGGATGATGAGAGGGGGGGGTCTGAAGAACTGTCCCAGGGTACAAAGGATGAGTGGAATTCAGAAGCTGGTAACCCCTTGGAGCTAGAAATAGAGGGGTATTATGGGGACCTACCAACCCCATTACCAGGGCAGCGCCGTAGGCGACCTCCTGATTGGATGAGGTCAGGTGCTTATGATCTTACTTAGCATTGAAAAATACAACTTTCTGTAATTGGGATATTGGGAGAGTTATTATTGTTTAATAGTATTGATATTACAGATTCATGGGACTAACATTTGTGTTGTTCAACTTGTTTTTTCATTTCTGCTGTATACTGGTGCCCCTGACCGTGAGGGAGGAACCAAGGAAGAAGACCCAGGCCCCTGTGTCATTGCTGGTGCACAACGTCAAAGCGGTTTGGGGAAACACATGTGGCCCTGCCTTGACCCAGACGCCCTTATTGATATTCCAGAAGTACAAAGTGTGATATAAAGTGCCCGGATGAACTTTGATGTGACAAGTATCGGGACATTGGGGTGTTGCTTTTGGCCATTGTAACAATAACCCCGTTCTTGATTCCAGGGAATTTTACTGTTAAAGAAGGAGAACATTGTAGTTTGGGCCCGATCGGTCAGGGTAATTACCCAAACCGCGCAGCACAGGGGTCTGGAGGACACCGTGTCGACCCATGAATATCCCTTCCCCCAGGGAGCATCAGAACTTTAATGGATAATTTTTCATTATTTCAATTATGTAAGGTGGTGTCTAACTTTGCACAGTGGAAAGTGTAACGCGTGCAAATGTATATGTTAGGGGTAATTGATGTCCATTTCACAATAACAATTATTATTGTCTCACCATTGTAATACTCGACAACATTTTTCTAATATACATTTATTGTAAAAGTAAAGCAAGGGTGCCTGTTACAATTTTTTAGCACCCATTTCTGCGCTGAAATGCTCCAGTCTGCTCCGAGGTCACTTGGTCTTGTACATACGTCAGGTGGTAGTACAATATATATACGAGACGTCTGTAGTTGATTGCTAGGGCTGTAAAACAAGTATACAAAGAAAAAAATACAAAAGAAAAAGAATGAAAATCAACCATGCCCTAAGCTATATTATCACTACTAAACAGATGTGATCGATGTACTCGTGGAGAAAATAAGTGATATTACATGTGAGCCGAGTATTGAACTTTGCTAGCCACCATCTACTGCCTTTACCAAGGGCGCATAACTCATGTGACTCTCTGAGCTGTCTGGGGGTTTCATAGCTTGTCTCTGACAAAACTACATTTGATACAGCAGAGATTGGTTTATAGTGGATGTGGTGGTACAGAATAAAGATGTTGTAATGATTAGTTATCTGAAAAACATCGGAGAAATCAAAGATAAGGAAATATTGCTTGTGTAATTGATTGCAAATGGAAGTTCGTGAATTTGCACAGGATCTCTTGATGAAATATAATGCTTTTGTTGTTTTAACCTTTGATGCATTAGCATTGTGGTTAATTAGCATAAATATTAATATAACATCTTAGGGATAATTAATCAGTGATACATGTACATGCTCCATACTTGTGATGTGATACAATTGTGTACTGGCATTTGGATGATTGATTGTTATTTTTTTATTTCTAATTCCACATCAGTATATTTGTTATATAGGGAGTTTGGTTTTGGTGCTTTGTTAAGCTGGGCGCCACTTATAGCTATATGAGGATACACATGGATTGATACATCTTTATTCATCGAAGATTGGAAGATGGTTATGCTACGTTTGTTCTATACTACATGTTTGTACATGAGCAGAGGTCACCTGTAGCCTAGTAGTAGTCGCCATCTTTCGTAATACATTTTTTGTATATCTACAGTAGAGACTGTTCTTTATTCGAAAAAAAACTTTAACTTTTCAATATGAATCCAACTATTTAGGAGAGTATAAATACAATCACCTCGATAACAGACCCTAGAGTGATTAACGAAGTGGTCACCCAACTAATGAACAATGACCTTCTCAAGGACACCCTAATGGCGAAACTTGGTATCACTGATCTTATGAACCAAATCGCATCATTAGAAAGTAGACTCGACGATCGTGAGCAATATTCTAGACGTGATTGTCTCAAGTTTATAGGAATTCCCGAATGTAATGGAGAGAATACGGATTCACTTATCATCGGGGCATGTAATGAACAGTTAGGTGTCATGATGACTAAAAACTATATTAGCCGCTCCCACAGGGTTGGTCCAAAATCTGATAAATATCCAAGGGATATTATTGTTCGTTTTCTGTCATTAACGAAGCCTTTACAAAGCAAAGAGCTGAGGTATTTTCAAAGGCAAAATTCCTAAAACAGTCGGGTCACATATCTGGTTCTTGGACTAATGATGGGAGGATAGTTATAAGACACCCAAGTGGGGACAAAGCTCAGATAACCAGGTTCAGTGAACTCGCATCATATCCCGACCCCCCTATCAAACCCCAGCGTCGTGATTTCAAAGTTCGTACATTGGAAGCCCACAAAGGTACCCCTGGACAACGCCGATCCAAGCCACGGCCTCCTGATAAGTCATCAGCAACACTCCTGACGTCCAACTCATTCAGTGTATTATCTGATGCATGAAGTCTACGATAAATCCTAACTCTTTCTGCTGATGACTACTCTAAAGTAACGTGACATATAATGTTCACTGTAGATTACTTAGTAGAACCTATATAGTAAAACATAAACACGACTATGCTTGTATTCTTTTGGTACCTAATCTACATTTAAATGTGCAGTGTATCACCCCTTGTACAAATTGTCTTCTTTATTGAGTATATATTGTTGATATAAATCACAAGTAAATTTGTTTACTACTGTATATCAAAACCAATATCTCCGTTAGCGTTTTTAATTAATATTGATTTAGAAATGTATTAGCTTGTATTAGAACTTGGATACATCTATGTATCTTTAATAATCTACATATATTGGACACAGGGACCAATTATTATTGTTTACTCGACAACATATAACTATTTATTATTAATATAAATCATCATTGAAATCGGTGATTTCTAATGTATAACCAAAAACCTTATTTTGTAATCACTGGGTAATATCCGTCCTGAGATCAGAAAATGGATTTGTACTCACCCTTCATCGTACGAGAAATTCAGATTCCAAATCTTAGTGTTTTACTAAAGGTCATAAATATACATGTAGATATAAGTTACGTCTAAAACGAGTTTCACAAAAAGTCGTAACTTTATAACGTTCAGTGCTATATATACACACATGTACTTTGAAGTACAGGTGAAATTAAAAGTAACCTACTTCACAATGATTTGAATACCATGCATGTTTTCGTCCTTAGAGAACCAAGACTTTTCTGATGAGCAATCGATATTTAAAGACTTAACTCGGTCACATATTTGAATTTAACGCAAAGAACGTGGGAGGTTTGTGTTGTTGTTGAAAACAACTGAACCTTTTTCATCAAATTACTAAATCCGCAAGTCATTACTTCAAACAATATACACTTTGATATACAAATAGTAGATTGAAAGTCCGTGGTACAGAACGCGAATTTCTCCTGGATGCATTTTACATGAATCAACTCAGGTTTGGTCAACGTCAAAATCATTTCGCCATAAAGAAATATTTGTTTGGTATGTAAATCCTGTCTTTTTATTTTCTCTGTTTCAGCTTTAAAATTTAAATACAATACCCGAGGGTAACACTTTTAGTACACATCGTAGTGATTAATTCTTTGCCATGCAACGCTCGAAAGTAAAATATATGTACTATACAATAACATATTTACATGTTTTTGACGTAACGGCGTGCTAATCACCTATATAGCTAAGCCTAGATATAATGGATGGCAATCACTAATAAAATGGGCAAAGCTATGTGATATTTTTCGTTTTTTAATACTATGTTAAAGGCCCACTATCTTTCCGAAATAAAAAATAAGATTTCTTTTAAAACAATACTAACATAAGAAAATATATATCGATGGCCTTAATTTGAGGTTACAACATCAAATAAAAGCAAGATTTCCTGCGTAATCTATGTTACTTAGCAGTGCAGATTCATTTCGCTGTTTTGCTGTCTGACGCAGTTATATTAAACTATAACGCGCAGTGATATTAGGACGGCGCGGGAAACATAATAAGACACGCCTTATGAAATATATCAAATTATATTAAAAACAATATTAATTTTAATCAAATTATTTTGAAGGTGATAATAAACATGGTATTAACGGTTAGCTAATAACTATTGCGACTCTACAGTACAAACTTATAACAATTTAGTTTTACATTCCCATTTTATTCCCAAATTAAATGCCGTTTCAGAAAGATAAAACGAGAACACATTCAGTTTGTGGTGTATAACTTTCCACATCAACGCGTCGAGTCAAGACAAGAGATCGGGTTTCGATGACCAATACAGTAAACACATGGTATGGTAAACCCCAATTCTGGACCGCGTGGCTTTAGATTGGATTCAGTATGGTGTATTAAGAAGGGCTGGCCCTTTTTAAATTTGGAGGGAAAATAGGAATGTTCAACTAAAAACAATACTACATATCAGGTACGTGTATCCAATGGTAAAATTGCTAAATAGCTGCAATTTAATCCTCTTTACAAAGATTACTTTTTATATTGTTCCACTTCCTCCTGGTAAAATATAGCAAAATCATCAAATCCACGAAATCATTTTATTTATTTCAAAGACTTTGGCTAGTTTTCAAAAACATCATTTACTAATCACCTTTTAATCTTGATCGTGTGTTGTTATATATTGAAATAAATTACTAAGCAGTCAATATTACACACCATAATCATCCCGTATAGTACTCCAGTAAAATAGTTATTAAATCAAAATGTATTTCTCAAATTTAATACACTGTAGAAAATAGTTTATTGTATGTATTATTCAACAAGACTTTCTCTAAAACCAATTGACGTAAGTGGTGTGTTGTATGACTCAATAGATTCTTTGTTTCGAAGGTAACCGAACAAGGATACCAGGTATCACAAATGTGGCAGTGATCATGAACAACTGATAAGAATAGATTGGTAAGTGTATCATTTAAAAGTATTATATTTAAAGCCACACTATACGAATCTATAAATAACAAGTCAAGTTAGATTCGACTCCGATATTGTTAGTATTTGTAGATGTAGTTGAAATTAAGTTATAAGAGATATATCTAATTTAAAAATGATTTCTTTATAACTTTGGTACAACAATTGTTGAAAATCGATACTTGTAAACATGCCTTCATGTTAAATTGGATACCATGGATGTTACGATTATTGCCAAACGGAAAGTTCATGACCCGTCTTCGGAAGAGAGTTCGGACAGACGTTACATATAGTTACGGTAGTCTTATGACGTTATCGGCAACGACGTTATAATGTCGGCTAACTTCGACTTGTTTGATCAATGGGACCCACCTAGCGATGTTCAATATTTGATTTTTATTAAAAGTTTCCGAATCATTATCGCTCATCCTGACTTCGATTTAGTCCTGTATTTGCATGATTTGCAACAGCATTTTTTTCAACATTCTTCGAAATCATGAAAAAATAAGACAGACACGGATATTGGGACTTAAAAAAACTCTTCCTAAAATAAAAAAAATTCCTAACAAAAATATCTTTAAACTTTATGTTATTGATCCAATTTTCTCAACAGAATTTAAATACTAGATTGTATTAATGTTGTGTTATTGTTAACAGGCCTACAATAATGATGTAATACAGATGTAATGATATCTCGATCACCTCATACATGTATATAACATCACAAATAAACAGACATGTAACGTTATAATTAGTGGCAGTTCACGTTAACGACTAGCGGGGGGAAAACGCTATAATCTGATATACACATAACATTAAATCAATGACTAAGGATAAGTTTATGATATCCATGGATACATTATAAAGGACCCCCAGACCGGCGAAACCTTCGAGTGGCCGTACATTAATTAAGCGGCAATAATAATACCTCTGAGATTAGGGGGTCATAAACCTAAACACTGTCATAGACAGACACAGCTCGTTCAGTCGGCGACTGGGCACCGCCTTCATGTCCCACAAGAAAGCATTGCCAAACACGTACACGTATAAATCTACATGCTTTCGTTGAAAGCTACGTTGTCGTGTTTGCCATAAGAAATACCTAATCTAGATGAGTTGTTTTTCTTCCAAATATCAAGATAGCTATTATTTTATTAAAATGTCACATGCAAAGACACAATTTAATATACAATAAAAAAAAATAAAAAAACTTGTAACAGCGGTTATCGATGATATGCCAACATATTAACAATCATAAATATTATAAGATTGATCAATTATCGCTGGTGTTATTTTCTTTATTTAGCCCATGTTTACATCAGCGACAGTATGAACAGGCCGGGGTATACATAATCTATACATTAAAATGCAATATCAAGTGATAGCAAAAACAAATTGAAGAAATAAAAACGTATTTATATGTTAAAAAACCTCATCTACAATGTACGTCCTTGCTTTCATCAATAGTTGAAATACCTTTTAAATTTTTAATTTTCAAAGATAGATGGATTTCATATCGTTAGTTTTTGATGATATTCTAATAAATCGACTTTAATATTTAAAGTCAGATGAGCAGCGAACCTTTACATAAAGAAATGAAAACTTTTGTAAAATGCCAGCATATTATCATCTCAAAAATTGTATAAAAAATGAAAGAATAGAAAAAGAGAAAAACAGAAATAGAATTATTATGTAAAAGCCACATGAAGATATTCCAGACTGTACAGGTAAATATAGAGAATGAATTGACGACGATGTCCAGTATTTATAAACTGCCCCCAATATGACACATGCGCCATCTTGTAAAATTTAACAAATGTCCGTGACCTGTACAATATCTGAGGCCACCTTTAATGAAAATACGTCGAACTCTTCATTGTTAGCAAAACCAAAGACCTATTGTAACCAAGATTTAAAGAAAACAATCTCTAAATCAGATTGTAATTCTGTCTGGCAGAAAGAAAGATGACACTTTCTATCAGTTACTGGTATCTTTATTGGGAGCGTTTGTCATATTTGAAGAAGCTTTGGGTGCGTAGTGACAGTATCTAAGGGGCGGAGCTTATCGGCAGCTATCTGATTTACATTTATGTATTAAATCGTTATCAGGGACTGGTCCAGCGTGTAGTCCCCTAGACTGACCAACAGTTTCTTGATAGAATATTGAAAACAACACTGAAATTTGGCTTCTCTACTACATGTCTGATTCTAGAGACTGGTCAAATCCGGATTGAGTTTGTAATTTGATACACCAGGATCAGTAGGAGAATTAGTCTCGTCATTAGATCCCTCATTAACACTGGCTAGCCATATTGTTTTCTGATGGTATGGTGTAATAACCACTCACTAACGTTACTGACCACATTTTAGGAGTAAACTTATAGGTCACAACTAATCTATCTTATATCATAGTCGAGTCAAGTTAGTGAACATTAGCCTAACTTATAAATAATTGCGATAAAAGATGTGTTTTATGTGGTTATGGTTGAGGGGGGTGTCTGATTATGTCAAAGTCCACTCCGGTGTGCCCCAGGGATCGGTCCTCGGACCTAGTTTATTTCTTTACTACATAAACGACATCCCTGTCGGCCTAAACTCCACCATCCGTCTGTTTTGCAGACGATACTATTGCCTACTTAGTTGTCAAGTCTGACAGTGATGCTGAAACTTTACAGCAAGACTTGGACAAACTCTCGCTTTGGGAAAAAACATGGAAGATGTCCTCCCACCCAAGCAAGTGTAACGTTTTGTCTGTACACAGAGCGAAAACTCCAATCAAACGTAATTACATTCTTCATGGACACACATTAGAACACGTAGATCAAGCCAGGTACCTGGGCATAACAATACGATCAAACCTTAAATTGGACTCACACATAAAAAAACATCACTACAAAAGCCAATTCCACACTGGGCTTCTTACGAAGAAACATCAAAATAGGTTCAGCATCAGTTAAGTCCCAGGCATACAAATCACTAGTCCGTCCATCCCTAGAATGTGCCTGTACAGTATGGGACCCTTACACCAAGGAAAACACAGAAAAAAATGAAATAGTACAACGTAGGGCTGCACCAAGGACGTATATATCTCACTTATAAATCCTTGGCTGCACGTTATGTATTAAACAAGAACATCTACACACATAGAACATCTAGTGTAACTGATATACTGAAAGATCTTAAATGGCGTCCTCTTGCTGAAAGACGCAGAGAGTCCAGGCTCATCATGATGTACAAAATAGTTAAAAAAAAAACCTCATTCCAGCAAACAGGCAATCCAGGCAAGCTCACCAACAATTATTCCAACTTGCACACCGTAAAACCCAGGTCAGAAAACAATCATTCTTCCCTAGGACAATATCTGAATGGAATAAGATCCCAGCACATATCATATCGTCCTGCTCTACTCCTGAACAATTCAAGTCTGCTCTCCTGTCAGTATATACCCAATATTAAAATAAACATATCATTATCTACTGACTGTACCGGAATCAACTCAAATCCCATATCTACATTGTATCTCTCTCATGACATTATCTTCAATTTGTTGAAGTTGGTCATTACCAATTAGAAGAAGTATGTAACTTTTATATATAACCTAATAGTTACCTTTTCTATGTTTGGTTGTTATTTAATTATATCCACCCAAGGAAAGAATTTATATATGCTTTGCCTATTATTCGATTCTTTTGAAATACCGTTGTACACACTGTATGTGTGTTCAATGAACCATCACGTATGTGGTGTATAGAATCTCAATCAATGACCACGCCGTTTTCCACTAGCATGCGTGATATGTAGTATGGTGTTAAGACCACTCAACCTATACTATACGCCATAAGACTTATGTGTTTATCTGAGACAAGAAAAGCTGGATATATCTGAAATTGGTCCGGCTGTATTTATCGGAGACAAAAAGGGCTATCTTTATCTGAGACAGGTCGGACTGTATTTATGTGAGACAAGGGAGCCGTATTTATTTGTGATAGGTCGGACTGTATTCATCTGAGACAAAGGAGGAGACAGGTCTGACTGTATTACAGTTGTTTACATTAAGATGAGTAGACGGTGTTTCCTAATGGGATTTACTGTTTGTACATTGTATGTACTGTTTATTTGTATATCACTTGCACCTGACAGGTACGTATCAAATTTGATATTAAAACGACGTAAATTATAATGTTAATACTGAAATACGATTTTTTGTCCCCTTTCGTGAATATTTCTCTGAATGCAAAACGCTATAAATGTACTTAAAACATTGTATCGTGGGTAAACTCTCTGTATTACATTGTACCGTGGGTAAACACTGTGTATTACATTGTATCGTGGGTAAACACTGTATTACATTGTATCGTAGGTAAACACTATGGATTTCATAGTATGTCATCAGTGTATACTCACGAATGGGCGGAGCTTAAGAGGGAGGAAGCCTTTGCTGAATTGTCCTTTGTATCAGTGTTTTATACAGTTTTAGAAGTTTTTTCCGTCCATCAATGTTCCATTGGATTCGAGTTTTCAGAGCAACAGTTAATCAAGATTCTATATTTACATTTTTTATCATTAGAATTAATCGAAATTCCGATTCGCATTAACTCGTTGCATACATACTAAAGTTGTATGGTATGTGACTTGTTGTATTTTGCTCATAGAAAAAGTATTTAGTGTGTTCTACATAATTTACTCTGCCTCATTAAGTTAATTGTTAATTGAATTGTTGGGGTGTTATTTATAAGTAGCTTTTTGTGCCTAAACGAAAGTCTACTTAATGTTTAATTGCATCTAGCACGTGCATGCTACAATAAAATAGAAATATAAACTACTTGTAAACCACCTTAATCTGATTGTGTACAGCCAGTATAGCAATGGTTCATTTACAATAGAAATGGATTGTTAGTTCACAGACACAGATTGTATTAGCAATGTTGGGGGATTCCGTTATTACGCTCTGTTGGTGCCAAAGTCCCACACGTGAGTAAACATCTCTTTGTATAACCTTTGAGCCATGGTTCGCTTGTCAACTGATAGTAGGGGATTTAAACATTAATAGTAATGATACAATGAAAGCTCTGTCCTTCAATTTGAACCATTCTATTAGACATTTTTCATTCGGGGTCTTCCCCGAACACCAACTCTGGGTAGGGTGGGGTGTTTTCTTGGGATTAAGGTGTGTTGATAGGGAGTTATAGTCTATCTCAGAATTGTTCTCAGTGCAAGATCACAGGTAAATCTCAGGTAACCCAACTGGTGTGTTCTCCATTTGCCCACTTTTTAGAGAACAAAGAAAAGTGTTGGTACAGGAGAACAATGGAAAACCAATTATAGTCAGTTCCATATTAATTTTTACCTGTGCTTACCTGTGTTCGTTTACCTGAGTTACCTATAGTTTTTCAAAAGCGGGGAAATAGAGAGATACCAATATACATGCATGTATACAGTACAGTACTATATAATACTTTGTGTATTTTTACAGACAAATATAAATAATATTTTAGAAAAAAGTTTTTTTTAACAAACTTTTACAATTTCAAAAATAATTAAAAACAAATATGTGATATTTAGTAATACACATATTCCACTATCATTATTATAAAGACTTTGTCAAGACAATAATGCTTGTAATATATATACCATGTTGGCATGTGCACTTATGTAGCTACAGATCGATATAGAGAATGTATCACAGGATACTGATTAACTCTATAGGATGATACATGTAACAATATACATGTAGATACAATGTATATTGAACTTGTATCTAATTAATTATACCATATACAGTTGTATACCATATATATCAAACTGTACTGATGTCCCGAAATTCCAATTCTACAGTGACAGTCTATATATATATTTGTATATATATTTGGTATGTTAGACAATGAGAAAATCAAGATATTTTTCATCAAGAGTGATATTTTTTGTAAAATTCCAGATGGTCGCTAAAATATCACACCTGATATAATTACTAAATATAATAAATTAAATATACGTTTTAGTCAATATGTAATATTTGGATTCATTGAGATATCTTTTATTTTAAATGTTACACTGTAATAGCGAAAGTGTAACCCGAAAAACTTGCATTTGCATTTGAATTTGCATGATTTGACAAGCAATTTGGTCGTGTATATATACATGTGTATTGTGTAATGCGCATCCCTCTTATCACACCATAAAAACCTAAGTATTTCTACAGAATATAGACTTCTGCAGATTGAAAATTGTTTGAGGGAATGTGAATGTTATTGAGATAATTGTTTAGCTAGTGATAGTTCGAACACCGATTTTTTTTTGTAATAGATCATATTTCGGATAGTTCGAACATGTCAAATTATGAACGTAAAAGTACGATTTTTGTCGGCAAATTGGCTCAACCGCATTCCTAAAAATGACGATATATTGCAGTATAAATATTTCAGTAGAATTGTCACAAAGGTGATTTCTAATTAAAAGAGGCGTAAACATAAACTGTATGAATACATAATTATTACCATATTTTTTTGTAAATATGTTGAATGTGGATTTTTCTGATAGATGCCACTAATTTTACACGTGTATGTACGTACCTCAATAAATGTAGCTGATATCCAAGAAGGTCTATTTGTTATTGAACTACAACTAGCAAGTATAGTTATCATTAATGTGTTTATATGTACATGTATTTCAATGTAATTGTATGTACACATATATATATATATGTTTGTCAAAAAGAGAGAAAGGAATTTTGAAGTTAGGACCAAATATTATTTTATTCGTTTGATGTGTTAATTATTAATTTATATATTATTATTATTATTACAAGCTAACCGATATTTACATAATATATAATTCATTTTCGCAATTTTCAGCCATGTGGACATGACGTATATAGCAATTATTTTACATGATGAATAATTTGCGTGCCCCTGTGCTTGGGCTGAGGTGACAAATATTACATTTCACGGTCCCGGAATAGCAGTTGGGATGGGTTGTTTTTATCTTGTACACACGTTCCTTCCACATATTCATAATTCTAAATATAATTGTCGAAGACAGATATATCTGGATCAAATTATCGATGAAAAGTTACATAAAACATATGTATAAGACCACGATTGAGTGCATTGTGGGTAGCGATAGGCCTAGGACGTCTCCTTGCAGTCGGTACATGGAATTTTCAAATGATTTATTTTAATGTCCAGGAGACAGGAGTCATCTCGTCTTTCCGTGTCGACACCAAAATAAAACTAACAGGCCTATTCAAGGATACGTCCTTGGTCTACTGTAAGATACTGACCGTGTATATATTCGATGTAAATCCTCAGATATATAATTATTTATTTTGTAGTAATAGCTACATGTACATGTAGCACTCGCCAGATTTTGTGAATAGTTTGAATAGGCACGTTTGCATGATATATTAAAAAAAAATTGCTGCCGGTGGTGAGAATCGAAAGATCAGAAGATCTGCACGTTTACACTAAGCCAGATTTCTACTTTTTTATATACAGTGATTTTATTTATAAGAAGCGGATAACATTGTTATTTTAATCACCTATCTTTAATAGCAAATAATTGATGATGTATGATTTAGTAATTGCTAATACTAGGAAAAAAAATGTAAATGTAATGTGCATGTAGCTGTTGTTTCTACATGAAGAAAAATGAAAAAAAAAAATGATAATAACACATTGATCACAAATCACAAAGTTTTTTGTTGGTCTTTAATATACCCGGTATACGAAAATTTTTTGTTTTTTTGTTGAAATGCTCGAACGTCGGTGAAGAACCCTCTGAGAGGAATGAGTTAGATTTCGCCGAGACGAAGCACAGGCTCGTGTTACGTTGCTACGGAGAAAACGACAGTTTTTATTTTATACCATGGAATTGTACAATACTACAATACTATCTTTTATAGATTATATCTTTCGATCAGGCCTACTACGTATGCATCGTAAATTTCTACTAAGTTGCATGAAAAATCACGATAGCTGCAGGTACCGGTAGGCCTATACAATGCACAGTCGATGTCGGGAACAGATCCGATTTGATGCATTCAACTCAAATATAAAAAAATGAATGCTATTGCCGAAACTTTTTGGACTAAAGATAGTTGATGTGAATGTTGAAGTCTTCAAAGATCGCTTCTTTTTTAATGAATAAGAAAAAAAACCACCCAAAAATCACGGTAGCTGCTTGCAACCCAGTACCGCGGTTTCATCGGTTTTCGACGGCGAAAGACCAAAATGGATTTTTTACACACAATGTTAAACATATTCAATTCAAATCATTAATTATATGTTTCAGAAACATGTTAAGTACGTAGCCTAGGCCTATTGTTTCTTTTTGGTCAAAGTGACGTTTAAATAATGAAATGTTTCAAGATAAAGTAACACTATTATTTTAAACTATGTTATGATGTATATGTGTGCAAACTGCCACCATAATACCACAAATGAATGCTTATTCCTTCAAAACGTCAGCTTGCAAGGTCGAATCACCCGGATGGACTAAAAAGTGACGGCATTGGAATGTTCGGGATCAAATCGTCAAATTTAGAAATGGTAATCAGAATAAAGAAATTATACATTTATTTACTCACATCGCAATATTTTCCTATCGAAATTGTTACAGGAAATTCTTATTACCTGGTATCGAGTTATATGCCTGATTAATCTCGATATTAGTGCTGAAAATATCTGGTTTATTGATATTGTTCCGCTACTTTTGTGGAGTTTGAATTCGCAAATTCGAAGGGCGTCAGAACGCTTGTTTTCAACCGGAATCAACACCGTAGTGATAAAGACCTTCCAAGAGAATTTTTGCATCGGGGGAACAGGGCCATAAAAAGTTGATTTTCTCAAAAAGTCAGAAAAATAAAATACATTAATTTTGCTGGAACACTAAAAAAATCATTCTGATTTTGGAACAGTTGGAATTATGAAGATACCTCTAACAGTATTTTTATTATTATTAGTATTGTGTTCCAGCTAGGTCGGGTTAGCAGGGCGCGGCGCCCTGCCCTTAATTCCCAGCGCCCTGCCCTTTTTCCTAACGCCCTGCCCCTTTTCCCATCGCCCCGTCCCTTTTCCCATCGCCCTGTCCCTTTTTCGATTTCCCCATACTGTCCCGGTATCGTCGGCTCAAATTCGGGACTTAGCAAGTCTAGCTAACACAACTTCCTGCTTCCTGTTTGCTCGCGCACATCATTGATGTCTTCAACTTCCGACTCACAATAAACAAATTTACAATGTTTTTATCTCGCCAAGAACTCGACAAATCGGCAAAGAAATGTCACGATCTTTTGGGGATGTTCAGGTATGTAGTTATATGCAATTTTCGTCATGTATTTTGATACATTTTTGCCTCATTTGCTTCAAAATCGGCGTAGCATTTTCGCGTGTCGGCTTTTCTTTGATGTGCAAAAAGTAAATAAATTCACAAAATAAGAAGCTTTATCGACCAAGAAGCGAGATTTTAAAGTGACAATTATTATTCTATGCCACCGATAACACTTTGGAATTGATATTTTGCGTAATTTATTTTGTAATTATACATTTTCTGGTAGTGCGAGCTGTGAGGCATGGCTTCGTTAAATCCAGGCACAAATCATCAAAATACACGGAGTTATTTCAGTCATCGAATTCCTCATTTAATCCTATACATTTATTCAAACTTAATTTTGAACAAAAAGTATTACTATAAGCCGTATTTTTCGTTCACTGCGTATAAAATACTTATTTATTTCATGACCAGTAGGCCTATCTTAAACGTTAATTCGCGTCAGAGACATGCAATTTCAAATAATTAACATTGAGAATAAAACTTGAATAATGGTCCAATTGTTTAATATTTTTGTTTTCTTTTTAATTTGTAGAGTTTTGTCTACTCCATAGATGACAAATCTGATGCTGAGGACTAGTACTCCTGATGTCCAGCGCTAGCTTCACTTATGATTTATGAACACCTCACAACCAGCCTTATTTTATTGTTCGTCAGTGATTTAGTATATGTGTGACACATTTCCTTACACATACTTTTATCAAAGAACTCTTTTGAAGTCAATTACAATTGTTGTCAACTACTTAATTTGGACATGCAACTTTGTTACAATATATATATATATATAATTTTTAATTTTAATTCATTAACTTCTTGATATCATGGATGAAAGTGTGTTTGTTTAATATTGATAACTTGTAATGTCTGAGAGATGTGTAGGTATGTCTACTGAGTGCATGGTGAGATTACAGGGAGCTGTATATGCGGATACATTGTTTTCAAAATTTACTTGTTGTTAAATAAATTTAATTTAATTGAAAGAATTTTGTTTCTTCTCTTTTCATTCTGTAAATCCATTCAAGCTCATGGATAGAACTAAATTCTGAAACAAAATGGTAAACACATGATCACTTAAAGACAAATTGTGGCATTTTATAATACTTATTTGGTTAATGTTACTTGATGCGAGACTGAATGGACTTTGTAAATGTATGGAAGATGTTTCTTGAAGTAAGACTTAAGGAATCAGCAGAGAGTACAGAGACAAATACAGAACTGAAATAAAGCAGATATTGTGGCATCCTGTACATGTTAATCCAAATAAAAATTAAACGAATCATTATCAAAACAGTCAACATTTTCTTTCTATGTCTCAGACATTTTGGAGAATTCACAAAACACTCCCAAAGTCTTCTTGATGCCATAATATAGGTAATGATATTATAATCATTGATGATTATGATGCAATGATATACATATTGTACAGTTGTTTCTGATATTAGCTGTACTATGTCGTATATAAAATGCCCTAAAAATTTTATGTCGCGAAAAAAAATGCCCTTTTTTCGCCCAGCGCCCTGCCCTTTTCAAATCCTAGCTGGAACACTGATATGTATTATGTAAGTTAATTACATATAGTTTATTAGTATACAAAAACAAGAACATAACTGACTTCACAAAAAGGGTATCAAATTAAAAGATTTTTCCATGTGATATTATTTCCATACATGTTATACTTAAATGATACCCATATGGAATAAGTACAGTTCGTATCAGAGGTAAATCCAGAGTAACTTCCCTGAAATAGACTATAATCCTTGTCACAACATTCTGCTAATTATCAGATTATAAAAAGTGGGCAAATGGAGATACAGCCCATCAACTCACCTGGAAGGTGATCAGCAAATTAGTAACCGTTAATTATTGTCAAGATGCTGCAGAATGGTAGTATATAAAACAGAGGCATACTTCAGAAAAAAAATATACTTGCCATGATATTTGATTTGAACGTTAAATCATCAACTTGACTTGTATTTGTAAGCTTTATTGTCTGAGTCTTAAGCTATTCATTTTTGTGCTATTTCTCAGCGTTATAAGTGTAAATATTTAATAGAAATACTACTCTAGATCATTTACTTCTGGTAGATCGTTTATATAGATTAAAAATAACATATGTCCGAGTACCCTCCCCTGAGAGATTCCGCTAGTAACAATTGTCCAGTTGAGTGTTCACCGTCAAGTACAACCCTTTGTTTTCTGTCATATACAAAGTCTTTTTCCGTAATTGAAGATTACCAGTGATTCCATATATAGCTTTCCAATTTCTTAAGTAGCCTTTTGTGAGGGACGGAGTCGAAAGCTTTTTGAAAGTCTAAATTCAAGACAACAGTCCAGTTGTCTATGACATCTATAAGTTGTGTGACACATGAGTGCATTTCCTAAATCCATGTTGGTGTTTGATAAAAAGACGATTTGCTTCCATATGATTGACGAGTTGATTCCTTATGATTTTCTTCATGACTTTACAGGTTACTGATGTCAGGCTATTAGGGTGATAGTTTTGGTTTTTTGTTGTTGTCCTTTTTATGGATGGCTGTAACATTGGCTTTATTCTATTTTTCTGATAGTTGATGTAGCTCAATTGATTTTTGGAATAGATGTGTTCCGGGCCTTCTGTACTAGATGTTTTTAGCTGTAGCAGCAGGTGTTTTTTTTTATTTCGGTCTCCTCTATAATTATAGTCGTCAAATTTTCTGGTACATGTATATGCCTTGCTGCAATTTCAGGAATGTGGTTGCATGGTGTCCTCTATTGTAAAACCACTTGTGAGAAATTCATTTAGTTGATCAGCTTTATTATTATTGTCTGTTATTATGTTACCTTGATCATCAAGTTTTCTATTGTGTCTTCGGTTTTGGTCTTTGTTGTACATATCACCAAAATGATCTAGGATCTGTTTTGATGTTTTCTGCTAGTTACTTTTCATATTCGACCTTAGATTTTCTAACCGCTGTATTTGATATTTTCTTTGCTTCGTGGTATTGTCTTCTGTTCCGATCTTCTGTCTGTTGTGGATATATTTTTTCCAGCGTTCCTTTTCCTGTTTGATTGCAATACGGACACTTTTGGTCATCCATGAAGTTCGAAATTTTTGATGAGATATTTACACACCGGTACGTTTTCTTTTATATCTTTATTGATTATGTCGGTAAATTTTCCCCAAACTTCATCCACAGAGTTACTACTATTAGTGTCCCTTATTATTTGTTCTATGTTTGATCTGATATGATGGTAGTGTCCTTTGTTGTAGTTGTATCTTGCGGCTTTCACTATTGATTCTCCATACAGTTTCAGGTCGAAGGATATGTTGGCATGGCCGCTGTTGCGAAGAGGTGCTTTGATTTCCAGGTTATTGACCATGTTGATTCCGTTGATAAAGAGTAAATCTAGTATCGCTGGTTCTTCATTTTCACGTATTCTCGTTGGCTTTAAGATGTGCTGATTAAGAAAGTTATCTTTTACAATATCAAGGAATTTGAATGATGGATGGTTTTCGTTGCTATTTGTAGCTTCCTTAGAAAAGATGATGTTTTTGATATTGGATCTCCAACACTCAAAATATGTGTATAATTGTGATTTCTGAAGTGTTCTACAGTGAACATCTTCTCTATATCTGAGATTGAGTTGGCACATTGGGACTTCTGTAGATATATTGCAAAATTAGCCAGTCTGTCTTGTAGAGTTGAATTTCCACAGCTGTATACTCAAACCTATAGGCGGGGATGTTATATTCTAGTAGTTGTAGGTTACAATAAATTCTGTATTTTGGTAGCATTTCAGATATGGCAATGATGTTGTAGTTTCATATTTCTGTAAGTGTTTTCAGTTCTCCTTTCTCGTTAAGTAGGCTGTCTACTTTTAAAGTTTTTTTCAAAAAAAGTCTCTTGTTTAAAAGACACCGTATTTAAAATTTGTTTAAAATTGATAAAATCTTCCTCAATATACCGGGTTTGTCAGGTTTATGGAATCTTCTTCAGAGTAAGTAGCGCTTACTTGTAGTAACCCAGATTTGGGAACAGGCCACCCCCTATTCCCGTTTTGCGTCTTTCTTTCCTGTCTATCTATAATAGTAACATTGTTAAAATCATCACTATAGATTCTTGTTGGTTCATCGCTGTTACTGTACTCTGACGTCCGGATGGGATTGATATCGGCGCTTGCAGATATGGTTGTTGATGGTTGTGAAGCAGCTGTGGTTGGTTTGTTTTCCTTAATTTGATAGCTTTCCGTTGTTAAGGTGTTAAATTCTTCACCAAGATAGGGGTTTTCACATGCCTAGGGGCTTGTTTTGGATTGTTTCGTGCATTGCCCAGAATGTTTTTCTTTGTTGTTTGCTATCCATAACGATTTTAGAGGCCTTGGCTTTTTTTTTTACTTTCGATCTTCTAGCCGTATTGCATTTTTAACAGGCAAACCGTTGACTCAAATAGCAGCACAGAGCACTTTAAACAATACGACATCATCTCCCACTTTTCTTCACTGGTGATACGTGTGGATTCACTCATGTTGAATACGATGATGTTTGACGCCCTACTCTTTTGGTCTTCTGTTTCTCTAACTTCTGCTCTTACCGTTTCAGCCATGTTTTTTGTTTACTGACAGATATTCCTTTTTACAGGTATTTATATTTTTCGGTGAACGAGTTGATGATTTGTAAATAACTTTTATTTTTCTTCCTTCGGTGATTTTTAAACTCAGGATTTCTTGAAAAACGGAATGGAATTTGATAACAAGAAAAAGTCACACCAAGCGGAACTGGAAGTAGCAATAAAGTCATGTAGCATTCCGAAAACCACAGTTATGTCAAATCAGACCAATTATGTTTTAGAAGCATACGTTGCCACTGATATCAGAAATAAATAGATGGGTATTAAAAATGCTTAAAATAAATGGTAATAAGAAATTGTCAAGTAACTGCTTTGAAGAGATATAGAAGCGTCTTTGAAAGGTACTTCATTAAAACAGGTATATACTTTTGTAGCCATCAGCCATACATGCGAGGATATCTCGACTGAATATAATCGCAGAATATGTAACAAAAGAAACAAACTAAAATCGACAAAAATAGCTATTACATTTATTTGACGCATTTTACTTTCCTACCAACTAGGGAATAGGTAAGAAATATCAGTGTCAACGAAAATATAAATAATTGAACTCTGTTAAACACATCAAAGCTATGCGGTTGAACTTTTCTCTTCATCGTTTCCTACATTTGCAGGTTAGGATTTTTTATTACTGCAATATGATTAATCATTGTTATTGCTTTGTGTCTTTCAGCCGTTTCAAGTTCTTGGAGGTTAATGTTACCAAAGGTATGAGAAGAACATCCGATGAAGTAAACGTTCGATTGGATAGAGAGGAAGGCACCTTTGTTTTTAAATCAGTCCCGTTTTCATATGAGAGGTATTTCACTATCAAGGATGTTAATGATACTAAAACCATAGCTACTGCTGCTTATTCAAAAATATCTGTGGCCCTGAATCGATCAAGTTACCCACTAGGAAAGTTTATTCGTGTAAGAATCGAACTGTATGACGGGCACGGTAAGCACCTTTCTATAGGAGGGGATATTCTCAGGATCTGGATGACAGGTGTATCCCAGAATGCAAACGTGAATGGTTACGTCACAGATCACGGTAACGGGTCATACACAGGTCACGTGATGGCATTATGGACTGGTAAAAGTATTATCAAAACAACGATTGCAAATACTAAACAACAAATTGCAATTGTGCAGGGTTACATTGAGAAAAATGGACAGGTGTACGCCATGCTTGGAGGATTCGGAAAACAAGATAAGAAAGTAGAGAAGAACGACATGCAGTGTAAAGCCGGATGTGTATGGATTGACAGATATGTGTAACTTAACTAAGGCAAACTATGACAATGAGTTGTACTGTGGGAGACCCACCAACCCTAATCTCACCTGTACAGACTGGATAACAATGCACGATGTGGTAACGAAGTTGATCGATAAAAACCAAGTCAAATTTGTCAGGTAAATAAACCATATATATAATATATGTTACAAATTACAGAAAGCAATTTATTTTTTGATATGTATTGAAGAACGCCAAGTCACGTGTTTCAAATCCAATGTAGAAATAATCATCGTTTTTGTAAAACAATAATTTCTGGACGGTGGCTAATTTTATTCGAAAACTCAGAAAATTAATGGCTGCATTTACACAAGCAATATATCGGGTAACCTGATAAAATCTTGACATAAAATTGACCTGATATTTATGAAAACTTAAGACAACTCTTCATACGAATTCGGGTAAAAATCTTCATTTCAGTTATTTTCAGAACAATTTCATATGACATCTTAGTTCTTTTCAGGTAAATGTGACCTGGAAATTTGTAGTTACAGATTTCTTGTATCTGAATAACTTACAAAGATAAAATTTCTTTCATCTTCTAATCTGTACATAGTTTAAAGTTATTTTACAAATGCGTTTCTACGAAAGCATTCTACCAAGATATCGATACCTAACCGACGCTAAGAGCTATTCAAGTGCCTGGGCCTACGTTGCTTTAATTGATTCTGAATTTCTGAAAAGAAACACTGTGCTATATATGATTGAAAATCTGTCCTTATGCAGGTCATTCCTTCACAAGCGGCTTCGGAATATCGTCGTAAACATCAGTGGAGGTTAGTATTTACAGATAACCTTTCTATATACGTTCCAAGGGAAAATGGTCTCTATAACCAGGTGTTTTTATGCACAAGTCAGATGGTGTTATAAATGACCATTTGGAACCATAACAAAGTGGTCTTATTTACCAGGAGGTGGCCGTTACGAAATGTTTTACTGTACACTATAGACATGTATAATGTCATTCGTTTGTATGGAATGTAGTTCAAACAGGCCTGTATGTTAGTCCAACATTTATGTCATAGTTCAAACACGGAACATTGATTATTAATACTATGAAAACCCTTTAGTGTGATTGTCCATGGTCTGCCAAAACATTAGCGTCATTATTCAAAAGACCCATTGATTGTTTGACTAATTACCGTATAAACGACAAACACATCAATTGGTCGGATGCATGACCTTCATCATTATATTAATGCACGTCCTGTGATGGCGTTAGGTGAAATGAAAACAAAACAAAAACACACACAGCAGAAATATAAATGAATAAAAGTTTGTAGCGTTTCTCCAAAATGTGATAGCACTTAAGGCTATGACGAGACGCTATTGTATATCGTAAGTCCGTGATGGAAGGTGACTACGGCAGGGAAAACTAGAAAACATCACTTTAAAATTCACATAATTTATTCACATAAACATCCACGTAATATAGTTCACAATAAATCCACTAGGAACACATACACTGGTACACTGTTTCACTTAAGTTCACTGCTAGGTGATATCCATAATTGCGAAGTATTCAGTACATCCCAAATGCAAGTATCATTCCCATAGTCACAAACACACTAAGAATGATAGAGTAATCCGTATATATCACATCACTGATACATGTAGGAAATATCCGTACAGTACATCCCAAGTATAAATCCAATAGTCACAAACACACTAAGTGTAGTAAAGTAATCCGAATTAAAATAACTGATCCTGAGATGCGTGGAGTAAGTCCCAAAATTTCATGTAATCTCCCTTTTCTTCACGTGCACCCCCTTTTATACCACTTTCATACTATGATCTAATTGGCTAAAACCTCGCTCCTTCCATATTCATTCTCACGTTCATTGGCTGAATCTTAATATGATTACGTATTTCTACCTACTTCCATCCCCCCTCCCAACCTAACTCTAATTGGCTGGCCGGAGTGACCACTACCTAAATTTAGCTCTCTGTTACTATTAATACGAACACCTTACGCAACCTGTCCATCAAACTGGACCCTAATACACAGCCCTAGTCGTAAACAACTCCTTATATGGAAAACGGAATGCGGTGCCCTAGCTCCCTACGTATACGTAACGACCCCAGATGGGCACGTGCGCGTGGCCACCTGGCCCCTAACTGTCCTATGTATGTATATATACACTATACAGACTGCATATATATAAACTAAAACTATGAACTAAATAGTATAAAACTCTTATTTTAACAATACAAATAAACTTTAACTTTAACAACTAATAAAAACTAAGCGTGACATAAATTTCCACGCTACACTACCCCCCAACTTTTCAAGTTTTGTCCCCGACAAAAGTTAAGGTACTATAACTGAATTACAGTTAAACAATGGTATAAAATAATGAAATCAGATACTGCAAACATGAAAATTTACGCGAAGAGTAATCTTCGCCAACTGCACAAAGGATATATATCGCGCGCTATATCCGGTGTACATAAATATTAGAAACCAATTCCGCGCGCAATATCCGGTGTACATTCTGTGATACTATATAGACGTCCACGCGTATTCGTTGAGAAAATACCAGCTTCGCGACAATTTAACACGTTTTCCGCGCAATGAAACGTGCGCGAATATATCCACGTTCACAGTCACTGAACTATTTATATTTATGATGAAAGAAACATGTCATACAGTCAACTCTGATTCACATAATTATTTCAACAATAATGATCAACATGAAATAGAAGATCAACATAATAAATCCAACAAGAGAAAATGTCACATTTGGAATGAAGTAATCCACTCATGGGAATGAACACATATACTTCACTTAAAATTTAAAAGTCAATCGTTCACGAAAGTAACCTTTTACGGATATCGTACCGATAATCCGGACACACTTCAAGTCTCTGCTCACAGATAATCCATATGTCACATTGTACACTTGAAATAAGTGTTGACATATATTGTTCACTACACAAATTATAAATCCACGTAGAATCACTTTTAAAATACAGTTGGGAGCAAACTAAACTTGGTATCTAGTGCACTTTGTAGTGCACATGTAGTGAACAACGTAGTGTACTAGACTAAACATTGTAGTGCACTAGAGTGCACTATGATGTGAACTCCAGTTCACTACAGTGTTAACTCTAGTGCACTACAATGTTAACTCTAGTGCACTACAATGTTAACTCTAGTGCACTTGGTACGTAGTGCACTTCAGTTTTACAGTACGAGTGCTTGATACACACATGTTCCAGTATAACCTTACAAATACAAGTATATTCAAATTTGTGGTATAACTTATATTCATTTTGAAATAAATAAATGAATGAATTTTCCGGATACCATATGGAACCTTATACAATTACTAACATTGAATTGTAATATGCCATATTACAATTCAATGTTAGTAATTGTATAAGGTATTATGGAGGATGAAATTACAGTAATCCCAACAGTGTGCATGGACAATTAAAATTGTCAATTAAATAACTTGTATTTTTAGATACAGTGTTCATGAAGCTACATTTGTTCTAGCTAGATTATAGGTTTTACCAGAAATTTATACAATATATTATCTAAATATCTGATTTTACACGTTCATTCACGTAATCACATCCTTTTCTTGGACTAGTATGTATGATGGTCGTATGTATAACTGAGCCAGCATGTTAGTTAAATTTCAGGTAAAACAATTCATGTCCAGAGGGCAGAATAAGTGTCAGAGTGGCGAAATACACATACAATATACATATAGCTAGGTAGATTTGGGGTGGGGCTGGGGTATACACATGTACATGTAGTATAAATTTAACTATACAGTATATAATTAATAAACCCCTCTCCATCTCCTCAAAAAATATAAATAAAATAAAAACAAGATAAAAAACAATGTGAATACATTATCTTCATTTGGGGAAAAAACAGTATTATAACAATTTATAATTCTCAATTGAAAGAATAGGCGTATTTTGATAAAAAGTAGCTGTAAGTTTATTATTAGTATTATTATTATATGAAACAAAACCACATGGGGTCAAGTAGACAGTTAAGACTTTACTAAACTAATCAGGTACAGAGGCTGTCACAGCATGCTATATATATATATATCTATTGAATTGAATGCTATAATGGACCCCCTGGGGTTAAAGAAAATAGGTATACCTTACCTGTGACGCCTGACTGATCATCTCAGGTAAGGTGTCACCTCAAGTGGTGGGATGGGGAAATAGGGAGAAAAGGGCCCTAGGCCTAGTGACCATAACGACAGACCTGTGTGCCAAGAGTTTACAGTATACAAGTCATTTATGTATGCGGGTACAGTGTATACCTGTATCCCCATGTACAATGTACAGTACATGTATATCAGTGTATGTGACAGACTTTTGTACCAATTACACATCAATTAAATATGATAACAATTAAATAATTAATATGTTCATGTATGTAGTTATAGAAATCCTTGATATGTATATGATAAAAATATTGTATTTTATGTGTATGTGTAAACACTGAAAGACAACATGAATTAAATGCGACACTCCACATTATTTTAATGTACATGCAAGTCGATGATCATCACTTTTAGTTAATAATCTTTTCATAAATGTACACAACTTTTGCTGCTTAATTTTGATATAGATTTCATATGTTTATACATAAATATACGGTATATAGAAATAAATCAAAATTTAATATATCAATCAAAATATATTTCAAATATTATGGTGTAATATTACATGTGTAGAAATATATGTTTAAACAGAAGTAAGGATTTGATTTAAATAATTAGACTCATCAACGTGGTCCGTTTATCATATGGAATGATTTCGCAAATTTGATTGACTGATCGTCCCAATTGCACAGCTGTTAATTATAAATAACCATATAAATTTCTTGCTAGAATTAATTAACAGAGTCAGAGACATATAAAATCTATATTTGTATGTCTCTGACAGAGTTATTTGGATACAAAGGAAGCTAATAATAAGAACTTTTTAAGAAATTTCAACTTAATTTTTTTCAGTTAAATTGTTGACTCTTGACAAAATGCAAAGTTCTGTAACTTTTCAAAAATCAAAACTCATAGGGCACCTGTTCACCTGTATTTTCAGGAATCAAATTTTTGTGTTAAATTGAACTGGCTTCATAAGTAATTACAGGATTAGGCGAGGGGCAGTCATGCTCATGACAAGACAGGTGACCCCACCCCAGTTATACATTAAAAGATATACAAATGAGTTATAATCGTATAATTGCCCCAGGAATTTATTATCCTTTCTTAAGTGCCAGGCCTGGAGCCTGGCCAGTACAGGTAAAATTCACCAAGCGACTTATGAGGGTATAATAAAAGTGTAATAGCCAAAACTGCTAAATGTAAAAAATCTGACATTCTAAATGTGAAATAAAATTATATATAGCTGTTAATTTCTAGAATGACAAAAACAAAGATATATGATTCAAATAAATAAATAATAAAATCGAATAAAAAAATTCAATAAATACATGAAATAAATTAAAATAAATATAGCTATTTATATCTAGAATACCTAATATTTGATCTGAGTAATAAATGTAGCTATTAGTAAATTTAATATAACAAGTATAAAATATTTTATCCTAATAAAGAAATAAATTCATTTATTTTCTGAAAAAAAATATCTAAAGAAAAGATGCATGTGGTCAAGCCATATTGCAGCTTACGGTATAGTCTTTACTTTAATATTAAAACTCATATTAGGCTAAATTACTCAGATGAAACCCATATATAATAATGCACACCAATAAAAGTAACCATTTTATTTAATAAATTAATTATTTACATATATATACTCACTTAGTTATGCTACTTTTTAAATACAGAGTACATTTGGTAATTCATCTGAAATAATTAAAAGATATTTAAAACCATTCAATGAAATATATACATGAACAATTTGTACATGTACAACTTATGCAATAAGTAGGAGTATCAGGCTCATTTATCTTGTGCACTACGATGTGAACTCTAGTGCACTACAGTGTTAACTCTAGTGCACTACAGTGTTAACTCTAGTGCACTATGTTGTTAACTCTAGTGCACTACAATGTGAACTCTAGTGCACTACGATGTTAACTCCAGTGCACTAGCTAGTGAACCGGAGTTAACTTTATTTGTGCACTCCAGTGCACTTCACTACCAAGTTTAGCTTGCTCCCAACTGTAAGTGTCACGTAAGTATCATCCACGTTAAAGGAATGTCACATTTTTAATAATCCACAGAATTGTTCATCACTTGGATATCTTAGTGTCACTTATATATATCCACGTAAAATGAATATCTCACATAATAATCCACCGGATTAGTTAAGTTCATCACTGATATCTTAGTGTCACATATATAAATCCACGTACAGTAATGTGTCACATATTTATTCACAAAATTGTTCATCACTGATATCTAAGTGTCACATATATAAATCCACATAAAGTAATGTGTCACATATTAATTCACAGAATTGTTCATCACTGATATCTAAGTGTCACATGTAACTTTGCGCGAAAGTCTATTATTTCAAAATTTCAAAGTTCTTCAGAGTCATCTGGAACGGCCACCACACATTAGGTCATCATCAGCAAAACAGGTAATTTCAAAATGTTCATCGTAGCCCAGCCTTGTTCCGGTACTGCGACAGGCATGGTACAAGTACGTGTACACACACAACGTACAGGTACTTCTTCCGGTTCGTCCATTTTATTTCAACAAAAATTGGGTTTCTAAGGTTAGCGCTCTGGATGGATCACCACCACAACATTATCTTTGGAATCAGCCCATGTTCATGTGTCTCCTGGGTACTGGTTGTAACAGGTTCCAGGTCACTCTTGGGACATCACAGCTCATACAGCATGTAGTTTCTTGCCTCGGTGTTCAGCATAAATCCCCCGTGTGGACGTCTGGATTTCCAAAAGTTGAAGTTAACCATTTCTTCACATCACCAAAAGTTTCTGTTGTCTACCACCAAACTTTACATTGCTTGGTATGACTATGTAGACACTTCGCTATTAATGCGAAGTTTTCACCAACTTCCTGACATATGGTTCTGGATCGGTTTCTGATGATTACATCTTCAGCGTTGCCTCTGTTCTTGAAGAATCAGTCCGGACGCCATCCTGGACACCACATGTCACAGGAACGTCACTTGTCTGCAGAACAAGTGACACTTTTTTTATAGGCCTTCAACTTCAAATCGGCACCGTCAGGTATCTTCATGCATGACTGCCATCAATACAAGTTGTCCATCTTCTGACTGAAATTCCTCTCGTACACAATAACACAGTCCAGATAAAACACTGCAATGTTCCACTGTAATCCACTCAGCGTTTTCTCAATAATTCTGGAGAAAGTGATCCGGGCGTTGACTAAACAAAACACCATCACTATAACATTGGTACAATCCACCTAGTGGAATAACGAAGGCGATCTTCCATCTATCGTCTTCACTGAAAGGCATTTGATGATAATCCATTTGTAGATCCACAGATAAACACAACACAACTTTAATATCGCACACAAGTTGACGTCTTTACGAATAATATACACAAAATGGGGTTTCCTCACAACGACGTTTTTAAGTCGACAACACTGTCCGGCAACCGTCCCAATTAAAATACAATATACTCTCCGATTCCCTCTATCAATCATTGTGGTTTATTGCATGGCTATAATCCCTCGTCCAATACTTCACACTTGTCGAGGTATTCTCTCCATAGTGCTTCCTTAAACAGCACGTGATCCATTGGCTTGATAGACTGTCTTAATAACAATAGTTCCCGAATGATAAATTTTGATAAAATCACTATCACAAACAACGTGTTTACATCGACTGTCTCACACAAGGAAAGGTCAGGCTCCAATACAGGACGATCCTCATAGCACCGCTATAGAGATCTTTGGATATAAAAGTACGTCTCCGGTGTCAACTTTCCAGTCCACCATATTGCGCACTTCCGTAGCTAAATCACACATTATTACATCACACATTACTCTGGTTTCGAGTAAGTCGTACTCTTCTTCCTGTTTGCAGTTTCCCGCGGAAGAAATGATTTCACAAAACTCTGTGTCTGTATCCCTCTTAGTAGCACATATTGCTGGGTAATGTCTTAACTCCGTTCCTCGCCTGTATTAGTCCTCCATTCCCGCGCGGCCGACGCGCACGCATGGCCTTCTGCTCCAGCAGGGACACACTTGACGGAATTTCGTGTACATATTATATCGCTTCATCTTGGCTGTTTGACGACATTAATTCACTATCGTCCACTAATACCTGGGACATATTTGTCACTATGTCTACTATCACGGGATTCTGAATCGAATTCACTATCACAGAAAACGTGATACACAACCAGAACACTTGAGTTCCAAACACTTTAAACTCTTTTATGAAGCACGGGATAATATGGTTTGGGTATCTATGGTACATTATACCCACAGAACTTGCCAAATACAGCAACACAATAATCCATCTTAGAATGAATCCCTCATATTGATGTTCCGACTTGCGTTGATTCGCTGTCCGTGAACTCGACGCACAAATATCACAATTTACTGTAGTCCCTAGTCCAACACTCGGAGTAGAGGTCACTGATGATATTTCAACATCCGAATCACGGAATGTCCGAGGTGAATAATAAAGCACATCAGCACTCATCACTTCACTCTGGTCGAAATTATAATTGAAATTCCGACGCACAGGCGGAAGAAAAGTGAGCCCTCGCTGAAATGGTCTCCTCGATGTTTCCGAAATATCCATTATCACAAAAAGTCACAGATATAAAATCCAAAAAGTTCAGTAAAGTAACATTTCCACTGCCGTAATCATGGTAACTTCCATCCCACCGCTGCCACCATTTGTGGCGTTTCTCCAAAATATGATAGCACTTAGGCTATATGACGATCGTGAGACGCTATTGTATATCGTAAGTCCGTGATGGAAGGTGACTACGGCAGGGAAAACTAGAAAACGTCACTTTAAAATTCACATAATTTATTCACATAAACATCCACGTAATATAGTTCACAATAAATCCACTAGGAACACACACACTGGTACACTGTTTCACTTAAGTTCACTGTTAGGTGATATCCATAATTGCGAAGTATTCAGTACATCCCAAATGCAAGTATCATTCCCATAGTCACAAACACACTAAGAATGATAGAGTAATCCGTATATATCACATCACTGATACATGTAGGAAATATCCGTACAGTACATCCCAAGTATAAATCCCATAGTCACAAACACACTAAGTGTAGTAAAGTAATCCGAATTAAAATAACTGATCCTGAGATGCGTGGAGTAAGTCCCAAAATTTCATGTAATCTCCCTTTTCTTTGATTGGGTACGTGCACGTGCACCCCCTTTTATACCACTTTCATACTATGATCTAATTGGCTAAAACCTCGCTCCTTCCATATCCATTCTCACGTTCATTGGCTGAATCTTAATATGATTACGTATTTCTACCTACTTCCATCCCCCCTCCCAACCTAACTCTAATTGGCTGGCCGGAGTGACCACTACCTAAATTTAGCTCTCTGTTACTATTAATACGAACACCTTACGCAACCTGTCCATCAAACTGGACCCTAATACACTGCCCTAGTCGTAAACAACTCCTTATATGGAAAACGGAATGCGGTGCCCTAGCTCCCTACGTATACGTAACGACCCCAGATGGGCACGTGCGCGTGGCCACCTGGCCCCTAACTGTCCTATGTATGTATATATATACTATACAGACTGCATATATATAAACTAAAACTATGAACTAAATAGTATAAAACTCTTATTTTAACAATACAAATAAACTTTAACTTTAACAACTAATAAAAATTAAGCGTGACATAAATTTCCACGCTACACTTACTCACAATATAGGAACTTAAAGCTTGACCTGGATTGTTGTACCATGCAGACTGAGCAGCCAAAATTGTACAAAACCAACGGCCGGCCATGACAGCTGTGCTCTCATCATCTTAGATGATAGATTTTAGCATCATGAACCTATACTTTTAAAAATGATAAAAAAGTGCCCATCATTATATATTATAAAGGGTTTATTTTAACGCATTTCATTTTAGCGCAAATGCGGAAAACGCAAATCTTAATATATATTACCGATGGCCTAATTTCGAAAATACAAAATTCAACGCTGTTCGCAAATATTGCCAGAATATATCTACCGCTTACATGAGTAATTTTACAGTAGTATTGGGAAGTTTTGTTATGCTAATACAGTGTGTGACTGTAATCTTGATGCCCATTTATGATCATGCGTCGTTTTGATTACGCATCTCCGTTTACTGCGCAGTTTCTGATTCAGTTGCAGAAGGTTACAACACGTTACATGATTGTATTCATTAAAGACGAACATGTGATTTTTCTACCTGATGTAGTTTATCAAGACCAACAGGAACAAAACATCACGCAGAACCGAGAATGACTTGTAAGATAATTCAAATTTGTATTGTAATGGTGACTTTGTTTGAATTAGCTTAACATTCTATTAACGGTGTTACCTCCCTTGTTTGCAGTGTGTCACGTGTTTTGCTTACTTGTGTGTTTTAGAGACTACGGTATAAGTATTTCGTATCCCCATAAATATTTAACAATAACATTGTCCTTTCCCACATTATTTCCAACAAAAATATCTTAAACATTAAACCTTTTTAGAAAAGTCATAATCATTTTAATACTGTAAACCATGTGTGTAATAATGCTTACGACGAAATGATTTCTCTGATCCCCAGGAAGTTCACGAGTTTTTTGGCATTATTTTATCAAGGATTTTTTATATACATGTAATATATATGTAATTGGTTTGAGTCTAAAGTTTCAAGGTCAAGGTTTCTCTCTCTCTCGCTTATTTTCCCAATTGTAAACGAACACTTTTCTATCCGACCCTGCCATTATACCACTGAGACCTCTAGCAATAGGAAACATGAATAGAGCATAGATTATATATGAGAAGATAGCAGAGCGCAGTAAGCTGTGACCAGTCGGAACGAAAACAATGGACAAGTTTACAGATATTTAGATTCATCAACCTGCATTTGTCAAACATTTATGAAGCAAAATAAAGGAATATGTATGGTTTTGGCCCTTTTTGGCCCCACAATCGATCGATATTTTAAACGAAGAATTGAACAAATAAAACTATTGCATTTCGTACATACCTGAGTTAATTGTAATAAACGTTTTCTAATTTCGCAGCTTTAATTTGTCATGGTAACCATCCCAAATATGCATAAATTCAGTGCATTTTAATTTTGTAGTTTTTTCCCTCTTTCTTGAAAATTTCTTCCAAGAAACAATTATTCGGAATATGCAGGTACCTTAGACACGTCTTTAGGAGAAATATAAAGTTTGTTCAAGGATGCCCTCTATGGTTTCTAGATAAAAAAAAACCCTCGGCAGCACAAAATGGTTAAAATTGACTAAATTACCATATTTTCATGTATTTGCATATTTAGGATAGTTACCATAGCAACTACAGCTGTAATGATACAGAACTATCATACTTATTATATCATACTATTATACAGCTGTAATGATACAGAACTATCATACTTATTATATCATACTATTATACAGCTGTAATGATACAGAACTATCATACCTATTATATCATACTATTATACAGCTGTAATGATACAGAACTATCATACCTATTATATCATACTATTATACAGCTGTAATGATACAGAACTATAATACTTATTATATCATACTATTATACAGCTGTAATGATACAGAACTATCATACCTATTATATCATACTATTATACAGCTGTAATGATACAGAACTATCATACCTATTATATCATACTATTATACAGCTGTAATGATACAGAACTATCATACCTATTATATCATACTATTATACAGCTGTAATGATACAGAACTATAATACCCATTATATCATACTATTATATAGCTGTAATGATACAGAACTATCATACCTATTATATCATACTATTATACAGCTGTAATGATACAGAACTATCATACCTATTATATCATACTATTATACAGCTTAATGATACAGAACTAATACCCATTATATCATACTATTATATAGCTGTATGATACAGAACGTCATACCTATTATATCATACTATTATACAGCTGTAATGATACAGAACTATCATACCTATTATATCATACTATTATACAGCTGTAATGATACAGAACTATCATACTTATTATATCATACTATTATACAGCTGTAATGATACAGAACTATAATACCTATTATATCATACTATTATACAGCTGTAATGATACAGAACTATCATACTTATTATATCATACTATTATACAGCTGTAATGATACAGAACTATCATACTTATTATATCATACTATTATATAGCTGTAATGATACAGAACTATCATACCTATTATATCATACTATCATACACATATTGTACTCGATATTTGATTTTCAACAATTTAATTACTAAATAACAGGTTTGAAAATTTAATGGATTTGAGGGCCAAAAAGCGCCCAAAACCATATAGTTCTTTATCTTTTTATTTTATATGCTTTCAGATAACGACGTTGTCCCAGTTCCCGACAAACCATGCCATAAAAGGTCAAGTGCCGAAACCTGGAATGAGGAATCACCTACAGGGTTTTACTATCATACAAAATGGCGGCGTTGTGCTTGTAATAATTCAATAACACTTTCTCGGAAAACATTCGTGGACTTCCTCCAAAATCACCACCTTCTGTTTTTAGGCGACTCAAATATACTGTCATGGTATTGGAGAATTCAACGAAACATGATCAATGCGAAGGTCACTACAGATGGAAAATATTTGAAAATGGCTGAACAAAGGGATCTTAATATCACAATGAAGTGGGCCTCTCACGAAATTCCATATTATAGTGCAGAAGGCAAATACCTTCGAAAGGATATAAAATGCAATGCTTGGCATTTAGATCAAATTCCGCAGGGTAAAAATAGTGTTGTCGTTATTCACTACACATACCATGTGATCAGAATCATGCCTAAAGTATTTCGTGCGCATGTGCGAAGTCTAAAACACGGGTTAAAAAGGTTATTTGAGCGCAACTCAAAAGCAAAAGTGTTTATAAAAGGACCACATTCTTCAAATACTTCAAGTTTGATATTCTTGGCAGTCGATTACAACAGAAAAGTTATAGAACAAATCTTATATGAGGAACTGCGAGAGCTACACAATAAGGTTGTGTATTTGGATGGATGGGATTTAACGACAGGCATGGAAAATGTTGATCTTCATCCAAAAGAGAACACAGTAAACGATATGGTTGATGATTTCATGGGACATTTGTGTGGAAGATAGTACATATTTACAAAATGTTGTGATTTTAACACCCACGTGGGTTGACTGAGAATTCTGGAAATAGAATGCATAGTAATTAGAAGACCAAGATCATCAATGATATTCCGGGGGTTACTATCACTGTCCTTATATGCAGCCCCATGATCAATACTCCAGTGATTACTTTCGCTATAGTTATGTCCATCCACATCTTCGATACTCCAGTGGTTACTATCACTATCGTCATATCCACCATTGGACTATCTTAAAGTATAAATGGAGGCAACAAAAGACGCCTGTAATGTGATCCTCCGATGTACATAAACAATCGAATAGCAATACACTGTGATTGACTGTGGCGTCGAAGTTAGACGTTGCTCTCTTTATACTCTTCAAAGGAAGCTATTGCATGCCTGTGATTTGTCAGTTTTTCTCTCCTAAACTGCCTCCAGTGTTACTATAAGATATCCCAGGGGTTTATATTACGTCAGTGATATTAACCTCTGGAGTATGTTGAGGATGAACCAAGAGTTAAATAATAAAGGATAACACCGATTACTAAAAGCCTAATGCGAGGTATAATACCAATGGCATCAATGTATATGGTGGTACAGATGGCATTGTACCACAGCATGTTAAAAGAGCAAGTGGCTTGCTATTTGATTAATCGACATTGACATGAAGTGCGTTATGATTAAGGTCCTAAATGACCATTGTTAAGATTAAGATTACAATGTTGTTACAGAATTACATAATATCCGTGAACTCTTTGCGTTAAAGTACGGCACATCATTTTCAGTAATGTCCAGGTTATATGACTATATTATGTTTGGTCTGTTTTGAGGATTAGCAATTGTATAGACATTATTCATTATCATATATCATATATAGGCGATCCGTCATTTACTAACGTGTAATGATTTAATTGTGGTAGGGTAATTAATTAAGTTACTAACTAGTTTATGTAATTAGTATTAGTGTTTTTATGTATAGTTATAAGTTAAGCTGTACCCCTGAACTACATGTATGTGTTGTCCCAGTACTGTCTTTGTGCCACTGTCTTGATTACCTTTATACCTGTATATCACCTGTAATGAGATAGTGCATGGATGGATGAGCACATTCTTTGATAATAGGTGTGGGTAGGTACCAGTCAGGTGACTTACCTGGCTGGTCAGCTGATTGTTTTTTATTGATTTTATTGGTTTATAGATATAATAATGTGTGTTTTTATTCCAAAATTCTATCTTTGGAGAACTTTCCTTTGTCTGTGGGCAGTTTACAGGGAGAGTTTAATGAGAGCAGGTGTGTTTTGGTCTCTCAGAGATTTTGTGGAATTAGGATTTATCTATTCTTCTACTTCTGTGAGTCTTCTTTTTCTATTTCTTGCTAATATTGTATATCCTGTGTAATGTTCATAAAGTAAATTATTTATATTTATTTGCCTTATTTTGGTAAAATTATCAGAATGTATTAAACTATTTTTGAATAAGTTAAATTGACTTGAAAGTGTAAAAGCATACATTTGTAAGTATGTATTTGAATTTAAGAGTAATTGTCTATTTATATAGACAATTTGATATAAAGTAATATGTATATATTGATATCTTTTATAACCGTCAAAGAGATGGATATTTTATTAGTTTAGACCTTTTTGTGATATTATGTATTTTATTCATGAAAAGGACCCCGAGTCGAAAGATATAAACAATGTAACAAAGATTGAAGCCTAATTGAGTCGGCCAGGTGCATATTTATATAATGTGTATGTCTTTGTATTTGTATTAGAATATGATGTTAGTAAATGCATTGATAGTGTTATATGTTGTAGAGTCTAAGTGGGTAGATTATGTCCCCTTAGACTAGAGTAATTTATTGTATAGTTGTAAAGGGGCGAATTGTCTTCCCCTGATATTATATGGTATAGAGGAGACAGATTGTCTCCCCTTATTTTAGATTATAGAGGGAACAGATTGTCTCCCCTTGTATTTATTATAGATAGCAGAGGCTATATCTATTAGTGTAAAGTCTAATTTATAATAGTTGTTCTAGAGTTTATAAATAGATTAACTTATTTATATATTGTGAATCTGATTTTGATACACTTTAGACTACACAGGCATCTTGTATGTATGTATGATTAATATGAATGTTATGTTATTATGTATTATTGAAATGTGAACTTATACTTAATGAGTCTTGTTTTATCTTGTTACAGACTCTACACTAATACGCTTCTACGATTATACGCTTATACGCATGTACACTTGTACATATATAGAGACAATAAAGCATCATGACTTAGAAGATGGAGTGTGTCATTGTTCTCTAACCACATATCATCTGGGACGTAACCCAACCCAGCAACATAATAATAATTAGAAAATGTTAACATAACTTAATCTACACTTTCTTATTTTAATAAAATTCAAAACATAATAATGATCACGGTATCCCATTGTCATACATGTATATGTTTCACATTAGCATACAGAACAACAGAACGATACATTGTAGTATCTGTACTACAAAATTCATTTTCCTCATTAATGCGAACGATAGAGCGATAACAATGTAAAAAACAACGATACAGCATTATTCCTTTGTCGTATCGCGCTATCGTTCCATGGTACCGATCAGTCACTCATTTACAAAATACGTTCATTCCCTTTTCGGCAGCCTTGTTGTCGCTATCATCTCTTTTCTCCTTCGAACATCCATCTTAGTATTTTTGGTTACCATGCTAAGAGTTTGATACTGCCACCCAACTTTACATGATTCCCTCCCCCCCTTTTTTTTTTACAAAAATAGCATAAGACAGTACACGGTATCATAATTTCCTAAGTCGTGTTATCGGGACACGGTAGGAAGAACAAGGTTAGATAGGAAGAGAGGAAAAGATAAGATCCAAAGTTGAGTTACGATGATGTACCGGGATAGCAGGTTCAGTTCTAACGCCCTACCTACAGAAAACCGAAACTTGAATGTAAACGACAGAGTGATCAAACATACGATTATGTTAAAGAATGACTTCAGTAAATAGATTTAAGTCCTCTTTAAATACAATACATGAGGAGACATTGAATCATGGCTTTGTTTATTTCAACAGATCTAGGTTCAATAATAAAGCCACTTGTTGACGCATACTTTTGATGAGGTCCTTGTAAGTTTTGACAATATATGAAATGGAGAGATAGAACGAAAACTCTGTTATAACAGAGTTTTCGTTCTAGAACGAAATGTTAACACTGCTAAATAAACCTTAGTCCACTAAACCTGCCTATATTATTAGGCATTTTTTTCATTTTTTGCCTAATATATATTAGGCCAAAAAATTTAAAAAGCCAAATAATATAGGCAGGTTGATCGGACTAAATAAACCTATCAACCTGCTTATTTTTGCTATTTGAGTAATAAGGAAACCCAACGATACTTTATGCTGAAATTTTGAATGTAAAAAGCTAATCTCGGCGTGATCCATCGATTGAAATAATCACCTTAGATGTGAAAATTCAAAATGACGAGATATTTTGGTGTAAAACCCCCAAAACCGGCATTTTGACCGCTGATTACGGTTTAATTCGTCCTAGTAAGTTAACTTGTAAAGCTGACGTGCTAGAAAGCTATATACATTGTATAAAATGTCCTTGTAATTCTGAACAGTATTTCTAACTTTTGGAAATGTTATTTACAACGGCTACAGTACAGTTTGTTTGTTTGATTAATTAACGACCTATTAAATGGCCATGTAAGGACGGCACTACAGTACAGTCTTGACTAATGGTGGTATTTTGCAGAATATCGGTAAATTTCCACAACAGACGAGATATTTCGGGGTTCCGGGCGCCTTCCTTCGAAGTTACTCTGAACGCTTTGACCGGCAAATGTACCATTTAAAAATGAGCGATATTTATGAATTTTTCTGTAAAAGTGACTAAACATAATAAAATGTGTAAATAATCTATGCATTAATCATCGCATTTTTGTTACAAAATGCGCTCAAAAAGTGCAACAGTGAAATGAATCTGTTAGTAGTGTCTCGATCGCACAAAATCAAGCCGCACACTATTGCGCCACCTACATTTAAGCAATAAACTGTTACTAGATTGGACATACAGTTGATATGAAGCCCATCCGGAAGGAAGATAAATAGAATGGCGCCCGTTAGGGCGCCATGAATATTTATCTTTCGGACGGATGGGCTTCATATCAACTGTATATCCAATCTGGTAACAGTTTATTACTTATATTTCCGTTACGATTATTAAAATTGAACACTATACATGTATATCCTTTGAATTTTCCCGCTTGCGCTTGTGTTGACGTCAACAAGTTTATTAAATGGAACAGCCATATCATCAGCTTCTGAATATAGTTCAACACAAAACGGTTTGAAACAAGCGAACAAATGAAAATTATGCGATGATATTTTTAATACATGCTACTTTGTAAACATGATAATACTATTAGATTTCATAGACCACGCAACTTTAAAACTACTTTTAAAATTATTTGACCGTTATGTATAGGCGTAAGTATATATTGTATACACTGTCCATGACGCGGCGGAAACGTTAAAATATTCATACGCTTGACCAGATTGGAGTTCATAGCGTGATATTGCCCATCTGGTTTAACATAGATCAAACGGGAGACTGAAAGTAGAATGGAAATATATATGTATATGAGGATTGTGTATTGGTTGTATCCGGTTGAGTGAAAAACGTTGAAGCCGCCTTAATGTTCAAGCTAAATACGGCAATATCAGGTAAATATTTGTGCACTTGTTAAAGACATCAATAACATTATTGGTGGATGTTAGTATTATACGATAGATTTGATTGTTTTTAGGCCTGCAAATATACTAGTCTGGCTGTTTATGATCATCATCGCGAGTGACTGATAACAGTGATACTGTCAACAGAACCAAAGATGCTCCACCGCTGAAAAATGGTATTTTTTCACTATCAAAAACAGGAGCAGGATTTAGTATTTTTCTTCAGTTACAAAAGTTACTTACTTAACACCATTACCACTATTGAAAAGTTAGAACTTCTGATTTTACTTAAAGTTTTAAATATGAAAAATAATTAATTGCATTCCCAAAAAATTCCGTGACACTATATCCTATATGGAATGAAGAACTGATTGCGCATGCACCAAAGGCGAAACAAACTATTTCATATTATATTTTGTGTTAATTAGGCATATATATATACACGATTAAACACCAATTATTGTTCAAATAATGAATATCATTTATGCTCTGTCGGCGGTGGAGAACCTTTAACAGCACGTAAACTGACAATTGTACTGCCTTTGAGGCAGATGCCATTTTAATATATGTATCTTCTAATATATTGTTTGATTATATGATTAAATTGCTAGTAGTTAAACCATAAAGTAATGCAGGTCGTTTCAGTACTGAGCACATGTAAAAGTAGTTTCGTTACAAAGTCGTTTCGGTACCCTAAAATGCACATGCCGAAATGACTTTCAGAAGGTATCAAAACGATTTTAGTAATTTGAATATTGGACAACTAAAGAAAACAGACCAGAAAAAATGGTAAAAATGTAGTTAGACAATGGATATGATCAGCATTATTAGATATATTTGTATGCACTGCAATTTTACAAAACACATAATAATTTAGCTTTAGTTAAATTACAGACTGGGTGGGGGAGGTCAATAATGTTAACAATGAAGATTCATTTCACAATTTTGCTTTGTTGTGTATAGTGATAGTCAGCTACACATGTACTGCGTGTTAATTAGGATGTCTATAGGAATCATCAGGTTGACCCGCGTTATAAAAATTAGCATACAATAGTATTTAAGCATTAAACTATCTTCCTATGACATCTATGGTTTATATAGATGCCAGAGCTTTGCAGATAATCTTCATAATGCGCACTAGCGTATTATTTACATTATCAACTCATTTTGGGGTCCCTGCATTAACACTGTTTAAGCTAGACCAGTAAAATCGTTAATCAACGACGATTTAATCCACAAGATGGAACAGCAATTTTGACGGTGATTAGTTAACCTCATCACGTCAACATTTGTGACGGTCACGTTTTGGGTGTCAGTTATACTTCACTTTGCCTCGGTTAGTTTATATAGTAGAAGTGACAAGTAAATGTAAATATAATATCACACTGATTTGTTCAGTCATGTCATATTCGGTCATGTCATAAATTTTGTAAGACGAATAATATTGTGATGTCGCATATATTAATGACGTTGAGATATGACAGCACCTTCCTCTTCCTTTAAATCTTTATTTAAACTGACTTACGTGATGACGTCACGTCAGACTATTGACTATGACGTCATAATCACAATGAGAATTCACGACATCCTCGGAGCCGCGATAAGTTATTAGATAATATTTCCATCTATGCCAGAAATGTTCGATAAAATGTTGCTTTATTGAAAATCGTTTTAAAAGTTGATCATGGTAAACGTCCTCAGTAGTTTCATCCTTATTAGAACTGCTCTCATCTGGATACGGTAGTCCTTTAAGCTTTCTCCCATACAAAAATGTGATGGACAGAGTGGATCTGGATGACGTTGACATATGATGAAATGTATGTTAATGGTTGGTCGTTCAAAATAGCCTCAATCTCTGTAGTTATTATTGATAAGACTTCCATCGTCACATTTGCGCGTCCGAGTACATGTACTTTCTTTGATGCAATCCTTGGTTATCCCAATCAGTCTTTCCCAATATCCACCATACCACGGTGCTCGCTTAGGTATAAATTTCTATACAGTTCCTGCTTAACAAAGTGCGTCAGTTACGGAAACAGACTGACATAATCGTCGAATATTCTCCGCCGCAGAAACGAATGCAGTAGCATTATCAGACATCATAATTTTTGGTAAGGACTTTCGACTGATAAATCGGCGAAAAGCTCGAAGAAACAATTCTTCGGTTAAGGTAGGTCCATACTTTTGAAAACCGCGCCAATTCATATGACGCTATACCGGAAGTTGCGGAGGTTGTTTTGAATTCCAGAATGGTTTCCGATACGCCACGACATCCCACTTGGATATTTTTTCAATAGGTGAAAATTGTTTACATATAATGTTGAATGTTTAAAATCATTAAATAAATCAAATAAAAGCAGTGAAGTGAAGTGAAAATTATATGCTATCTCTGAGGTTTTTGCGTTCCCTGTCGTAAATGGGAATGGATTTTCAAACACCGGAAGTGCCGTTCGTCGCTATAAATGATAAGAGGGGACCCGGCTGGACCGAAATTCCGGAATTCTAAAAAAATCGCATACGGATTTCCTTTAAACACAAAATTTGGAGAAAATCATAAAAACAAACAGACATAAACCAGATATACTATCACATAAACATATGAACTGATGTGGAATGTTTTTTTGCGGCATGATTTTCAAAAAATAGTCAAATATGACCCATCTTAGCACTAGATGAAATGGGGGTAGGGTTGTGAGTTACAAACTTCAAGCTTACAAAATTGTGAAATTTTGATGGAGGACCCCATGTTTTTATATGATATTTGAAAAACATATTATCTTGGGCATATCATATACAAATATTGTGAAATTGACATGGGTTTTCATTTCCTTTTTGGCCTATTCATTGATTTTTTTACGGGCGAAAATATGACAAAACATGGTTATTACGTATAGAAACGTCCTGGAAAATAACAAAAATTAGTTAGCATTTGAAAAAATACAAGATTTTTGTATATTGTTCTATCGTTAGAAATTTAGGACAAAAAATCAACAGGATCGAGACTACATTCACCCTAATATTACAGAAAACATAATTTTATGAATTTTTCTATTTTCGGCCAGCAAATTTGCATGGATAGTATATTTTAAGCTCAAATATCTTAAAAAGTAGTTCGAGAACACCCTTTTATCTTTACAGATTTGAAATCTACATAAAAAATGCAAGAAAATAAGACCTGTAAGAAAAAAATGACATGGGTTTTCACAAAAGTATGGAGCTACCTTAATTCATGTACTTTCTCTAAATGGACCGCTCTTGTATTCGCGCACGTAAAAAGGCAAATGTGCATCTTAATTTGTTGATTTCACGTGTGGTTCTCCTGTAAAGTCAACTCCAGTAAATGAGAAGGGTTCACTGTCCAGCATCCAATATTTTGGTAAAGGAGGTGGAGCTGGAGCCAAATATGGTTTCCCAGATACTTTTTTTTTTTTACATGAAACGCAAAACAGACCTAACTATCTGTCGAGCTGCAGGGATCCATAC